>NC_089844.1:49577360-49888360 GCF_035609145.1 Eleutherodactylus coqui | reverse complement strand
ATCTTTTACAACCCCTTCAAGAGTGGCTATACAAATTAGTCAAACAACGTTTTGGACAACAGCTATATGACCCATCGCCCCCATATACATGCATGCTCTTCTTGACCCAAATGTAGAGAAGGGAGAAAGCAGCTGCCAGACATTTGCGGCAACAGCTTATTCCCCAAGAACAAAGAAATTAGGCAGCTGAAATCCAGCTACATGATCCTTCTCTCCCTAAAACCTGCCGTCGGGGACAGCCAGAGGCTTCTTGACACATTATGAGTGTAAGGAGTCACACTGTTGACATTGATAAAGGTTTGTTCTCCAAGGGGAAGTGTGCCCAACATTATTTTCTATTTCTGCACCAGAGGAACAATAAACTCTTGGTCAAGGTTCAGCTTTCTTCTCTTTTGGGTAACTGTAAGTCAGACCATCCTATAGTTGCACCGTTGTACTTTGGTTAGTAAAGGACATCTACATGGAAGGTGAGCTGTAGATACTAATCATCTATGTGCATGCTATTTGTGTGTTGTCTGTCCATTAATGGCATCATATCCTGCACTGCTTACAGAAGTTTAGATGGATCTACCAAAGTCAGCAGATTTGGCCAATATGTATCTAATGTGCATGGTGACCCTAAGACTGTAGTTTTCCCTGATCATGGACCTTCAGATAAAACAGCTGGTTTTGTAGAAGTTATCTATTTTATGTACAGATTGAAGGAAAAAATATCTTTCAAACTAAATAAAGAATTTCATTTTCCAATGTCTACAGGCCAAGAATACTTAGAAATAAAGGCATGCTATCTGCATCTTGTTACAAAGTCATCATCGAGTCAGAAGCTCAATGTCCAATAAGTCTGATTTCTGGAGATCTGTTTTCTATTTTTCTACGTGATAGATGATGCATCATTTAGAGGGGCCTCAGATTTCCCCAGGGGTCCCGCGAGATGGTAGCCAAAGGTAAACCTGGGTCTGACCCAAAGTCAGGTGATTTGTCTGGTTGCCATGGTGAAAACAGACACTGGTAGAATGAAAAGCATATGTGAGAGGTCAGTGATCCCTTACATAATGGCATCTGTGCAGGAAAACATTGGAAGATTTGTCTACAGTAAAAAGAATATTAACTATTCGGTATCCTAGAACCAGCTATGCATAGGAACAGCGGATACTTTACTAGCTGTGAATGCACATACATATGCCATACACAGACCTTGGCTGGGAAAATCTATAACTTTAGCTTCTTTATTCAAATTTATACACCATATATATATAGATTCCTGTTTCTGTTATTAATATTTTTATTTATAAGGCTCCACACTGTTACATCAGCCTGAGCATCCAGTGTTTATTGTGGGACACACTTAGATACAATGTTTCAAAATAGATCATAAAATATTCTGCTGGGACGTTTCCAACAAAAATAAAGTAATTGAGTTGTCTCTTTTGTCAGCTATTCTTAGTTGTACACAGATGGGAAATGTATCACTGCCTATACATTCTTCTGGGAAAGACTTTCCTGATCAAAAGGGTTACTTCATGAGGAGAACACCTTCCATGTGCCCTATTACATCCTCCATGAGTTAGAACAAAGAGCTGCTCTGTAAGTAGCTCCCGGTCTAATGCTCTTGAGCTGTCTATATACTACACGGACAACTATTTATCTGAATAGCCACCAGGTAATACTGTGCTTCAGGATCACGTCTGGTTAGTTGCAGCTTCTCCCAGCAACATTAGCTGTTTGTCAGGGGTACCAGGAGCTAGACTGGCAGTGCTTGACTCATTGCCATGGCAGCTCTAAACTGAAAGGGCTTGTCTAGGATGAGACATCTCTCTTAAATGTGAGGGAGTTCAATCTGCACTACATGTACAGCTACTGTACAGAGCCAAATTATATAGAATTGCCTCCCCCTTGTGTTTCAATCTATGTAGGCATACAAGGCACAGAAAAAATGACTATGCAAGTAGTATAGAGGAGTTTTGGATAGGCATGACAAATTACATGTGTTTCCATCTTGTTTGAGAATCTTATGTATTCATGCAACTATTTCTTAAAATTTTGCATCCCCAGGCTGCTGGACAGAGTGGCGCAAAGTGCAGGTTTGTGTATTTCGAGAACAGGAGGTAGTAGAGAGGAGTATTTTTGTATACAGCTTACTTTTGGACGGTGCATATGTTTGGGCTCATAGTATTGCTGGCCTGCACAGAAAACAAGCCACAATTTAAAGACAGCAAGATACAGTGTTTGAGAGTATCATCCGTCCACAGTAAGTGACATTGGTTGATGAAAGAATTCTGCCAAAGGTTGTTCCAAATGACGAGGCGGCACTAAGCAGAATCTGCTGCGGGAGTGAAAAGCCTAGATTTGCAACTAGATCCTGCACTGCCCATTTACACAGTCCAGCATACGGTGACCAAATTGCTAATGTGCATGCTCAACCATATCCTGATGTTAAGTTTGTTGTGCCCGGCTGGGCTGAAAATAAAGTTTTGGTGACATGGGTCCTGTGAGAGAGGATTCTTTCATCAGTATGCACAGGGCCCACGATTCATGCCACGGGTGACAAGGACACACTCTGTACTAACCCCTCCGTGCTAGGCCTGTAGTGCCTTCAGATCAGCTCCATACTTCTGTCAATGGGGGTGTTAAAATAACAGGTATGGAGAAAGTGGCAAAGGATCTCTGTTTATTTATTTGCAGATGGGTGACCAAGTGATCTAACACAGCTTTTAATAGCCTTCCTAGCAACTGACAAAGGTTACAATAGTGTGAAAAAGCTCAGACTGCTAATTCAACAGGTGAACCACCAAAATCATCGGAAAGTCAGAGAATGAGAATTACAAACTATAAGAGCTCAAACCCACCTAGATTTGAAGTTAATCATGTAACTATCTCACATTTGTTGATGAACCCCAGCAAGGCATACTCTTTATATAAACTTACATTGAAAAGCATATGATAAGAAGAAAACTCCACATAGAGAGCAGAAGGCTTCATAACCCCAGAAAGAAGTTTCCCCAGATTAAAACATAGCCTTAGCATTGACCACCAGTGTTTGACCAGTGAAGACTTGATCCCCCAAAATGCTGCAGATCATTAGATGAATGTTTATACAGGTATAGCAGCTCATCCGTACGTACAGTTAAGCCCATTCAAGTCAGCATGCCTTCATTCTGATGCTCAGCAATGGACCTCACCAAACACTGACATCCAACACTAAGGATACACCATCAAAGTTTTAGTCCCAGAAAACCCCTTTAAAGGGTTGTCCACCTTTGAACTATTTCTGATCTACCCACAATTTAGGTTATTAATAGTTGATTGGCAGGGGTCTGACCTCTCAAAGGACCCTCACTGATCAGCTGTTCACCAGGCCAATGAATTGAATGGGAACTTGACCTGCAATATCAACCTGGCCCACTACAGAGTGTACGGAGATGATTGCTTCTGGCTCTGAATACTGATACAATGGCCCTGAGGGGGTCCCGTGTGGCAGACCCCTGCTGTTCAACTGTTGATGACCTATCCTGAGTATCAGTCAGCAATAGTTCAACAGTGGACAAACCCTTTAATTTTTTTTTAAAGAGTACACTCATAAACTAATGATTATACCCTTAGAATTATGCATTTTGAGTATAAATTTTAAAATAACAGTGCCATTCACTGGAATTCTCCCAATGAGTTATTGCTAGTGTAGTGTACACAGATTTTTTTGCTTGTTTGCTGTGTAAACCTGTAAAGCAGTTAACAGAGAGTGCTGGACGCTTGTGTAAATCCTGCCCTGTGGGGCGGTGATGTAAGGAACAGATGTGTCAGTCTCCCTCTCTCAGTTCTTGTAATGTGTTCCATGCCATGTGTTCCATCTGACTGTAAACAAATATGTAATCTGCTTAAAAATGGTTAAAGCTCAATTAAATCCATCCACAGGATAGGGGATAACTTTATGATCAGTGGGGGGCCAACCGCTGGGACTCTCATTGAAACTGAGAACTTTATATCTTGACACAACCACTTTAAATAACACCTCTGCGCAGTGAAAAACTGCACCTGGCAATCAGTTCTATATCACTATGCATGGGAATGAGGATTTCACAATTGGTTAATGCGCTGTTAGTCTTTTCGGCAATATAGCATAGTTTGTCTAATGATGTCATAGGTAGATGCACTACAATGTTAAGCATTATACCCTCCATGTTATTTATACAATTGTGTTATGCTGTCACAATGGGACATGTGCTCATTTGATCTAACAACTGCAAGGGTGGTAGCATTTCCCTATTGAGCTAAAGGCGTGGTGCAGTATTCAGAAACCACAGTCATTGTCTCCAACAGTAGTAAAACATAGAAATCAGACAGTCTGGGAAATATGCAAAATTATTGCAGATTTAGTGAAACAAGTCCAGATGAACACAGTAAAGCAACATTTCAGGCTAAAAGCCCTTTATCAAGTGGTGACGACTTCTGGTCCTCATTTCATCATTTCTCCTACTTGATAAAGGGCTTTAAACTTGAAATGTTGCCTTCATGTGTTCATCTGGGGTTGTTTATATAAACCTTCAAGATCTTTGTGTATTTCTCTGAGTGTGTGCTGTCTGATTTCCATGCTTTACATTTGTCTAGTGATGTCATATCAATGGCACTTACTTTGTGTTTCATTTTACTATGCTACTGAGTAGTGATAGTAAAGGGGCATTTTCAGTACCAGATTTATACTGTCAGTTAAGAAGTGACATAAGAATTCTACACTCCATATGCAAATAAACAGCTAATGCTGAAATGAAAGACATATATTCCTTAATCAAAAACCATAGAGAGGCAACGCTTGCGTTATAGCCCATGAGATTGTTTATAACTGCCACTTTCAAATAGAAAAAGTAGACAACACAAAAGATATGAAAGAGAAGAAACTTTGCACGAAAACCCTGAAGTAGTTAGAAATATAACAGATGGTTTTAATATGAAATGATTTTCAAATTTTTTGATATAACTTAGGGCTTATTCACACGAGCGCCCGAGACGTAAAAACGTGTGAATGGGCAGACAAATCTAATGCTTGAGCACCCATTCGGATGGCCTTGGCCTGGCGCAGGTACGGAGACAGTTTAGCTCTGCTATACTGTCACCCTAGCTCTGCTATACTGTCACCCCCTTCCCTCCCCCTCATTGTCTCTTGGCAAGGGGGTGAGGCAGGACAGGATGGGAGCTAGTTTGCTAAGTGTCCCAGCCCTCCCATTGCTGGCTGTGACAGGGGGCAGAGAGTGGGCGGGAAGGGGGTGGGAGTTTAGCAGTCATGCTGCTTAACTCCTTCCCACCTCCCTTCTCTGGCAGCTGTCATAAGCTCCCATACGAGTCAATTCAACCGTCAGCGGTGTAAAAGCCATACGAATGCTTCTACACCGTGGAAATATGCCAATGTGAACTGATGCATTGTAAACCAAATGGGAAAGTGTATATCGGCCGGGCGTGAAAATGCGGCCGATATACGCTCATATGCATCCAGCCTTAAAGGGGTTTTCCAGGGAGAATACTACTGACAACCTGTCGTTCAGACCCCCCGACCGATCAGCTTAGCACGTGCATGCTGTCAGTATGCAAATGCACAGAGGTTGGAGCGGAGGACTCCACGCCGACCTCTGTGTAGTGGCCAGTGCTTGTAACTGCAGGCAAGGCTCTCATTGAAATCAATGCGGTCGTCGTGGAGGCTTTGGCTGCTTCCGCTCGACCTCTGTGTATTTGTTGCGCTGACAGCATGCGCTCGCTCACCTGATCATTTGCGGCCCCAACTGAAATTTCTGGACAGTAAAATAGGGCATTTTTTTCCAGTGTCCATGAAAAATGTGAATTTGTTTGAGACTCTTGGCATTTTTTGTTGGCTGCAGGTTATTATTAATGTAATTATTGTCATTTTACAACTCACAGTAAATGCTGGTGATGAGTTCATATCACCTATAAAAATGTATCACTTATAATTTCTATCATTAATTATGGTTTTCCAATGTGTCCATAAAAAATGTTAGCTGTTCATTATTTTTTAATACGTTCTCCAGAAAAAAAGGAAAAATATCCTTGCCTCCAGGGGTCACAGATATGCAAGGGCTTCTTGTGCCTAACAAAAACTCCTGCCCTGCCAGCCACTCTTTAATTATCTGATGTAGATTAAAGGCCCTTTTACACACAACGATTATCAATCAAAATTCGCTCAAAAGCCATCTTTTGAGCGATAATCGTTGTGTGTAAATGTGTGCTCATCATGCATTTACCGTGCACTTTTCGTCCATCACTGTTTTCGGATCCACATGAAATCCTCATCCCTCAGGACAATAAGATAAGACGGACCACATACTGAGTTCTCCACGCTGATAACAGCTGATAACATTCTTTAACAGCTGTTAACAGCCACTGTCCCACTAGAGAACAATAGTGATGTATTTAGAGAACAGACCACCCGCTGTTCTCTAAATACATGCAAATGAAGTACTAAAGGGCTGATTAGCCCATTAGTACCTATGCAAAATGATCACTCAAAACTGTCACTTTCTGACGAATTTTGAGTGATCATCTGGGTGTGTAAATGCACCATTAGTTCTCTGCATGGCAACAGGCTGCAGATTCGAAAGTGACTGCTGCCTCTCATTGGCTCAGCGGGACCAATCAGATTGGTCCCTGCGCTGAGCCAATGAGCGGCAGCAGTCACTCACCCATTTATGAATTCATGAATGGGTGTGTGAGTGAGATCTGCCTCTGATTGGTCAGGCTGTGACCAATTAGAGGCAGCTTATTCAGCAGGCGGGGATTTTAAATCCCTGGCTGCTGAATACTACTCACAACTGTTCAGAGCAGTTCAGGAGGACTGCCGCCGGCCGCGCTGAACTCCGTCTGCCGGGACCAGGTGAGTATATATATTTTTTTTATTTTTACACATTTCTGGATGAATTGCAGGGAAGGGCTTATATATTTAAGCCCTTCCCAACAATTCATCCCGCGCTCGCCGGCAGCCCATTGCTTTCAATGGAGCCGGCGTGGTGCTCGTCTCGAGTAACGAGCATCTCGAGCACCCTAATACTCGAACGAGCATCAAGCTCGGACGAGTATGCTCGCTCATCTCTATTAACCAACTTAACATGCTTTATATCTAAAAACATTTGCATACAATGCACAAAATGTTACATGGAGAAGGTCCCATATTATTGGTAGGGACCTCTCTCCTTTTATTTCATTGTGTTTACATTTATTTTGATTTGTTTATTTATCATTTCTGTGCTTTCTCTTCAGTTGTAACAAAGTATGGAATATGTTGGCACAATATAAACGAGGATGATTATTATTATTTATCAAACTGTGAATTATTTTTCTTGGTCACTCCTTTTTAATACATTCTTACATTTTGTGTTATCGTTGATCTTTAGCCAATTCCCATGATAGTCCCAATTACTGCTCTGTTTTGCAAGACTGCTCCCCCACTGTTCCCACTCCTACACCCATGACACTAGGGACTGTGAGGAAACCTCTACATCTTTTGGGCGCATAATGTTTCAATTCACAAACTATTCTTTTGCCCAATGTTTTTATAAGTCACCACTGATACACCTCCTATATGAGACAGCAAACTTCCTAAAATAGCCATAAAGTTCCCGCTGGACATATTACTCAGTGCTGTGGTATTTTCTCTAAAGAAATCCTTCACTGCTTATTAATTGCTTTTTTTGCCTTATTTCTACATGACATTATGCTGAGCATCACCAATTTTCTGATAGCCTCGTAATTAATATAGTCTACAAGGAGTATTACATATGTGTTACACTCATCTGAAGACATTATTATTATTTTAGAATCTATATATTATTTAGCATGTTTATGTAGTGCCGCCATATGAAGCTTACAATATATTGTAATTATCTTACTCCAGTGCTACACAAGGATGGAAACACATATTACAAATATATGACATATTTTACCGGTATTTAACTGAAGGCCAAGACCAGTGTAGATAGAATTTCAACATATGGTATGAAGATAGTGTGCATCTAAATTTGGTTTGGAGAAGCAATTGTTACACAAGAAAGTCTCCAAGGCAAATAGTGTGGATACAGTATGTATGAAATGGCAATTACTACTCAAAAAAAAGCAAAACGCATCATCTGGACATTCCTTGTATCTGGATTTAAAACTATACTAATTTTTAGTGAGTATTGTAACTAATGCCCCCAAGCTTTAAAGAAAACCTGTTATCTTTGAACCTTAAATCCAATCTGCAGGCAGCATATACACTATGTTGACAAAAGTATTGGGATATCCACTAATGCTGTGCTATCAAGTGAAAGGGATATGCAAGTCGGATGTTTGAGCATTAGGTATAAAGGAGAGTATCACACAGAAATATCCCAGTACAGAAACCATCAGAATATCATGAGGTGGGGGGGCGGAGCCTGGATGCCGAGCGCGATGGCCGCTTGCTAACCGCGCTCCCACTAACGGGCACCCACGGCACTCCACAGCAGCGCCCAGCCGACAGAAGATGGGCAAAACGAAGAACACTGACCTGCAGGGCACCCCTCGCCCGTCCAGATCGCAAGCCGACATGAGGGGCTTCTTGAAAGACCGCTCTTCCCGCTCCCCGCGACCCCCGGCGAAGATGGCGCCGGCACGAGCGCTCACTCCCGCTCTCAGCAACGAGGAAGAGGAAGAACAGTCATCGGAGGGAGAGGACGGTGAGTCCATATCCAGGGGCTTCATGAAGACCCTGTTAGCACAAGCCCTGCGCCCCATTAGTGCTGATTTAGGTGAGATAAAAGAAGAACTTAAACAACTGGGGCGCAGGGTAGAAGACCTGGAGTCCTCCTCTGCAGCCTTGACTTCTCACTCTCTGCAACTCGAGCAAGCCTTAAAGGCACAGCACCTGCATTTAAATAGGTCTCTCCTGCTTCAGGAAGATCTAGAAAATAGAAACAGACGGAATAATCTGCGTCTTAAAGGCATCCCTGAATCCGATGCAAAGGAATGCCTCGACAAAGTCGCTAAAGTTATTTTCGCTACCTTATTGGGTGAAGAGAGATCGTCCACAATCTGCATCGAGAGGATCCACCGGGCCCTCAGACCGCCGTCGGGCCCCTCTGACCCACCAAGGGACGTTATTTGTAAAGTATTGTCCTTCTCAGACGCAGTAGCGGTCCTCAGGGCGGCCAGAACTGTTAAAGATTTGAAGTTCGAGGGAGCGCCGATCTCAATCTTCCAGGACCTGGCACCCTCAACCCTAGCAAAACGCCGAGCCTTGCGTCCCCTGCTAGAAGTCCTGAGGGCCCGTGAGATCAGGTATGCGTGGCTGTTCCCTTTCGGCATCAGTGCGACTATCAAGGGCAAGAGGGTCAACATTCGTTCCCAAGAAGAGATGAGGGAGCTGTGGGACCTTCTGGAAATGGATCCGATCGAGCTTCCCAACTGGCAGCCGCTTCCGGACCTCCCCCAATTCCAGCCTTTAGAGAGCCCAGGAGACTGGCTGCAGGCGGGCAGCGCAAGATCGCCAAAGGGGAAAAAGAAAAAGCCCAAGCAGGACTCGTGATTCGCTGAGACCGGAGTATAACCCTTCCTGTTTTGACCCAAGTCTCGATGTCAAGCCTTTGGGCTCCCCCCCGCCATGGCCTATCCTTGGGCGGCCTGGGGATGGCCCTTTGGCGGTCGGATGGTTCCGGTGCTTTTCTTCCTCGTTTGCTAACCCTTTGTTCCCACAGATGGTTGCATCAGAGAGCTGGTGCTGTACGGATCGGTGGCCCGGTTTGGAGCC
Organism: Eleutherodactylus coqui; assembly: GCF_035609145.1. Lineage (NCBI taxonomy): Eukaryota > Metazoa > Chordata > Amphibia > Anura > Eleutherodactylidae > Eleutherodactylus > Eleutherodactylus coqui. The sequence continues at coordinate 49,878,600 of NC_089844.1, read as the reverse complement.
CCCCAGGAGACTGGAAAGACCATTCGCGTTCGGACGGCGTAACGCGCCTTTATCGGGACTCGATATCGTTTACACTTTACCCGGAACGGTGACTATGTTTGATGCTTGGGGAAAGTTGGGTTGAGCAATTTTTGTCGGCATAGTGGCAGATAACTAGATCTGCCGTCTTTTGGGTTGGGCTGGTTAAATGCTCTTTTTTTTTTTGCTTTCGTTTTCCTTCTGTATTCTTCGTTATTCTACAGCGGGCTGTGGGTGCCTGTTTCGTCCAGGCCGAAACTAAGTCTCTGACCTCTCACCAGAGCTGTTGCTCGGTGGGATCTCAGTCGACCGCCCCGAGGGCGTGCCCTAGGTGGGTCCCGGACCCCCCCGGGGCACACTCAAAATTGATTGTTCCCTGTCAGCGGAAGCTCCGCTGCGGGGGTCTATCCTTACGTTGATTGTTCTACTGATATAGTCTTTGTGTGTGTACACCCTCCTACTTGTTTCTTGCTCTCACTTCTGTCTCCCCGTCCCCCCCTCCCCCCGCCTCACTTCCCGCCACCAACTTGGGTGTCGCGTGGGAGAGTGCGTTCGGAGCCCTCTCCATCGACATCTGCTGTCTCGGTGTTGGTTACTCACGTGTGATCTTTCTCATATTTAGTCCAAGGCTCCCATCATGGACGGACTGCGCCTCACCTCCCTCAACGCCAAGGGGCTCAACTCGCCTTCCAAACGCCACAGTCTCGAGTTACTCCTGAGGAGGTACGGCACGAAAATTCTCTTCCTCCAGGAGACCCACTTCAAAGGTAATAAAACTTTCTCCCTGCCGGGGAAGTCATTCCCCAACGCGTTCCACTGCACTCACCCCTCGTCGGCCTCGAAGGGAGTCTCCATTTTTCTTCATAGAGCAATTAATTTTGTCGAGGAGGCTCAGTTCAGAGACGACGAGGGCAGAGTCCTGTTCATCAGGGGCACTCTGAACAACTTAAAAATAACTTTGGCCAACTTATACACTCCAAATACAGAACAAATTCCTTGGTTGTTAAAACAGCTTGATATTTTAAAACACTTCAGTCAGGGCCAAATTATTTTAGCGGGTGACCTAAACGTTACCCTAAATCCCACGATAGACTCCTCATCGGGCCGCTCACATATAGCCCAAGGTAAACTGAAAAAATTAGGCAAACGGCTCCAGGAAATGGGCTTGGTAGATACCTGGCGTACCCTGCATCCTACCACGAAAGATTTTTCTTTTTTCTCCTCCGTGCATTCCACATTCCAGAGACTGGATTACGTCCTGGTCTCCTCCTCTCTTCTCCCGTCCCTGATCAGCTCGAACATAGATATTATGACGATATCTGACCACGCCCCGGTGCATACTTCTTTGCGCCTCCCCCAGCCTGTAGCCAGGGAATGGAGGTGGTCATTGAATGCCTCTCTTTTAGATCAAATGGAGGATAGAGAGTACTTATCAAAACACCTAGAGGAGTTTTTCTGTCTCAACTCAACGGAAGAGTCGAGTTCACCTATGGTTTGGGAAGCCCATAAAGCTTATATGCGTGGCCTTCTTATAGCCCTGGGCTCACGGGTTAAGAAAAGAAACCAGAAAGCTATTGATGAGAAGCTTTCACAGATCGCCAGCTTGGAGCTGACTGTGAAACTCTCCCAGGCGAAGCAGAACCTAGCTGAACTTGCGACTGCAAGAGCAGACCTGAATCTCCTGCTTAACGCCAAATTTAACAAAAGCCAGCTGCATTTTAGACACAAAATATATGCCCAGGGCAATAAAGGCAGCAAGCTTATGTCATCAATGATTAAAAAGGCTAGGGCAAAAAACCAAATCAGAGCAATCAAATCCACCACAGGGGCGACCTTGACTACCTCCAGAGACATCGCAGAGGAGTTTCAGAGGTTTTACTCGAACCTGTACAACCTTCGTGACACCTCTGACTCCCCGCCGGCGGTTAATCCCGCTGCCCTTGTGGACAAGTTTCTAGAACAAATCAATATGCCGAAACTGGAGTCTGCGGGTGCCGCAATGCTGGTCACGCAGATCACACAGGCGGAGGTGGAGGCGCTGATTTCCTCGAGTCCCCCCAATAAAAGCCCGGGTCCGGATGGCCTATCAATACAATATTATAAAGCCTTCCTCGCCACATTAAAACCAAGACTGACATCCTTATTTAATGACCTTTTGGGGGGGGCGTCCCTGCCGCGTCAATCCCAGGAAGCCCATATCACGCTAATCCTCAAAGATAATAAAGATCCGGAGTTATGCGGCAGCTACTGCCCCATATCTTTGATTAATCTAGATACGAAGCTGTGGGCTAAATTGCTAGCGAAAAGATTGGAGCCTTTTATGGTCGGACTGATTGACTCAGAACAGGCGGGCTTCGTTAGGGGGAGGGAGGGGAGAGACAACTGCATCAAACTCCTCCATGCGGCTAGGTACGCCCAACATCACAAAATACCACTCGCCCTAGTAGGTACTGATGCCGAAAAGGCGTTTGATAGGGTGGACTGGTTGTACATGGAGAGAGTGCTGCTGGCCTTTGGTCTCCCGGAACAGTTTACAAGAGCGATCTTTTCGCTTTACGGTTGCCCAAATGCAAGGCTGAAAATTAATGAGATTCTCTCCCCTCCCTTCCATATAAAAAATGGCACGCGGCAGGGATGCCCCCTCTCCCCTTCTCTGTTCATTCTGTCCCTCGAGCCCCTGCTCCTGAGGGTCAGACAGGACCCAGGGTTTAGGGGCCTGCGGGTGGGAGATCAGGAGATCTCAGCGGCGGCATTCGCCGACGATATTGCCTTTGTGGTCGCGGAGCCCCAGAAGAGTCTCCCCAGACTCTCTGTACTACTTGAAGAGTTTGGGTCGCTCTCAAACTTTAAGATTAATTTCACAAAATCAACGGCGCTGAACGTCTCCATCCCTCAAAAGCACTATGAAATGTTAAGAGGCAACTCCCCTTTCACTTGGTCGTCCTCCCATCTAGAATACCTAGGGATTAAACTGACTAAGAAAGCGGAAGACCTGTACGCTACCAATTTTATCCCCCTCATCGCGCGGGTCAAACAGCTGCTCAAGTCTTACGACATCCCCTATATCTCCTGGTTGGGGAGAAAGAATGTTATAAAGACATATATCCTCCCTCTCATAATTTACAAGATAAGGATGCTCCCTATTCACCTCCCCACTAAATTTTTCAAACTAATGCGTGCGGTCTTTTCGGCGTTCGTCTGGAGGCAGAGGAGACCGAGATTGGCTCAGAGTTTGATGATTAGAAAGAAAGAGGAGGGGGGCGTTGACCTACCCAACCTTTACGATTATTATTGCGCAGCCCAGCTCCGCTACTGGTGGGACATGTCTAGGGCGAGGTACGATGATCCGCTTGCAAAGCTGTTGGTAGAGCATAGTAACGCCCCTCTATCGGAGGTTCTATGGCTTCCCACGGGTGCCCAATACCGGGCCAAAACGTTTAACCCCCTCCTCAGGGGCCCCTGCGAAGTATGGGATAGGCTCAGAGCGGAGCTAGCTCCGTCTCCGTCGCCTGTCTCTCCCTTAGACGTGATCCCTGGTTTTACGAACGTGCAAGGAGCCCGACCCCGTGCACCTGTCTGGAGCAAATGTAGGTCGATCTCCATAGCCAATTTACAAGCGCTTGCGCATTTACCACCCCGGACGATCCTTCAAAAACTGTTCCCCACGGAATCCCTCTCCTTCCTGGAAGGAGCGCAACTAGCGGGTTGCCTCGGGAAATTTCTTCGAGAGCATAGGTCGACCAGACCCCTTACTGTGTTTGAAAGATCCTGGTCAGATAACAGAACCTCACATAAAAAGATAGCGTTTATCCGCAGGACCTTTATTTCCCCCTTCCAACCCTACAAACCGGCCTTTCTCACATCTTGGGAGAAGGAGCTGGGTATCCGGCTCACGGAGGAGGAGACCGGGACGATCCTCGGTACGTCGTTCGGCCTCACCCCTTGTGTAATGGCTCAGGAGGCTCACTACAAGCTTCTTGTCAGATGGTACCGGACGCCACAATGGCTATTTGAACATAAGCTTGCCCCGCAAGATACATGCTGGAGATGCACGAGAGAGACGGGCTCATATCTACACATCTGGTGGGACTGCCCCGTGTTGGCCCCCTTCTGGAGGGGAGTGGGGAAAATCATTGAAAAAGTTGCACCCGGGGTCTGCCTCACCCCAGATCTGGTTTTTCTGTGGAAGCCGAGCAAACTTTTCCATCCAAAAAAGAACAAATTAGTAGCCCTTTTGATAGACACAGCCAAATCCTTGATTCCCCGCATGTGGCGTCAGAGTGTCCCCCCTTCGCTGGTTCTCTGGAGGGAGAGAGTGGACGACTTATACTCCTTGGAGGAGCTTCACAGCTGGTCAAACAATACCTATGACAAATTTATCGTGACCTGGGCCCCTTGGCGAGAGGTGAGATCCGCGGCGTCGTGGGATGCGTGAGAGGTAACCCCCCCTAAACCACCCGCTTTGGTTTATTCTGCCTCCCCCCCCCCCCCGGTTGCCCCCCTCCCCTCCCCCCCTTCTCTGTGAGTGTCGATGTTGTCTTGTCCTTGTTCGACTTTCGTTAGGGCAGACAGTGAAGGTTGTATGCCGAGTGCGGCCCGTGGTGGGACGTCATCGCTTCCCAGATGGGTCAGTCACATAGTTAATGCTGGCTTACTCTTTTATATTGGAGAATAATATGTGTATGGCGTTAGTATTTTGTTGGAGCATCGTTATGCACTAGACCGCAGGCCATTTGTATGTCTGTCTGTGTAGGAGATGATGTCTTTTCCCCTGTATATCCTGTAAAAACCTTAATAAAATTTGTTTGAAAAAAAAAAAAAAAAAAAAAGAATATCATGAGGTGTAGAGTTGATAGACTTCCAATGGGATATGGTGGTTAGATGTCTCCTGAACAAGCAATCAGTATTGGACATCACAGCGCTTTATTTAGAAATGGAAAATATCTGGTGTGTGTGCAGTTTAGCCACACTTCGGAGACCCATAAACTGACAAAAAATGTACAATGGAACCGTGCATGAGATGTGAAGGCATCACATACATTGTCTGCTGAAACACTTGCTCAGATCTGAAAACATCCATTTGCACTAGAACCCTCTAAAGGGAAATCAAAGGGTTAGCAATGGATGAGCTGCGGCACACAAGCCCAACATCATATCATTGAATACACAGAGGCGCCCACTATGGTACTTGGAGTGTCGTTCTCAAACTGCAAATGGGTGGAAGTAAGTGTTGTGGAAAGCAGTTGGTACATGACTACAACAGTGCAAAAGTCCCAACAGTGAAGTTTGGAGAAGGTTCTGTTATGGTATGCGGGTGTTTCTGCTGGGAAGGACCATTGGTTATTGTGAAGTCCACCCTCAATGTCAATAGGTATAGTGAAATTCTGGACAATGTGGCACTACCTACCCATTGTTAATACTTTGGTATAGCTCTGTGTCTCTACCAACTAGACCGAGCACCATTTCATACAGCATGCAGTGTTGAGGCTTGGCTTGAGGAAGAGAACTTTTCCAAAGTAGAATGCCAAATCCAAGCATGCCCAACACTCCCATCATCCCTCACATTACTATCAGAAATCCCTCCACACATCTATCAGAACTTGGTGGAAAGCATGCCTACGAGGGTCACTGCAATCGTTGAGGCCAAAGGTGGCCCAACACCATATTGAAAAATGTGAATAAAATCTAATTTTATTACCTTGTATGTGCTGTCCCAATACTTTTGTCAATGTAATATAGAGCAGTAGGATCTGAGCAGATTGACATATAGTTCTGTGAGAAAAGATTTAGTATAAGGCTAGGTGCATACATGGGTTAGCAGATGTTTTTCCATCTGTGTGCAGTACCATGTGACCTCAGTATTTGGTCTGTCCGTTTTTTTTACTCTGTGTGCCATCTGTTTTTAACATCCACAAAAAAACCAAAACAAATTCAATTCTTTCTGCATCTTTTTTTCATTTAACTGTTTACTTATTAATTTTAACACACAGGCTTCCGTGAAACAGAGAATAATAAAATGAACTTCCAATTGGAAGCAAAATAATAAAAAAGAAAAACATAAAGACCTTCTACTAAAGGTATAGAGAGTCCTCTATCACATACCGTAGTTGAAAAAGTAGGGGCCGGAGCAGAGGCTCGCAGGGGCCATTAGTTTTAAGCCCCACATGACAGGTGTGGTTAGAGAACGTGGGAGCACTAAGGATTAATAATGGGTGGGTAATGATGGTGATAGGTAGGAGGGGCTAGGGCAGTGGTGGTGAACCTATGACATGCGTGCCGAGGCGGCATGCAGATCCCTCCCTGATGACATGCGCTGTCATCGTCCGTTTACCATGTTAGTGAATACTAGCAGGGGTCACGGCTCCCCTGCTGGTATTCACTGAGCTGCATTGCTAGCGGTGCTGATCCCGGGGCACACTGTGATTTCATTGTGCAGCTGGGATCCTCCTCCCCCTCCCCACTCCCCTGGTGTCTCCTCTCAGGTTCCGTGAGAGCAGGGGGAGGAGGTGTCCGGCAGCACACACTGACATCCAGTGTGCACCTGGGATCAGCCCTGCTAGCAGCACTGAGCAGAGGAGCAGCTGCACTTCCATGAGGAGGGGAGAGTAAATATATGGGTCTCAGGGGGACACTATTACTACTGGGGCCGCTGTGGGATGTCACCATTACTACTGGGGCCACCGTGTGATGTCACTATTGTTACTGGGGCCAATGTGGGATGTCACTATTACTACTGGGGCCACTGTGGGATGTCACTATTACTACTAGGGTCGCTGAGAGATGTACTATTACTACTGGGGTCGCTGTGAGATGTCACTATTACTACTGGGGCCACGGTGGGATGTCACTATTACCACTGGGGCAACTGTGGGATGTCACTATTACCACTGGAGCCGCTGTGGGAAGTCACTATTACCGCTGGGGCTGCTGTGGGAGGTTACTATTACTGCTGGGGCTACTGTGGAGGATCACTATTACCGCTCAGGCCACTGTGGAGGGGTCACTTTTACCATTGGGGTATGTTTACACGTGGCGGAAATGTTGCAGAATGTCCTCAGCAGAAATTTCCGTGGCAAATTCTGCAGCATTTCCACATTCAAAAACAGTCAAAATCTGCACGTTGTATATTTTGAAGCAGCTCTGTCATTTTTATAACAACGGAGGTAAAAATCATATGTTGTGATAAGCCCCGCCCCCTGACATGTTGACACTTTGCAATAAATAAGTGGGTTTTGGGTTGCAGTTTGGGCACTCGGTCTCTAAAAGATTTTCCATCACTGGGAGTGAGGGTGTTTTTAACGGAGGGGGGAAGTTAAGTGAATATGGGGCGTTAAATAGTATAGGAAAGTAGGGCTGAGGTGAAAAAAGTGCTATTTTAGGTGAAGAAGCAGGGAAGTTAGTTTAGCCCACCCTCCTTTGTGCTATGTGGTTGGAAGGTGCGGGTGTAATGGGCGGGTGATGGAAGTGATAGGAGTGGCCTGCATGTCTGTCATGGCAGTTTTGGCGGGTGGGAGGTCCTTGGAGTTGGTTTTATATTGATTGAGGGGAAAGTCTGGTGGGTACATGTGCTGTCTGTTTTTTTCCCCATTGACTTGAATTGGTGAGTCTGTATGAATAAAAAAAAACTCGCTAGTGTGCTTTGCCACAGTGCATAATATGGGTCTGTATGCTGTCCATATCTAGTCCATTCTTTTAATGGACTACACACGAACCAAGAAAACAATAATGTGCCACAGGCCTAACTTATATTTTATTCATTTAGATAAATGTGCTTAGGGATCCAATGTTATTGGACAACTGGACAGTTTCCTTTAAGGCAAACAAGGTGGAGATTTCAGTATTAGAACATTCATCTATAATTTACAAACATGCAAACATACTCTGCCAGAAAAAGGTTCTATCGTTATAATTAAACCTGTGATTTTTTCTTAATGATAAATTCATAATATATTATTGTTAAAGGGTTATTGCTATATCTAAAAGGAATATCATTACACTAGGCTATGCCATCACTTTGTGACTGCTGGGTGTCTGTCCTTTGGGAACCTCACTGATTCTAAGAATGAAGGGGCCACAGTGCTGATTTACACAACACCCCATTAAACTTTTCCTTGTATAGTGGAGCACCCAGTCAATCATAAAATCATAGAATGGTAGAGTTGGAAGGGACCTCCAGGGTCATCGGTTCCAACCCCCTGCTCAGTGCAGGTTTCACTAAATCATCCCAGACAGATATTTGTCCAGCCTTTGTTTGAACACTTCCATTGAAGGAGAACTCACCACCTCCTGTGGTAACCCGTTCCACTCATTGATCGCCCTCACTGTCAGAATGTTTTTCCTAATATCTAATTTGTGTCTCCTCCCTTTCAGTTTCATCCAATTGCTTCTAGTCTTTCCTTGTGCAAATGGGAATAGGGCTGATCCCTCTGCAGTGTGACAGCCCTTCAGATATTTGTATACTGCTATTAAGTCTCCTCTCATCTTTCTTTTTGCAAGTGAAACATTCCCAGATCCCTTAACCGTTCCTCATAGGATATGATTTGCAGGTCACTCACCATCTTGGTAACGCTTCTCTGAACTTGCTCCAATTTGTCTATATCTTTTTTAAAGTGGGGTGCCCAGAACTGGACACAGTATTCCAGATGAGGTCTGACTAAGGAAGAGTAGAGGGGGATAATTACCTGACAAGATGTAGACTCTATGTTTCTCTTAATACCTCCCAGAATTGTGTTTGCCTTCACATTGTTGACTCATGCTCAGTCTATGATCTATTAGTGTACCCAAGTCTTTTTCACATGTGCTACTGTTTAGCTCAATTCCTCCCATACTGTATGTGCTTTTTTCATTTTTCTTGCCCAGATGTAGGACTTCACATTCCCCCTTGTTAAATACCATTCTGTTAGTCGCCGCCCACTGTACAAGCTTTTCTCAATCTTTTAAAATACTCTCTCCCTCCTACTGTTAGCTATCCCTCCTAGTTTTGTGTTGTCAGCAAATTTGATCAGTTTCCCATCAATTGCCTCCTCCAGATCATTCTAAAAAAATGTTAAACAACACTGGGCCTAGGACAGAGCCTTGTGGTACCACACTTGATACATTCTTCCACTTGGATGTGCAGCCACTTATGACCACTCTTTGCGTACGATCACACAGCCACTTGTGAATCCACCTAACAGTTGCCTTGTCAATCCCATATTTGGTCATCTTTTCAATAAGTATGGTATGAGATACTTTGTCAAATGCTTTACTAAAGTCAAAATATACTATATCCACCGCATTTCCCTGATCAACCCAGTTGGTGATTCTGTCATAGAAGGAAATTAGATTCATCTGGCATGACTTGTTTGTTACAAGCCCATGCTGGCTCTGGTTAATGACTCCATTTTGATCCAAGTACTTGCATACATGTTGTTTAATAATTTGCTCAAAGATCTTTCCCGCTATAGAAGTCAGGCTTACAGGCCTGTAGTTTCCTGGATCCATCTACTTCCCTTTTTTGAAGATAGGGACATTTGCTCTTTTCCAATCTTCTGGGACTTCTCCTGTTCTCCAGGAATTTTCAAAGATTATGGCGAGTAGTTCAGCAATTACCTCTGCTGCTTCTTTTAGTATCCTAGGATGTAATTCATCTGGACCTTGAGACTTGAATTCATTTAAGTTAGCTAATTGTTCCCTCACCATTTCTCTGCTTATAGATAGCCTGCATTATTTTATTCCCCCAATGTTAGTGCAGGGAACTACAACATGTCTTCATTCACTTTAAGGCAGTAAAAAATTGTGAAGGTGAACTGGTGATGGATCCTGGGAATAGTCTTGGTTTAACTCCAAGATCAAATAGCAAACTATGTCCAGAACATAAAATGACAAAAACTTGTAGTTCAAAATACGTAAGAATGCGAACTTGTTTTCCATGTTTTCATTAATGTGAAGCTTTTTAATATACAACTAATAAAAAAGAATATTTTATTTAATGTACTGGACGCACTTTACTATTTGATGTTGGATCATGCCATGAGCTGTTGGTGCTGTCTTTGCGCTGGAACATAAGGGAGAAGTATTATATTTAGCATTTCAGAGTGCAACTTTTTGAATATTCGATGCATTCTCAGGTTTGCTGCGGTACCCAGAGATCAAACCCCTACTGATCACAGTCCCTTTAATTACTATGATTATAGCCATACCAACTAGATAGTGTATATTTTCTAATGATTGAAATAGATTTCTACAGATCAGAATCAATGATTGCTTTACCATATACATTATAACTGGTGGTTCAGCCACTTATTATTTGTCCCAAGTACTCACGCATCCATGGCTATTATTTGTTGCAATAGACCCATAGGAAAACATTTGGCTTCATTTTCAATTACAAGATTATAAAATAATATGTAAGTCCTGGGCAATCACAGCACAGTCTTTCTAAAAGATAAAGTTTTTACAAGTTTAACTCGATTCCAAAAAACATAGAAGTTAGCTGGCATTGCAGGAAGGTGGATGGAGACATGCAGATTCCACTCAGTGCCAAAATACAAACATGAAACAACAAGAGGAATGCACTGTAAACAGTATATAAAAAGCGCAGACATCCAAACAAAGGCAGAAATGAGTAATGCATGGGAGTTGGGCTAGACTGTAGATCTGATAAGGCATACATGACCAGGAGTATTATAATTGGTGAGCTTTAGCATTCCTGGACATCAGACGGTGTCCCCCGCTTTCTTGGCTAGTAGCTCAGTAATTCAGTACTATAGCTAACCATTCAAGATGCTTTCCTACAGGAAAACTAACAGTCATTCTAAATATGTGGATAGCATAAACACATATTTGAATCCTTGATTCCCAGGATCAGCATGATGATGAATTGATGGATTAGATTTTCAAACTACCACTCACAATTTTGAAGGAACACCCCGTTCCCTGAAATTGAGCTAAGGTGCTTTTATACTGAATGATTATCATTCCAAAAAATAAAATAAATTGCAGGATCGTTAGAATTTGAATGATAATCATTCAGTGTAAACCCAGAGAACGATTGAATGATTGCTTCACTTATCGTTCATCTTTCATTTCACACAAGCATAAAAATCATCGCTGGCTTGTACGCTAATCGTTCAGTTTAACCCCTTCATGACATGGCCTATTTTGGGCTTAAGGACGCAACAATTTTTGGCGGATTCTCTTCTCCGTTTATAAAAAGCCATAACTTTTTTATTTTTCCGTCGATGCAGCCGTGTAGGGGCTTGTTTTTTGCGTGGCGAACTGTAGTTTTTATCGGCGTCATTTTTGGGTGCATTAACTATATTGTAAAACTTTTATTTTTATTTTTTTATGATAGCAGGGAGAGAAAACGCATCAATTCTGCCATAGATTTTTTTTTTACAGCGTTAATCATGCAGCATAAATGAGACATTCCATTTTTTCTGCGGGTCCGTACGGTTACAACGATACCAAAATTCTTACTTTTTTTTTAAGGTTTTTCCACTTTTCTGCAATAAAAACCCTTTATTTGGAAATCTTTTTTTTTCTAAATCGCTGCATTCAAAGTCCTGTAACGTTTTTATTTTTTGATGTATGGAGCTCTATGAGGGCTTATTTTATGCGAGACGAGCTGTAGTTTTTATTGGTACCAGTTTCGGGTACATACGACTTTTTTGATCACTTTTATTGCGTTTTTAGTGAGGAAAAATGCTAAAAATTAGAATTTTGCCTCAGTTTTTTCGTGTTTTTTTAAACGCTTTTTTCTGTGCACAGTCAAAAGCATGTGCAACTTATTGTACGCATCGTTATGGACGCGATAATACCAAATATGTGGGGTTTTATTTTTTTTTACCTTTTTTTATGCTAATCTGAGAAAAAGCATAAAAAATGTTTTTTTTACTCTTTTTTTTACATTTTTTTTAATTCATTTTTTTAATCTTAGCTTTTTTTACAACATTTGTGTCCCTCTGAGGGACTTTGACCACAGCCCTGGTGATCGCTGTCATAAGACATGGCAGAGCTACTGCTCTACAATGCCTTATCGCTTACACAGCGATCTCAGGCACTGGTAACACAGGACGCCAGTGTTTGGCGTCCTGTTACCATGGCGACAGGCTGGGCTCTCGCGATAACATCGCGAGAGCCGGCCGGAGATACAGAGCGCGCTCCCTCTGTGAACTCTGTCCCTGCCGTGTTCTACTTAGATCGCGGCAGGGAAGGGGTTAACAGCGGGGGGCGCACATTCCGATGCACCCCCGCTGTTGCAGCGGGACGCCAGCTGTGACTGACAGCCGGCTCCCGCTGCGGGATAGCGCGGGATCATATGTGATCCCGCGCTATCCCCAGGACGTAAGTTTACGCCCTGTTGCGGGAAGTACCCCGCTCCCAGGACGTAAAGTTACGCCCTGGAGCGGGAATGGGTTAAATACTGATTGTTCAGTTCTCATTCTGGACACTAAAAGCCCAAACTTTGCTTCATCTTTAGGAATCGCTTTTCCTGGTACTAACAGTTTCTCCCAATACTTAGATTCTGGGCTACTTCACACGAGCATGTTTGCCCACGTTTTTCTGCACAAAAAATCTGTGTGTGCTAAACACAGAGAATAGAACCCATTGATTTCAATGCGTAAGTATTCATAAGTTCACTTTGCTCTATTTTCCTGTGTTTTGCGCAGCAAAACTGCCATAGACGTCTATGGAAGGTTCGAAAATACACAAGGTTAAGGATTCGACACTGCGCAAAATGCAGGACAAAGATGACAGCTGGACTTATTAGGCTTAAATACCCATTAAATTCTACGGAAAGGGTGTTATATGTGCATGTGAACCAGACCTGCATACACACAAATTACAGTAATATGCGCAGATACGTGCTCATAACCCCGATTGTGGTCCTCTCCAAACCTGGTTCATGCATGAATATGCTGAGGCAAATGTATTTGCGCATATGCCCGTATGAAGCCGCGCTCTTTGAGGACTTAAAGTAGAGCTGAATAGCAGATGTCACAAGAAATATAGATATGAAGCATGTATCAACGCAGCGAAAATACAAATGCAGCTAAAGGACTCACCATTAGATGACAGAGACAGAGGATGATAGTAATTAGAGAATAATAATAATGAATATAATGAAATTAATAGTGAAGACCGGAACAGATGATGTGGTACCAAAATAACCAAAGAAATCTCTCCTTATGCCTATCCCTGACACTGTCCCTCACTACCAGACCCCACTTTCCCTAAGCAGGCCTAGGAAGGTATTACTGTTTCCTAAGAGGCACATTCAAAATTTGCAGTGGTCTTTCTGTGCAACCATTTGCGGTACACAAATGCATCTAAAATTAATTTTTTATGATGCTGCAAGTTTACAAATATCTTCTTGATTAAAAAATGACTACTATTTTGTCTCTACAACTTCTATGTAGATGTGTGTATCTCCATGGTTACAGACTACACACAGACGCTGTGTAGTCTGAGTTTGCATAATCATTTGCTCTTTCCTGACTGTAATTCAGCTATTAACTTAGGTTTGCTTTATATAAAACAAAAAACTGTTTGTATTCCAAGTCCTGAAGCTGGCTTAAGACCCATTTAGACACAACGATTATCGCTCAAAATTTGCTCAAAAGCCATCTTTTGAGTGATAATCACTGAGTGTAAATGTGCCCATCTTTCACTTTTCTGACGAACAATGAATTTCTGTTTGGCATAAAATCAATCATTCAGCAGAACAGCTGATAAGACAGACTGCACGCTGTGTTCTGCCCGGGGGGGGGGGGGGGGGGCACTGATTGCATTGTCTCAGCTGTCAGCCTTGTGGCAGAACAAAGGGAATTTATTCAGAAAACGGCAGGTGGTCTCTTCTCGGAATACAGCTTCCAATGGCTCACATGCTACTAATTGGTACTAATAGGCGTTAGTACCAAGGAGTAGTTTATGCAAAAATGATCGCTCAAAAGCCATCTTTTGAGTGATCATTTTTTGTGTAAATGCACTTTTGGCTTTAAAATGAATGCTCACTACTAAATAACTAAATAGCTCTTAATTCTTTGGTGTTTTTTGTCATGCATCTTTATATGGGTGGGAGCCCAGTTTTTGATATACCACTAGAGATGAGTGAGCATGCTTTTTTAAGGCTGCTATCCGATCGATTAGCAGTCTTATCAAGTAACTGTGTACTCGCCCGAGCAGCATGCGGGGTGGGCGGCAGGGAGAGCGGGAGGCAGCGGGGAAGAGTGAGAGACATCTCTGTCTCCCCCCGCTACCCTTGCTGCTCGCTCATCTCTATACACCACACAAAATCTACTCCATGAACAAAATGAAATAAAGTTCTGGATACCTGAGGCTATCAGTAGAAGAAGTTTAAGAACTTTTTGCATATGATTTATACCTTTAACTCAATAAGGAGTATTCAGTAAGCTTTTTAGCTCTGCCTAGTGGTGGCTACATGCAACCAGAATTTTATCACTTACTTCAAAGTGATTTTCAGCTCTGTATTACAAAATTGGAGCATACTGATGAATCTAAAAATCACATGGTTGAAGGGTGGACATTCACTCTAAGAAGCTTTAAGGGGAAGCTTTATTTTCTCATCTAAAAGCAAAACCTATGGACTACAATCTTACTAAGGCCATTCTTACACATGCAATTTTTACCACAATTACTGCAGCATTTTAAATGCCACACTAATCGCGGTACAACGACCTATTGATTTCAATGGGGCCTCATAGACTAGCGCCCAAATGCAGCATTTTCGAGCGCTGTCTGCTCTATTTTGGTGCGTTTTCATGCTTTTTAACGGACCTCACCACCCATCAGAATGATGGAATGGGCTAAAAACCACTGTCAAACACATTATCCTCCATTTAAAAACGTCAATCACATTCGCAGCGTTTAATCGATGTTGTGTGTGAAAGTGGCCTTTAGTTTCATAAGTTTCTGTAACCTGCAAGCTCTGTGAAAGCTGCACTTTGATTTACTTAAATTTTAATGAAAGCACCTGCAAGCCTTTCACTAACATCTAACAGAACGTATCAAGAACATGGAACAAAGAACCTGTTTTTTTACTTATGTGGTTTTAGGAGACAGGCAACCTGGCATATTCTAACATGGAAGGTAATTATTTGGTTCTGTTCTGTCTACTGTACTACCTGCCAGTAACAGCCTGAGATACACAGCTGGGTGGAAAAAACAGCACAGATGGTGGGAACTGAGTAGACATTATTATTCTCCACAATTCTTCTCCATGTGACTCATTTAATGAACACAACTGCATGTATTGTCATATATCTGATCACTGCTCAGTGGCCAGTGGTCTCAAGTACATCACTGTAACCGCCATGAGTAAGCAAAGTTCAGAAATCTTCAACCATCCTCATGGGAATACATCATATGAAGCATTTTATTCCACAAAGGACAAATGGTTCTTATCTGTCAGTGATTTCTTTGAATATGTGCTGAACCTTGGAGCACTTTCTCAGAATCTGTATAATCACTTCAGTTCTGTTTACTCAAAGAGCAACATAGCTTGAAGCTAGGAACAAACCCCACAAGACTGTGCATTCTGCCTACATGTGTGCTATCTCAAAATATCCTTCCTTAGGGAAGACGCAAGTATTGTTTTAGTTTTTATGCAACAGTGTGGAGGGTGCAGAAAATGCTTAGTGACGGGCTTACGTCACGATAAAAGCTGTATGAGAAAGGGATATGAGGGCACCCAGCAGAAACATTGATGGGTGATATGAAGCTTGGGAATCATCGTGTATTTATATAACTTTGGAGTGTCCCTAGCAAAACCCGATGGTTTTAATGTACATAGCCCAAACTTTCTAATGTAAAAAAAGAATTGTTTTAATGTGCAGAACCCAACTGTAACAATGTGTAGAACCCATCTGTTCTAATTCGCAGAGGCTTACTGTTCAAAGCTGGGCTGTTCTAATCTGTAGAGCCCAACTGTTCTAATGTTCAGGGACCAAATGTTCTAATGTTCAGAATCCAACTGTTCTAGAGTGCAGACCTCAACTGTTCTAATGTTCTGACCCCAATTGTACCAATGTGCAGAACCTGATCATTCTATTGTGCAGCACCCAACTGTTCTTATGTTCAGAACTCAACTGTTTCAATATATACACTTGATAGTCTGGAGCTAAGGAAGTCGAGCCATGGAACAGGGTGGCTTCAAGGGTTCTATGTAGGCTCCCAATTAAACAGTATTGGCTGGGTGTGTTGTCAACCTGAGTGCGGTTAGCTTTGAGAGGGGAAGGGATGGAGACAAAGATGAGCCCTTGGGTGGCAGGGCTTGAAATATTGGAGATCAACCATAGATAAAAAGCACTTGAGGTCAAGTCCCAGACAGTGGATGCCTACATCCTGATCAATTGAAGGGTCCTTGAGGTCAGCCTGGAGAGAGAAGACTGGTGTTGATCCCAAGAATGAAGAGAATCATAAGAGGAGATGTGTGATGTAACACAGACCTTGGATGGGTCCTTTTGGAGTTAATAGACAGACATTGCCCTTAAATTCTATTCAACTTGTGTTCTCTAATGTTAAAAAAGTTGTATACCAGAATTACATGTTATTCTCTGTGCATAAGTTAGGGGATAACTTGCTGATTACCGGGGTCTCACCACTGGGACTCCCAGTGATCCTGGGAACAGGCTTCCCATGTACCCCTCTTCTCATCAGCATGGAGCTGCTTCTCCCATCTGCAGTAACTTCACATTAAATAAAATGTGGTTATAAGCGGAATCCCATTTAACTCAAAGAGGCACAAGACGAGTTTTTGAACTCGACTCCTCTGTTTTTATTAACAATTAATCCAGCATATAATAATAGATGTGTTTTGGAGCCATTGCTTCACTCCTCTGCAAAGAAAAGAAACCAATGCTGGCTATCCCCAGCTCAAATACCGAGGAAGGGGCATAATGACCTCAAAACACATCTATATGCTGGATTCATTTTTAATAAAAACAGAGAAGTCAAGCTCAAAAACTCATCTCATGCCTTTTTGAGTGAAATGGCATTGTGCCTATAACCACATTATTTCCTACATTTATCTCATGTACTTGCACGTCCCCTTGGAAGGTGTGACGTTTCGTGGATTGGCTGCACCCTCTCAGACTCGTCAACAATCGATCAATTCTACTCCCATACATAGAATAAGGCAGGAGAAAAAGAAAACAAAAAAAATTTCAAACCAAATTTGATTGGCTCCTTCTTTTTTCTTCTTATTTTTCATTCAAATTGAATAAAGCTCTGGCCATTCTTAGCTACAAGTGATAGAAAAAAAAAATCCCACACTTAGAAGATCTATCCAATGGTATAAATAACAATAGTAGAAGGACAACACCTAATTTACCTGGGAGGGAGGGGGTCTATAGTTGATTGCACCCCTTCCCCTGTAAATCCAAAGAAAGTTAAGACCAAAGTGGGGCTTTACAATCACTCTATCAATTCCAAATGGCAATCAGGAATACTAATATTTAATTTCCCCCCACCCCCAAAAAATTCAAGAAATAAAAATAAACCAGCACACACTGTGAGTTATACATGCTAGTGAATAACATACACACAATGCTGGTGTGGCACATGCATTTTTTACAGGCAATTTTTGGGTGGCATTTCTTTTCTATTCACACATTTTAAACATGCATCTTTTCTGCAAATTTTTATCTCCTATAGAGAAACCTATGCAAAATGCCCCCAAAAGCCAAGCCTACAGACTGCTGTGATTGCACTGCTGATGTTGTGCTTCACTGATTTTATTTTATTTTTTTAGCAAGTTGTTCAGTTTTTCGCGTACTGTGTAATGAACAACATTTAGCTGTGAAATTTTGTTTCTTTTTTAAACTGCTCGAACACTTGTAAAGAAAAGTTGTATAGAGCGATATCTGGTGAATATGGGGGTGGGGGGGAGGCAAGGGTGTCATGTTGTTTGTCAAAAATTGCTTAACACTCAGTGCTGTGTAGGCAGATGTGTTGTCATGATGGAAGAACCAGTTACCTGTTTGTGGAAAACATTATGACACCCTTGCCTCACCCCTCCCCCCCCCCATATTCACCAGATTTTTCTCCGTGCCACTTTTTTATACAAGTGCTTTGAGCAGTGAAAAAGGAAACAAAATTTCACAGTTGCACTTTGTGCGTGTGAATCAGTGATTACAGAATAAGTAAAACACTGAATTTGTGATTTTTTGTTTTCTTCAACTAGAGCCAAATGGAACCTTCCCCAACAATGTTGGCTGGCATATTGACTCAGAAGGGTTCCACAGACATTCACCTAGCAACAGAAGCCTTTACCAGTAATGTCCACCCACCAGAAGAAAATTCCTGTTTCTTTTGTGTCCCCACTCGTATGTGTGCAAAATATATATGCAAGTTAATTCAAGTCAAGACATAAATATATAAATTATCTCAATCCAATAAACAAGCTTATATATAAGTATCCAGTACAGAGAATCAGTAGCAATGTGCATGTGGTTAAAGAAAAAGTAAATAGAATATGGAAGGTTAGGCTACTGTTGCCAGAGGTGGTGAGACACAGGTTCGGGATGTTATAGCAGCTGACAGACGGAGGCTAAATTTTTTCATACAAGAAAACTTTAGTGGACTTAATAGAATTTCTGCTCCATACGAGGGCTTGGTACTTGAACATTGCGCAATAACTTGAACCAGAAGTCACACTTAGAGGGTTAGCGTTTTCGGAAAGGCAAGACACTCAAACCCCAACTGAATCATTACATCACCATCAGCATATTACATACTAAACTTTTCCAAGTCCATGGCATCACACTATCCTCGCGTTCTCACGCACCGTAAGTGCAAAGCCTCTGCAGGTGATACAGACTATCTCTCTCGGTTACTCATAAAGTCCTTTCTAACCGTGGACCCCATGCACCGTAGGTGTGAAAGGTACATCAAAATAGCAGTACATAACTTTTATATTGCAGCTTCTCTTCACTAGAAAGTGCCTTGTAATTCTAATACATGACCATTATTAACTCCCACATAACCAACACACATCTTAATTCCCATATGCCCGGTACAAACATCAACACATAAACACATAAACTCTCAAGTTAATGATCGTGTATGTCCGTTACAGTCTGCAAAGTCCCTAAAGTGTGTGCCCACTAAGTCAGGCTGGTCTCACGTGTCTGACATCTTTGCATCTGGGTCCACCATGCTGTCCTCTCCCAGGAGTGGGCCTTCCTCTCCTACCCTGTGGTTTGTGTCTTTCTCCGAACTGTAACTTCTTCCTGTAGTCTGTGACCCCTTGATCATCAGAGTCCATAATATCTGCCCCTTGACAGTGTCACCATAGGCCTCTGTTCCATCAGGCCTTCTGTCTGCTAACCGACATGGATACCAGAATACTTAATAGTCCTTCTCGTGTGTTGTTCCCCCAGCATGAAGACAGCACCCCGGTAGCTGTTCTCAAATGGCAGTCGCCAAGTCTCTGCAGTCTCTCTGCCGCTCTACTGTAGCTGAGTTGGCTCCTGTATGATGCAGAGCAGCACATGCCATCACTACTGCCCTGTCTTCTTGCGACACGGCTTTTTTCTATATGTCTTCTGTCCATAGGCCTCCTGGTTTCTTTGCAGAAGAGGCACTGTGGGAAGGTTTAGACCTACATTAACCTCTATGGAGAGAACATGCTCAAAGGACCTTCTCCACAAACACACAGTCCCTCTAGGAGGCTTCTACAAAATGGCGCCATCCAGCGGTTGTACCACGTTGCCCTCAGCCACAGATTCTGAACTGCTGATCTACTTACATTGTAAGTGACAGTTTGGGGTATCTCCGTACACCACACCCAACTCATATTGCCTATGTTTAATCTGGTGGGTTGTCTTTCCTTACTTTTCTTTTATCCACATTGGCTTTTTGTATCTCTGCTTTGTTTTTTTCCCCATTGACTTCAATGTGGTTTTGTACCTTTTTTTTTTTTTAGTACAAGTAGCGCTGTAGACTATGCTATTTAAGGCCTCGGTCACACGGGCAGTTTTTCGCGCGATTTGCGCATGCGATCTGCGATTCTATAGAACCATTGCTTTGCAATGGTATTGGACACATGGGCGCTTTTTATGCGCTTGTCCGTTAAATTATAGGACAAGAAATTGCAGATCGCGCCTATCTGTGATTCCTTGTGTTCTCTATATGCGCTCAATGGGGCCGGCGGCAGCAGCGCCGACCCCACTGAGAACATATACTACACAAATCATTCTCCTCTGCCACAGCTGTCATTCAATAGCTGAGAGCTGCCCCTGATTGGTCCCTGCGCTGAGCCAATCAGAGGCAGCACTCACTCACCCATTCATGAATTCAGTGAGAGCTGCCTCTGATTGGTGAGGGCTGTGACCAATCAGAGGCAGCCCATTCAGCAGGCGGGGATTTTAAATCCCCGCCTGCTGAATACTACTCAGAGCAGTTCAGAAGAACTGCCGGCCGGCCGCGGCTGAACTCTGGCTGCACGGACAAGGTGAGTATATATTTTTTTATTTTTACACATTTCAGGATGATTTTCAAGGAAGGGCTTATAATTTTAAGCCCTTCCCGAAAATTCATACTGCGCTCGCCGGCAGCCCATTGCTTTCAATGGAGCCGGCTGTATTCCCGGCTCCATTGAATTCAATGGGCTGGACAGCGCTCCTGTGCTCCGGCCCGTTTCAAAGGAAACGCGGCTAGGAGCAGATTTTTCGGGCGATTTTTTAACTCCAGTCACGCGATTTGCGGATGCGCATCTGTCATGCGATCCGCAAATCGTGGCAAAAAAACGCCCGTGTGACCGAGGCCTTACACTCAAAAAAATGGATTGGAAGCGAACTGAAATCTTGAAATCAATAGGAAAAACAATGGATCAACTTTTCAGTTTTAATTCCGTTGCTCTGCTTAAAAAACAGAGCAGAGTGATGGCAAGACCAAATGGAGCCCAGAATCAGGTGTGAACGGTGCCTTAAATATACATTTGTAGATTAAAGGGTAGTAGTGATCCAGCACATTTTGTGTTTGATCTCTGAAAAAAACATGTAGAAAAAGCCCCAAAAGCCTTTGTGCTTTTTCTAAAAATACTGTGCGAGAAATTACCATAAAACTAAAAAAAGTACACCTAAATAGTATAGTTTGCATGTTATTTTTTTTCTCATGGACCGCAAGGGTTACATTACTGTAGATGAAGCAATGGAACAAAAGGCTGAGCATCTGTTTGTTATTACTGGAAACAGTTAAAAAAGGGGGGGGGGGGGGGAGGAGAGAAGTGGACGGGGTGAATGCCGAGCAAGACTGATTAATTCATAGCAGCTGTACCAAACCTCTCCCTACTTCTTTTATTTTATTTCAGTTTTAATGTGAGCGGGGGTCAAGCAAGGGGGACCCCACGTCACCCTTAATAAAATAAATAAATTTGCTTATACGCTCATGGGACAGACAAAACAGTTCCTGAAAAGTTTCAGAAAGACTCTAATTTTATGTGATAGATTTTCCTCTCTGGACAGCTATCACCATTCTGTTAATATAGTTAGCTATAATGTGCTGTCAAGCCTCATACTTAAAATCGCCCAATAAGTAATATAGTATAGTTACGTTGCATATGGTGATGTCATGAGGGAACAGAAAAGTTTCCACCATTGCTAGTAAATTCAATTATTTAAACAAAGAAAGGGAAACTGAAGGCAGGCTGAATTTATGGGAAGAACTCATATAAATCTTGGGCTACTTCAGCTCCAGGCTCATGGAATACCACTGCTTTTCTAGCTTTCCCTAGAAAGTATTTGCTTTGCACTTTTATGGAACGTGTGGCTGTAGAGAAAACAGCAATTCTAATAGAGTTTAAGAAATTATACGATGTATGCTAATATGAAGTAAAGGTGCCCATACACATAACAAGTAAGGCAGTTGAAGTCTGATTTCGGCAGGACTGGTCGGTACCTTGGAGGTGTGCCAATTGTCTCCTGAGGGCAGATATAGAGAGAAAGAAGAATCAGTTATGTTGAATTTCAACATGTGTGCACGTGCATAAGAAAATTAAGAATAGCTTGCAACCGAATGTGTTGTCAGCCGACAACTATTGAGGGTTTATGGGCACCTTTAAAGGGTTTTTTCAGTGAAATACTATTAATGACTAATCCTCAGGACAGGTCATCAATAACTGATGGGCTTGGGCCTATCATTCGAGATCCCAGCTGATCAGGTTGCCACTGTCAGTGCTGTAATACACAGGGGTCTGTGCAGAGACTGCTTCTCCAATCCCTGTGTAGTGGCTGGCACTTGTAACTACAGGCGCAGTTTTCGTTTAAAATTATTAATGTCAGCATCACTTGCAGTTACACGTGCCGGCCACTATACAGGGATCGGAGCAGTAGTTTCAGCTTTGCACCCCAGTGTGTAGCAGTGTAGACAGCGGGAGCCAAATCAGCTAGAAGTATAAGTGGCGGAACACAACTATTGATGACCAGAACAGATGGGCTCATTCACATGAATGTAATCTCACCACATATTAGGCGTGCGATGTACGCAGTGAATGGAGTCAATGAAAGTACATTGATTTTCATTGACTTATGCACTCACGCTAGCATTTTTTTATTGCGTATAATATGCACTTAAAAAAGAACGCAGCATGTCCTATTTTATTGTGTGTTGCGTGTGTACAGTCCCGTTGTTCTGTATGGATTGCATATTAAATGCTATACCTACGCAACACATTGCCTACGTGCGGTGTTTAACATGCAACGCCGCTAAAAAAGAAGCTAGCCACACTGCACATGACAACATGCGTGAGATACACTGTGAAGCGCAGTGCACAATCACTGCCCTATACAGCGAGAGCCAGCTCGGCCATGTGATTGAGCCCTAAGGGCTCGTTTACGCTGAATAATTATCGTTTAGTTTATTACTGGATCATGCAAAACTGAACAATTGTCATTCAGTATAAATGTTGCCAACGACTGAATGACAAATTAATAATTGATATTAATAATTAACAAATAATTCATTCACTTACTGTTTATTGTTCAGTTTACACAGGCCAATTGACATTTGATTTTTGTCCAAACAGGCAGTCATTCGCCTGTTTACTATGAATGGAGGTCGGTAGCCAGAAGAGTTCTCCAGCTCACTCCACCTCCATTTACTAAATGACATGTCTCCTGTGTGAAAGTACTGGAGCGTTAATCATTGGGACGACTGTCAGTTGCTTACGCACTAGAAAATTGTCCCTGTAGCGTTTTCAGTACTAGGTTGGAGCTGCGGGTGTAGTAGCCATGCAGTAGTCAGGGGAGAGCTAGAAGTTGGCAACAGGTGGTCTCAGGGGTACTGATGCATCTTATCTCCACCAGAAGTGGGGATGGAGTAATGTGTTTGTCCGCTGTCACTGTGGTTATGGCGGCATGTTATCTGTGCTCTTGGGGCTGCTGTAATGTTTCCCCCGGAGGCCAGATTCCGACTCCGCTGTCAGTTTTGTCGCTGGGATAAGCATCATCTACCCTCCTGGCTCCTGTCACGCTGGTCTCCCCTCTTTGCTCCGAGCCCCGCTGTCATACCCCCCCCCCCCCCCCCCCCCGACGGGCTGGCATATGTGATTCCGAACCCGATTTAACTTTCCCTGCCGGTCTAGCAGCTTCTTCCCTCACTGCTCCTGTCACTGTTGCCGCCGCTATGCCTTCTCCCCTCCCGCGTCTGGCGCTTTGATTTTCTCCCCTCCCATCTTAGCGGCAAACTTCCATAGTCCTCCGCCACCGAAGCCATGGCCACAGTTACATGGCAGGATGGATAGAACCTCCGCCGCTGAACCAAGCACCCAAGTCACCTGCATTTCAGTCAGCGGTGGATAACCAGCAAAATTCTAATTTACATTATTTGCCTAAAATGATTTTTTTCTGCTGAAAATCCACTCTAGATTGCTGGCCATTAAGTGTCTCCCTTCCTTTTAGCTTGCTGTCCACTGCCTGTTGTCAGATGATTATACAGTTCAGTGAACATCATGACTCATGCCAAGCTTCCAGTCAGAATGCAGAGTGGAGGGGGGTGGGGTGGGAGGAGGTAAGGAGAGACTCACACTGACTGCTGCATCTAATAGTAAGTCATTTTATACTGTCTTTTAGCTACTGAAATCACATTTCCACTGCTCAGTCTTGCTGTACACAGTCCTACATGATAATTTTAGGTTTCTGTGTGTGTCTTACAGATATTTAGATACCATAATCTGCAGTTCTCTGAGTACAGTCTATAGAACTCAGCGCACACAGCATAACAGCAGCTACTCCCACCAGGAAATATACAGAATACAAGTCATATAATAGCCATTGCTTTATTCCTCATGTACACACATGGCAGTTTATACTGACAAGTGATCTGAAAAGTTAGGTACCCTTTAACTTGCCAGGGTACCTTAGGTTGGCACTTTCTGGTCAGAGCCGTAGCACTTTTCCTGAGCTCACAGTACAGTCTCTCCAAGTAGTTGCCTAACACCGCTTCAGTACGCCAGGGACACTTCATGGTTAAGAGGCTTCCTCAGTCCCGGCAGCAAGGCCACAGCCTGCACAAATTAAGGATCAACAGCTTCAGAGTGGTTTGCTGGCTGGAACCAAGACCACTCTCAGAGACCAGGCCAGGTGGTGCTTGAGACTTCCAGTCAGTCTCTTTTAGGCGATACAGGCACACTTGACACGTGTTATAGATATTACTGCTGTGATATCTCAACTTCCAGAGGTGTGTGAAGAAGCCACAGTTATAGTCTATGTCCTGAACAGAGTCCATGCCGTGCTATGCTCCAGAGACTGCATCTGTGACTAGAGCACCAATTGACCCCATTGACCACCTATAACTACACGTAATTAGTATGATCAGCACTGGACTGTTTAAGGGGCATACTGTAGCAACTGCAAAGAAAACACAGGCAATGACACAATCCAAGTGAATGGAGCAGAATTGCAATACCAGTCTATGGACAGAGACAGCACTGTTTTTGGCAAAAATCAGACCCTTTTGTGTAGTCCTGAGCAAACCCCTTCAATTAAAGGGGTTGTCTCGTGGCAAACATCAAAATTTTACTTTACCCCATTCCCCCTGTCACCCCCCTGGCATAAAATAGCAATTTAAAGCGGTTTTTAAGCCGCTTGCTACTCACCGATGTGCTGAAATGTGAAGTTTTAAAAATCTTCTGTCTGGCCGCCGGTCCTTTCCCAGGGATGCACTGCGGTTTTCTCCCATGGTGCATCGCGGGTCTTCTATGGTGCACCATGGGCTCTGTGCGTTCCATTGCCGATTCCAGCCTCCTGATTGGCTGGAATCGGCACACGTGATGTGGCGGAGCTACGATGACGACGCGGTGACCAGCTCTCCGGCACGAGCGGCCCCATTCACCAGGCAGAAGACCGCACAGCGCAAGCGCGTCTAAAAAAGCAAGAAGCCAGCGAAATTAGACGGAGCCATGGAGATGAGGACGCTAGCAATGGAGCAGGTAAGTGAATAACTTCTGTATGGCTCATATTTAATGCACGATGTACATTACAAAGTGCATTAATATGGCCATACAGAAGTGTATAACCCCACTTGCTGCCGCGAGCCAACCCCTTTAAGTAACAATCCCATCTTATGACTTTTACTACTTTAGACTTTAGTACTCTTTTTCCCCATTTGCCATTACATACAGAATGGATCTTGTTCTATGATACAAGGCTCACTGGTTTCGCTTAGATTTACCATACAACACTGCCCTCTGCTGAAAATTTAGATTTTATCACATGCGATGAACAGTGAGAAATGTCAGTCTATAAGATTCAGTTTACAGATGAAAATGTATTGTATTTCAGTACACTACAACCAGGATGTGTCACAGTTGCATGTGTAGTAACCCTCCACCACTCCTCTTAATTTTGAGAAAATCCAAAATTTTGAGAAAATTTAGAAAAATTTTCATTTTTGAAAATGTGACAATTTCTGCTTCTAATACGGATAATTACAGCACACAAAATAGTTAATTATTAACATTTACCATATGTCCACATCATGTTTTCAGTTTATTTTTTTCTGGACGTTACAAGACTTGTAACCATAGAAGCAATTTTTCAAATTTGGAAGAATATTCCCAAACTCAACTTTTTCACAGCTATCAAATGCCTGGAGACCCTGCTGATTCTCATAATTCTCGTTTGCCCGATGGAACGAACTCGGGCATCCTGCTTATCCCAGTGAGAATCCTGCAGTCCTCTGATGTGAAACACTGAATGATCTATTGCTTAAATGGCACGATAAGTGCCCGAGCCTGCGCTGGTCTTTATCCTGGCCAAAACTGAGGGACGAGAGAGAACCTCACGATTCTCTCTCGTTGTTCAGCCGTTGGGCACGTTTAAGCTGAATGATTATCATTTAGTTTCACTCGTCTGAATGATTATCTGAACAGTAATTGTTCCTTGTAAACGAGTCAAAAGGTAGCAGACTCCTGTACAGTGGGTGGTGGGGGGCTCTACGGGGATTCTCTGCAAGGACCTTTTAAAACATCCTTGCAGAGAGAAAAGTACTGCCTGGACGTTTATCGCTATCACTGGCAAACTCCTTAAAATATAACTTTTAATAAAGAAATATTAAAAACTAGGGGGTAGCTGCTTTTATGCACAGACAACACAGAAAGATGATACGCACAGACAGGCAATGTACGTGATTCCTGAACAGTAGTTGGTTATGTCTTAGTGTGTGAAAGACATAGTCCCAATTAGTCAAGGGAATAGGTATAGGAAGTACGGAAATAAAAATAGAAGTATAGCGGTCCTTAGCAGATGTAGAGGGGAACACAAAGTGTTGTTTCCCTGACCACTAAGACACTGCCTGTCCGCCCATAATAATAAACAAATAGGCCTGTCCACGAAAATGAGGACCAACAGGTTAAAGGTGATTAAAGGGATAAGACCCAAAAAGAATGTAATAGGGAGTCTAATATCCCAATTGTTGCATGAGAGTTAGACCAGAACTAGGGTTATAAGATGGCTTTAGGCCTAATATGATTTAAGTTCTGGATAATTCCTCAGCACTATCATGTGGTTCACTGAAAACAGTTATATAGTGGCTCGGCGAGTTTCTGTCGTCGACACGACTCATCAGGAGCCTGATTAGATAATGAACCAAAAGGTAGGTAGTATAGTAATAAAAATAGTGATGTCCAAACCAGTCTAAGAGTAGGTCTCAAAGGTAAGGACTGTGCCTAGTAGACAAATATGATGCCTAGTGAAGAAACACAGACATCACGAAAATGGTCTAGGAAAAAATTAAGGGCAATACCCTGTACTGCTAGGAAAAGCAGTTCTCAGATGGGGTTAATATCGGCTTTAGGATTGCATATATAACCGAACGGGTATGGATAAACCCAGCAATGTCTGCTGGTGATATAAAGCTAGACACTCAGCAAACCCCCTTCCTATACTAAATGTTCGATCCTATTGCAGAATGCACTGCAAAGAGGTCAGTATAGGAACAACAAACGCTGACTAGTGCTAGTAAGCATGAGGAAATATGTAGGTAAGAGAACCCAAAATAATAAAGTCAAAGCCTAGCAGCATCTCCAGCCTTGAAGGTAGGCTGGAGGCAGTGGGTGGTGGGGGGCTCTATTAGGATTCTCTGCAAGGACCTTTTAAAACATCCTTGCAGAGAGAAAAGTACTGCCTGGACGTTTATAGTCTATGGGCAATCCTGAAGTGGTTAAAGGATAATTGTTGTCCGTCTCTGTAAGCACTATTTTCTGCTGCAGTCGAATTTTTATATTATCCATTGCCCAAAGCTTAGTATTATTTTTATGGTACAAATAAAAAAGGCAAATGTTTCAAACTACTTTAACCCCTTAAGGACCAGGGTGTTTCAGGCCTAAAAGACCAGACACATTTTAGGGATTTTACCCATGTGGTGGTTTTAAGGCCATATTTCTTTTTCTTCAGCTACCAAAATTTTTTTTGCTATGTTTTTTTTTTCTCATGACACATAGAGGTATTTTATTTTTATTTTTTTCACTGAATTTCTTTTTTTGCTTTGTTACAAATAATAAGTTTTTTTTTTAAATTTACAGCTGTTTATTTTTAAAATTAGTCTATTTACGTTAAAATAAAGTACAGGAATGAATTCTTCATTTTGTTTAGGACATTTTGATATATAATTTGTATAGTCTTGATTACAGGGCGGACATGGTGATGGTTTAAGTTTGTTGGCGGCGGGTCGTACATATACTCACACACAGATAAATAAGTAAATAAATATATGTAACTATTTTTTTAAACATCTGTGTCTCCCTTGATGTCATATAAGACCTCTAAAAGTCATTCCCAGTGTAATTTTTTTCCCATTTCCCACTTTTCCACTGTAACTGAGGCATCGATAGAAGCCCCAGTAATAAGGGAAAACATTTCTCTGTAGTGACAATAGTCACTGGCAGAGCTGATCTTGGTCTGCTAAGATCCTGCAGCTCTGACATGCCAGTGGACACCTGGCGATCCCATGATCGCTTTATTCCTTTTCAGTACATAGCACTCATTGAGCACTATGAAGCCCACAAAAAGAGAAGGCAGAAGCAGTTAAAAAATGCTTCTGCCTTGTCCTGGGTTACTAACATCTGATTGCAGGATCTTTAACCCCGCATCTTA
Organism: Eleutherodactylus coqui; assembly: GCF_035609145.1. Taxonomy (NCBI): domain Eukaryota; kingdom Metazoa; phylum Chordata; class Amphibia; order Anura; family Eleutherodactylidae; genus Eleutherodactylus; species Eleutherodactylus coqui. Next base: position 49,849,987 of record NC_089844.1, on the reverse strand, counting down.
AATTTACTATCAGCCCTGGATTTAAGCCCAGGAGCAAGCACTGTATATTTACAGAGCTTGGTCTTTATCTGTTCGAAGAGATTTTTCATTCACCTTCCAAACATTGCAGCCTCAGAACTGGCATAGGTATAATTTGTTAGCGTTTCAAGTCTTTCGTATTGACTTCACACATATACACTGACCAGCCATAACATAAAAGTGATCCTCCAGTCCCAGACCAACAACATGACTGCAACTCTGACTACCTGATGTGTGCCATGCATTGGTAGTCCATCAGCAATCTAAGACATTACATAAGCAGAGCTGGCCAAACAGAGAAGCATGTCGTGTTTTAGACTACTGATGCACTAACGATACGCAGAGTGCATCAGGTATTCAGAGAAGTAGTGTGGCCATCAAGGTTTTTCTGGGACCAAAGCATCACTTTAAAACCACCTGCCTAATATTGCATAGGTCCCCAATTGTGCTGCCAAAACAGCTCAGATCCGTCGTGACTCCATAAGACCTCAGAAAGTGTCCTATGGCATCAGGCTCCAAGACCTTAGCAACAAATCCTTTAGGTCCTGTAAATCGTGAGATTGGACAGCCATCGATCAGAATTGTTTCTTCAGGTACATCCCACATATGCTTGATAGAATTGAGATCTGGAAAATTTAGAGGCCAAGTCATCACTTTTAACTCTTTCTGTTCCTCAAACTATTCCTGAACAATTTTTGTTGTATGGCTGGGTGCATTATCCTGCTGAAAGAGGTCAATGCCATTAGGGAAGATTATTACCACAAAGGGTTATATTTGATCTGCAACAATATTTAGGTAGTTGGCATGTGTTAAAATATCATCCACATGAATGTGACGACCCAAGGTTTCCCAGTAGAACACTACCCAGGGTATCACACTGCTTCCGTCGGCTTCTCCTCTTCCTATAGAGCATCCTAGTGTTACCATTTCCACCGGTAAGTGATGCGCACACACCAGCCACCCACATGATGTAAAAGAAAACATGATTCATCAGACCAACCTTCTTCTATTGCTCTTCACTGAACCGTGGAGCAATGGAAATGGTCACATGCCTGTATAACTATGTGACCACAGTAGCCAATTACTTGTATGAGCAGTATACATGCATGTCAATGTTCATGGAGAACTGAAGTGGCGCAGGAAATTGAACTAGTGAATACAAGTTGGTTTGTCACTACATTTCCTACAAATGTTTAAGTATCTTGAAGAACTTCTAAAGGACCGGACAACACTACCACACTCACAACCTATGCACAAATGGGAGACTGTTTTTAGTTTGTTACAATGCATTTATGGGATATTATTATATAAATTGTAATACTGAGCTTTTCTCATTTTTTGCTGTTTCTTGCAACTCTTACAGCCCTCTAGTGGGGTCATTCAAAATGTACACATTTTTCTTAATAGCTACTGCAATAATTTGTGCATTGATGTTCTGCAGCTTCAGCATACAAAGTTTTATGGTTTTATTCTATGCAAATTTTGCATTTAAAGTCAAACGGACCTATAAAAAATTAGCACCCCCCCCCCCAAAAAAAAATGAGCCACAAATTTTCAGACTTCTGTTTCCTGCAAACACAACCGGTTTATTACACATTTGGCACCTCTTTGCTGACCTAGAGAAACAAAGAAACATCAGCCTGGTAAATAGTTACGCTTTAGCTTATTGACGTTTTCATTAATACACAATTGTATAAGAAGAATAGAAAATATTTGCAGTGCACAATAAGTAGAATCTTTACAATATTACGCAATAAATATTTGTATTATAAGCAGGGCATTTTAGTGGATATCTGTAAGAACAATAATGAATAAAAAATTATTTCTAGGCCTCGCTCTTGGCTCTAGTAGTTTTTCAGAATTTCTAAGGGGTATTCTGTGGACTACACCTCCAGGTCTAAATTGCTGATGTGAAGCTAAAATATAATTATTCTCAGCAGCTTTAAGATTATCATAGTAAACTGTTAAAAAGCAGAAGAGAATATCTTCAATCAGATTTTGAGTTCATACGAATAATAACTAAAATGTCTGACCCACTGTCAACCATTATCATTTGAAATGACAAGATACATATGTTTTCTTGTTCATAAACCTTGTACATCAGGGGTGAATAGGGTTCAGTTTACGTAATAGCAGTGGTTATACGGTATGTATATTCATGAAATATATCTATAACCACAGTCAACCTCACAGGGTTTCTTAGTTCATTGAAATTTTTGATACACCACCTACTGAAAGCTGCATATGGTACTGGAGCATCCAAAAAATGACTGCCCTTTAAATAAATTGTAGAAAATGAAGGTTTAATAAAACATGGCCCAAAATAGGGTCTTTAAAATAAACTAGAGACATGGAGGTCCTACATATTATTTTGGTTTTATCGTTGGAATGCATATTCAAGCAATTGGACCCATGTTGTCTTCTGATGCTAGGAAGTACAACCAGAAGATCACAAGAGACATGCAAGCAACTTGTGATCTACTGGTGCTAGGAAGAATAACCAAAAGATCTCTAGAGACATGGGGTACATTATATCTGGTCAGATTTGATTGAACCATTTTTCTTAAATACTTAAAATACATATTTTCAGAAAACAGCAAGTTCTTAAGACTAACAAGCATCAAGTCTATGGAAGCTTCGTAGAGGTTAACGACAAGTCTGCCAGCAATGCAGCAGTGGGTAGTTTCAGTTACTAAATAATTGTCATATCATATCTGCTGAATAGACACAAAATCCAAAGTTGAGGGTAAAGGATTTTGCATCTTAAGGACATAAAGATCCATTGCTTTGCAAGATACAGGCTGAAAGTTTACTTAAACTCAGATCAGCACTTGTGGCCAAAACACATTAAAAGAGGATCTCTCACTCTTGCTTGGAGCTATGCTGGAAGGCCATGCACAAGAACCATCACTTTATCATTTTAGATCCTGTTTCTTCATGTGATTTAGGATATCTTCTGTTGGCAATGTTAAAGAAATCCTCCACTGCATCCAGACAGATGAGTCGGTCCTATATGAAAAAATAGAGAGTTAGGATGCATAACTATGTTTACTGTAGCTTCATAAATCACCATTGGTAGAGGAATAGGATTTTTACCATTATATAGAGGTATCTCTCTGGAAGATCCCACCCTGCTGGGAAGATTGTTGTATCATCTGCAAGTCGCAAAAGGAGCTCCATTGCCTTCTTCATGTTCTTCGGGTTACTAATGGTACTTTGTTTTGTAACAGACAAGAGGGATTCAGCTTCTTTTTGAAAACCTGAAGAAAACAGAATGGTCCATTTGGATATCATGAAAATCTGGGTTGTAACTAGTTATGCTCAATAATACTCAGAAGACACAAAAAGATGCAGTGTGCTTTAATATAGCAAGTAGTGATGAGCGAACTGAATCAGTAAAACCCTTTTTCGGGTCAACCTTTGTTAAAAAGTTTTATTTGGTGAGAACCTGAACTTCAAACAGTTCATTGCTGCTGAACGGGAAGTTCATAAAAACCCTAAAACTAGTATTGAACACTGTATAAGTACCCTGAAAAGGTGAGAAATCAATGGATGTGGCTAAGTAGTTAGCTTAGCAATGTTGTCTTGCAGCACTGGGGTTTTAGGCTTACATCTGACCAACTGCATCATCTGCATGGAGTTTTACAAAGTCTATGCAGATGTTGTCCTCAGTCAGAATTAACAGTGCTAAGCTGTGAGTCACATCCATTGAAGGACCACCACAACCCAGTGTTCAATACTAGTTTTAAGGGTCTTGTCATGGATGGGAGAGGAGAGATCCGATTAATTACGCCTCTATCACCAATTTGACACAGATCGAATATTCTGAGCGCTCTTGCCACTGCAAACACTTGGCATGGCAGAGCCTCGATTGATCACTTTAGCGGAATTGCAAGAGCAAAGTTGTTAGAATACCGGATTTGTACTCAGCTTTCCCAGACAACTGCACGCATGCAGAGCGAAAGCTCAAATTACCACCTAATCTGGTCTAACATCTCCGGCGCTCCATAACACCCACACACACTCACTGCCACCATCAGCTTTTGTTTCTCAGGAAAGCTGGAACCAACACTTATGAATTATTAACACGATCTTCGGAGTTATGATTCGTTTTAAAATGGACAAGGTTTTACTAATAAATTGCAGATTTATTCTAAAAAAACTAGCAGTGTCAATATCTATATATGTACAAAAATATACAGAGAAGATGTTACAGTGGAGATAAGGTTTACAGGTATACAAAACAAACAGTATTTAAAATAAAACAATGAAGAAATAAAGAAGCTACCAGATTTGGGATGTTCGGCCCAAGGTTTCTGCCTTGTATGGAGTCAGTGGAAGCAATAGGAAAGTCCTTACACTGTGGTTTATCTCCGAAGGTTTGGTCCCCTAGTTTTAAAGCTTCCCCAGAACACACCTCCTCCCGCTCCCTCTGAGGTCATTCAGAGAAGGGTGGAGTAAATGCCATAATTTTCTATGATGGCCATATAATCTTCTGATCAGTTATATATGCCTGGCATAATTTCGGTCATGCTTTTATCTACTCAGCGATATCAAATATGACACTGGCCTCGCACCCAAACCGTTTTATAGAACTGGGTCGTGATAACGATCTCCTTTAGATTTGCTGGTCGTGATAATGATCGCTTCTTTGATTGGCGTATATTACTGGTTTATCCAATCTTTTGGCAGAAAATTTAATATTTTCCAGGATTTAAAGTCACAGGGACATATAATTGTCCTACAGGACCCTTTTATATTGATGTGAGCCAAGCGGTTTTTGGTCTGGCTTTCTTGATTAGGGATACCTGTCCTGGTATAGAGGGCTTTTTGCATAGAGGCATTGTTCTTGGCCTCTCCCTCTTGCCCTCTTTCTTCCTTTCCCTCCAGCCCTAGTTTCTACTCATATAGTAGGGCTATGAGGAATTTTTGTGACTTTTTTATGTTTGTGTGTCCTATTTCTAGACTTTCTTAAGTCTATTTTAAGTTTTGAGTGGATATTTATTAAAAGTTACGTTTTAAGCTGCATAGAATCTTAAACCGTGAAAATTCAAAGTCCCAAAGTGCGACTGTCCTGCCTAAATCGGGACGTTTGGTCACCTTACGCATACGGTTGTCTGAAGCTGCCCTTAGAATCTGCACATAAGGTGCAAAACCCCATACACATGCTGCAGAAGAAAAGCTGCATGACTTGGAGGTCATGCAGCAGATGGCAAATATACAGCATGCCATCTGTCACAATTCTTTTTCCTGGATTTGTCATGGTAAGATCCATGTTAAAATCTGCATGAAATCTGCTGTTTGTGAACAAAGCCTTTTATTGTTTTGTTTCAGGTTAAAAAAGGTACATCTATAAGTAATGACAGCTGCAGGAGTGTCATTCAGTGGGTGTGGTGGGTGGAGAATTAGGAAAGAGTTATAAGAATTGCATTTCTAAGGATTGTTGTTAGGCATTCCTGCATCTCATGTTGGCTTGGAGACAGTTTTCAACATGTGGGTGAAATTTGATGTTGGCTGAATGTAGGGTTTGGCATTTAGATGAGATATTATATCTATACATGTCTAGTGAGCTTTTTGCATGAGTCGATTCCCGTTTGAATGAGTGAGTGACGTCACCTCTAAAGGTCCATTTAGACGGGACAAATGTTGGGCAAATGATCTCCGCTCACGTGCTTTTGCACAGGAAAGGGTATTGTTGCTTCACAGCGGGGAGGCTGCAGGAGATTTCTCTCCTCACTCTCCCCTGCCCCTCTCCATTCACTTAACATAGCAGCCCTTCAGTACTGATTTGCTGCTATTTACACTGAATGCTCATCATTCAGGATTTAATGCAGCATAAACGATGGACGATGAGCAGATCGCTGATCGTTCAGTGTAAATAGCAGCCATTCAGTACTGAATGGCTGCTATGTAAAGTGAATGAAGAGGGGTGGGGGAGGGCGGGGGAGAGCGGGAAGAACAATCTCCTGCAGCCGCCCTGTGATGCAATGATACCCGCTCCTGCGCAAAAACACGTGAGTGGGTACTTGCTGGGACGAGTGTCGGGCATCGTTTGCCCGACATTCGTCCCATATAAATGGGCCTTAACTCATTCGCGCTCGTTCAGCCTTTTTAAACAGGCAGATTATTGTTGAGAATTGCTCACTTCTTGTTCAGTGTTTTACATTGCAATGAGTGGGGAGTGTTTAAACGAAATGAGAAGTGAACGATCTAATGTTGATATTTAGTCCTGATGAAACTGAACGACAAACGAAAAGTTTTGAACCTGCAATAGATTTCTAAGGCATTTGGCTTCGTAAAACGCATGCTAGGCTTCAGACTTCTGCTTTGACAGTGTTAAAGTGAAAATCTACCCTGGGACATTTCCTGACTTGTCAATTAGAATCTGGGTCTGAAATGGATGGGAATGCAATATACATATAAAGGGTTACTCCCATATGATAAAGTAAGGACATACTGCCAGGATATATCATCACTTTATGATCAGTGAGAACAAACCTCTGGGACCTCCACTGGTCCTGGGTATGAAGGGGCTGCAACATTGATGTAGCACTGCATCCCCATTAAATATACCCTACAGAGCAATGTTCCCAGCCCCCTGGCTGTGCAGCGGTACTGCAGCATGGCCACATTTACTTGTGTAAGAAAAACAGTAAATGCGGGAGAGGACACTAAACCAGCCCTGAGCCCCTTCAATCAAAACGCTGCTAGGAGTCCAAAAGGTCAGTCCTGCAGCGATCATAAATTGATGGCATATCCGGGTAATATGAGATCATATAATCAGATGGAAATAACTATGTAATAGGATAATTCCCTATGAGATTTGAGGATATCCAAACTTAAAGCCATAGAAGCATGCTCCATTGAAGAGCACCATAGGCTTCTTCATTCCAGTAATTAGCATATGAACACCCAAAGATGATATTTGACATTTTTCAGTGACATGGGAACATGGGGTAATGCATTGAATATGGTGTTTGGACAGCACTGTGAAATAAAATAAAAAAAATACTACCTTGACCCCTTAGTTGTCATGTATTGTTTCATTAGGAAACACATTCTTTACATTGTACCTGATGAATCTGCATAAATTCATACTATACCTGAACACAGCACAGAGTTCACCTACATCTGCAATTATTTTATGAGTTTAGAGTTGTACTTTGAGATCAAGGTAACATTACCGTAAGTTTACAATAAAGAAAGTAGCACTGCTGATGGATGAAAGTAACCACCATACTTCAAAGTGAGGAGCTTCTTAATAAAAAGAAAAAAAATACCCAACAAGGAATTTTTGTTCACATTTTTCAAACTTGCCTAAGTCTTCCAATATCCGTCTCCACCTTGTTCTCACTTCTCTTCTTGCTTGCCTTAGGGTGTAAATTTCATAATTGAGTTTTTGCCATTCCTAGGAGAAAGGAAGGAAAGTAAAATTCTTTGTTGTAAACTGTGAAAATATAAGGAACACACTAGAGATGAGCGAACGTACTCGTCCGAGCTTGATGCTCGGGCGAATATTAGGGTGTTCGGGATGTTCGTTATTCGTAACGAACACCACACGATGTTCGGATGTTCGGGTTACTTTAACTTTCTTCCCTGAGAAATCATTTCTATATGCGCTCAATGGGGCCGGCGGCAGCAGTGCCAACCCCATTGAGAACATATAGAAGACAAATCCTTCTTCTCTACCACAGCTGTAACAGCTGTGACAGAGAAGAACGATGTTTGCCCATTGAATTCAATGGAACCGGCAATACAGCCGACTCCACTGAATGCAATGGGCTGCCGGCGATCGCGGGATGAATTGTCGGAAAGGGGTTAAATATATAAGCCCTTTCCTGCAATTCATCCAGAAATGTGTAAAAATAAAAAATATATATATACTCACCTGGTGCCGACAGACGGAGTTCAGCGCGGCAGGCTGCAGTTCTCCTGAACTGCTCTGAACAGCTGTGAGTAGTATTCAGCAGCCGGGGATTTAAAATCCCCGCCTGCTGAATAAGATGCCTCTGAATTCATGAATGGGTGAGTGAGGGCTGCCTCTGATTGGCTCAGGGGCAGGAGAGCTGCCCGTTGAATTCAATGGGCTAACATCGTTCTTCTCTGCCACAGCTGTTACAGCTGTGGCAGAGGAGAACTTGCTGTGTCGTTCCCATCATTTTCTTGAATTGCCAAGATTTTCACACATGAAAACCTTAGCGAGCATCGGCGAAATACAAAAATGTTCCGGTCGCCCATTGACTTCAATGGGGTTCGTTATTCGAAACGAACACCCGAACATCGCGGGAAGTTCGTTTCGAATAACGTGAACCCGAACATTTTGGTGTTCGCTCATCTTTAGAACACACCCTTGCATTTCCGAACAACATCAACAGTATTTTGTTAAAGTTGAAAGACCTCTTTCTGATGCTTTTTGTAAGATATGTGTTCTGAACGATCGTCTAAACTCAATTCTGATCAACTTTGAATTGAGCCTAGTTATTGTTTAAGATAACACAAGAAGGACTGGGGAGAATGCCTAATAGAATAAGCAGAGAACGGAAATTGAGCAGCCAGCTATGTATTATAATATATACAAGCTGAGGGAGAAAAACGGTGCAAAAATGTTAACAAAAGCCAGTTGCAAAACTGATTTAGTCTCTAATACAGCCAGTAAAAAATAACCCAGAAGTAGAGATGAGCGAGCACCAAAATGCTCGGGTGCTCGTTACTCGAGACGAACTTTTCACGATGCTCGAGGGTTCGTTTCGAATAACGAACCCCATTGAAGTCAATGGGCGACCCGAGCATTTTTGTATATCGCCGATGCTCGCTAAGGTTTTCATTTGTGAAAATCTGGGCAATTCAAGAAAGTGATGGGAACGACACAGCAACGGATAGGGCAGGCGAGGGGCTACATGTTGGGCTGCATCTCAAGTTCACAGGTCCCACTACTAAGCCACAATAGCGGCAAGAGTGGGCCCCCCCCAACAACTTTTACATCTGAAAAGCCCTCATTAGCAATGCATACCTTAGCTAAGCACCTCACTACCTCCAACAAAGCACAATCACTGCCTGCATGACACTCCGCTGCCACTTCTCCTGGGTTACATGCTGCCCAAACCCTCCCCCCCACGACCCAGTGTCCACAGCGCACACCAAACTGTCCCTGCCCAGCCTTCAGCTGCCCTCATGCCACGCCACCCTCATGTCTATTTATAAGTGCATCTGCCAGAGGAAAAGCAGGCACACACTGCAGAGGGTTGGCACGGCTAGGCAGCGACCCTCTTTAAAAGGGGCAGGGCGATAGTCCACAATGCTGTACAGAAGCGATGAGAAATGCAATCCTGTGCCACCTCCATCTGGAGCTGCACACGTGGGCATAGCAATGGGGAACCTATGTGCCACACACTATTCATTCTGTCAAGGTGTCTGCATGCACCAGTCAGACCGTGGTTTTTTATAAATAGTCACAGGCAGGTACAACTCCGCAATGGGAATTCCGTGTGCACCCACAGCATGGGTGGCTCCCTGGAACCCACCGGCTGTACATTAATATATCCCATTGCATTGCCCATCACAGCTGAGGTAAGAATGTCATGTTTAATGCAGGTGGGCTTCGGCCCACACTGCATGCCCCAGTCAGACCAGGGTTCTTTAGAAGTGGACAGATGCATTTACAACTCCCTGTGGACCCACAGCATGGGTGGCTCCCTGGAACCCACCGGCGGTACATAAATATATCCCATTGCAGTGCCCAACACAGCTGATGTTACGTCAGCTGTAATGCAGGTGGGCAAAAAATTAATTGGATTACACTGTAGGCGAGGGCCCACAAAAATTGGTGTACCAACAGTACTAATGTACTTGAGAAAAATTGCCCATGCCCAAGCGAGAGGGCAGGTGAAACCCATTAATCGCTTTGGTTAATGTGGCTTAATTGGTAACTTGGCCTGGAGGCAGCCCAGTAAAAATAAAAATTGGTTGAGGTGAAAGTTTCAACGCTTTAATGAGCATTGAAACGTATAAAAATTGCTTACAAAAATTATATGACTGAGCCTTGTGGGCCTAAGAAAAATTGCCCGTTCGGCGTGATTATGTGAGGTTTCAGGAGGAGGAGCAGGAGGAGGAGGAGGATTATTATACACAGATTGATGAATCAAAAAGGTCCCCGTTTTTGATGGGGACAGAGAACGATGCTTCCATCCGCGGGTGCAGCCTACGTATTGCTTAGGTTTCGCTGCTGTCCGCTGGTGGAGAAGAGAAGTCTGGGGAAATCCAGGCTTTTTTCATCTTGGTGAGTGTTAGCCTGTCGGCACTGTCGGTTGACAGGCGGGTACGCTTATCTGTGATGATTCCCCCAGCCGCACTAAACACCCTCTCTGACAAGACGCTAGCCGCAGGACAAGCAAGCACCTCGAGGGCATACAGCGCGAGTTCAGGCCACGTGTCCAGCTTCGACACCCAGTAGTTGTAGGGGGCAGAGGCGTCACGGAGGACGGTCGTGCGATCGGCTACGTACTCCCTCACCATCCTTTTACAGTGCTCCCGCCGACTCAGCCGTGACTGGGGAGCGGTGACACAGTCTTGCTGGGGAGCCATAAAGCTGTCAAGGGCCTTAAAGAGTGTTGCCCTGCCTGTGCTGTACATGCTGCCTGATCTCCGCGCCTCCCCTGCTACCTGGCCCTCGGAACTGTGCCTTCGGCCACTAGCGCTGTCGTATGGGAATTTCACCATCAGTTTGTCCGTCAGGGTCCTGTGGTATAGCAACACTCTCGAACCCCTTTCCTCTTCGGGTATGAGAGTGGAAAGGTTCTCCTTATACCGTGGGTCAAGCAGTGTGTACACCCAGTAATCCGTAGTGGACAGAATGCGTGTAACGCGAGGGTCACGAGAAAGGCATCCTAACATGAAGTCAGCCATGTGTGCCAGGGTACCTGTACGCAACACATGGCTGTCCTCACTAGGAAGATCACTTTCAGGATCCTCCTCCTCAGGCCATACAAGCTGAAAGGATGACAGGCAAGCAGCATGTGTACCCTCAGCAGTGGGCCAAGCTGTCTCTTCCCCCTCCTCCTCATCTTCCTCCTCCTCCTCCTCCTCACCGCGCTGATATATAGACAGGAGGGTGCTCTGACTATCCAGCGACATACTGTCTTCCCCCGGCTCTGTTTCCGAGCGCAAAGCATCTGCCTTTATGCTTTGCAGGGAACTTCTCAAGAGGCATAGCAGAGGAATGGTGACGCTAATGATTGCAGCATCGCCGCTCACCACCTGGGTAGACTCCTCAAACTTTCCAAGGACCTGGCAGATGTCTGCCAACCAGGCCCACTCTTCTGAAAAGAATTGAGGAGGCTGACTCCCACTGCACCGCCCATGTTGGAGTTGGTATTCCACTATAGCTCTACGCTGCTCATAGAGCCTGGCCAACATGTGGAGCGTAGAGTTCCACCATGTGGGCACGTCGCACAGCAGTCGATGCACTGGCAGATTAAACCGATGTTGCAGGGTGCGCAGGGTGGCAGCGTCCGTGTGGGACTTGCGGAAATGTGCGCAGAGCCGGCGCACCTTTCCGAGCAGGTCTGCCAAGTGTGGGTAGCTTTTCAGAAAGCGCTGAACCACCAAATTAAAGATGTGGGCCAGGCATGGCACGTGCGTGAGGCTGCCGAGCTGCAGAGCCGCCACCAGGTTACGGCCGTTGTCACACACGACCATGCCCGGTTGGAGGCTCAGCGGCACAAGCCAGCGGTCGGTCTGCTCTGTCAGACCCTGCACCAGTTCGTGGGCCGTGTGCCTCTTCTCTCCTAAGCTGAGTAGTTTCAGCACGGCCTGCTGACGCTTGCCCACCGCTGTGCTGCCACGCCGCGTGACACCGACTGCTGCCGATGTGCTGCTGCTGCTGACACATCTTGATTGCGAGACAGAGGTTGCGTTGGAGGAGGAGGAGGAGGAGGAGGAGGAGGAGGAGGGTGCTTTAGTGGAGGAAGCATACACCGCCGCAGATACCAGCACCGAGCTGGGGCCCGCAATTCTGGGGGTGGGTAGGACGTGAGCGGTCCCAGGCTCTGACTCTGTCCCAGCCTCCACTAAATTCACCCAATGTGCCGTCAGGGAGATATAGTGGCCCTGCCCGCCTGTGCTTGTCCAGGTGTCCGTTGTTAAGTGGACCTTTGCAGTAACCGCGTTGGTGAGGGCGCGTACAATGTTGCGGGAGACGTGGTCGTGCAGGGCTGGGACGGCACATCGGGAAAAATAGTGGCGACTGGGAACTGAGTAGCGCGGGGACACCGCCGCCATCATACTTTTGAAGGACTCCGTTTCCACAACCCTATACGGCAGCATCTCCAGGCTGATAAATTTGGCTACGTGCACGTTTAACGCTTGAGTGTGCCGGTGCGTGGCGGCGTACTTGCGCTCAAACACTTGCGCTAGCGAAGGCTGGACGCTGCGCTGACAGACATTGCTGGATGGGGCCGAGGACAGCGGAGGTGAGGGTGTGGGTGCAGGCCAGGAGACGGTAGTGCCTGTGTCCTCAGAGCGGGGTTGGATCTCAGTGGCAGGTTGGGGCACAGGGGGAGAGGCAGCGGTGCAAACCGGAGGCGGTGAACGGCCTTCGTCCCACCTTGTGGGGTGCTTGGCCATCATATGTCTGCGCATGCTGGTGGTGGTGAGGCTGGTGGTGGTGGCTCCCCGGCTGATCTTGGCACGACAAAGGTTGCAGACCACTGTTCGTCGGTCGTCTGCGCTCTCAGTGAAAAACTGCCAGACCTTTGAGCACCTCGGCCTCTGCGAGGGTGCGCTTTGGGAAACAGTTGGTGGATTATTCGGTCTGGCCCTGCCTCTACCCCTGGACACCGCACTGCCTCTTCCAACCTGCCCTGCTGCTGCACTTGCCTCCCCCTCTGAAGACCTGTCCTCAGTAGGCGTAGCAAACCAGGTGGGGTCAGTCACCTCATCGTCCTGCTGCTCTTCCTCTGAATCCTCTGTGCGCTCCTCCCTCGGACTTACTGCCCTTACTACTACCTCACTGATAGACAACTGTGTCTCATCGTCATCGGCCTCCTCACCCACTGAAAGGTCTTGAGACAGTTGCTGGAAGTCCCCAGCCTCATCCCCCGGACCCCGGGAACTTTCCAATGGTTGGGCATCAGTCACGATAAACTCCTCTGGTGGGAGAGGAACCACTGCTGCCCAATCTGAGCAGGGGCCCGAGAACAGTTCCTGGGAGTCTGCCTGCTCCTCAGAATGTCTCATTTTCATGGAGTGAGGAGGCTGGGAGGAAGGAGGAGCAGCAGCCAGAGGATTCTGAGTTGCAGCAGTGGACGGCGCAGAACTGTGGGTGGACGATAGATTACTGGAAGCACTTTCTGCCATACACGACAGGACCTGCTCACACTGCTCATTTTCTAATAAAAGTCTACCGCGTGGACCCATTAATTGTGCGAAGAATGTGGGGACGCCAGAAACGTGCCTCTCTCCTAATCCCGCAGCAGTCGACTGCGATACACCTGGATCAGGAGCTCGGCCTGTGCCCACACTCTGACTTGGGCCTCCGCGTCCTCGGCCGCGTCCACGTCCTCTAGGCCTACCCCTACCCCTCAGCATGCTGTATTAACAGTAATGCAGAAACAGTACGCTGTAATTAAATGTGCCGCTTATTGGCCTGTGGTTGGAGGCTGACTTCGCTTACGGAACGCCAGGAAATAATTTGGCGCAAGCCTGCTGTAACACTTAGCTGGCTGCGTATGATTTTGTTGTAGAACTACTACACCCAGCACAGACAGACCCAGAACACTGAGCACAGTGACAGGCAGGCCAAATAGATTTTTTGCCCAATATTTTTTAGAAAAGGCCCACTGCCTATATTCAATCAATAATATGTCTTCTGTCCCTGCCTCCACACTTCTGTCCCTAGGGTATGTCACAGAACTGCAGAGTGTTGCACTGTTAACTGCAACACAGCGGTGATTTCAGAGCCCAGATAGAGCCAGGAAATTATTTGGCGCAAGCCTGCTCTAACACTTAGCTGGCTGCGTATGATTTTGTTGAAGAATTACTACACCCAGCACAGACAGACCCAGAACACTGAGCACAGTGACAGGCAGGCCAAATAGATTTTTTGCCCAATATTTTTTAGAAAAGGCCCACTGCCTATATTCAATCAATAATATGTCTTCTGTCCCTGCCTCCACACTTCTGTCCCTGGAGTATTACTGCAGGGCGCAATGCTCTGCACGGCCGATATACCAAAAAAAAAAAAAATGTGCAACACTGCAAAAAGCAGCCTCCACAGTACTGCACACGGTTGGATGTGGCCCTAAGAAGGACCGTTGGGGTTCTTGAAGCCTACAATAACTCCTAACACTCTCCCTATAGCAGCTCCAACACGATAGCACTTTCCCTCAGCTATGTCAGAACGCATCTGTGGCGAGCCGCGGGAGGGGCCGATTTTTATACTCGGGTGACACCTGGTCTCGCCAGCCACTCACTGCAGGGGGGTGGTATAGGGCTTGAACGTCACATGGGGAAGTTGTAATGCCTTCCCTGTCTTTCAATTGGCCAGAAAAGCGCGCTAACGTCTCAGAGATGAAAGTGAAAGTAACCCGAACATCGCGTGGTACTCGTTACGAGTAACGAGCATCTCGAACACGCTAATACTCGAACGAGTATCAAGCTCAGACGAGTACGTTCGCTCATCTCTACCCAGAAGGCATCCATAGCCTTTACATTTTCTGAGTAGCTAAGACAAAGGCAATTCTTAAAATTCCTTTTCATGCTGACTTAGATCATATGAACAAGTAAATGCTTACTAAAGATCTTAATGCCATAAACAAGCGATATTTTCTGTATTAAAACTTCACATTTATTAATACAAATCTAAAATTAACTGGGATCAACCAGAGTTAGCTTTAGATATGCATTAATAAAAGTGACGTTTTAATAGCCAGTTAGTGCAGGGCCGAGCCTTTGCAGGGTTTTCAACCCTTTGGGTGTTTATGTATCTGGGTACAATTTCTAGCCTCCTTCCTTGCCTTTGCTTCTATTATATTGATTTTCTGTATTCATTCCATTTAGCTGTTAAACACGTTACTACATTTTTGTTATTTTGCACAGATACATGACAGATATGTACCTAACTTTAACACCATATTACTTTTTGGAGTTGTCCCACATGACAACCCCTTTTCATATGTCCAACTAGCGCATATGGACATCATAACCTACCTGTATCCCCTCTCTGAGCCTCAGAAGGCAGTCTAAGAGACATTTGAATATCTGCCATATGATATATATGCCTTGCTGTTGGCTGCAACTTCTCTTGGGTGTAAATGCCCTTCTTCAGGGTATCCAAAGCTAGACCTGCAGAAATCAACTGATTGCCACAATGGGTTCATTTTCAGCAGTCATGGTGAGACAACACCTTTAATTTCTGTACAGGCTACTGTACCAACTTTTACTTTATGAACCATACTTGAAAAGTAAGAGCTGCTGTCTTTTCTCTGTTTTCTTCTTTGTACTGTCCAACCAGCCAATAAATTCAACTGTTCTTAAATTTCCGATTATGACTTACTATTGACCAATGGTGTACATGGAAGGAGGGTCCTCAAAGAAAGAGTTCCTGCACAGGTTTTTTTTTACCACCTAGTAGTAAAGCAAATGGTGCCAACCAGGGTTGGGCTCCCTCTCCCATGTGCTCCCTCTCCCATGTGCTCCATAGCAGCTGTACAGTCTGCCATTATGGCTTGTATGATCTTGTTGAAAAGCAGAAATAACAGCACAACAGATCATTATTTGTCCAACTTATCAATAGATGAGAGCTGTCTTATTTCTCACATGCTCAGGCCATTTTCACTTAAGCATATTATGGCTGCTTTGCTGTATCCATAGTATGGACTTGTGTCCTGGGGGTGTACTAACCTGAACTGTCACATGACCGGAATCTATGATGACAATTCAGGTAAAAAAAAAAAACAGTAGTCGGGTTCGGACACACGTTTTTATTACGGATGCAGAAATGCCGCCACAATATGCTAGTGTAAAGCTAGCCTAATGAGACGTTTTTGGAAGTAATTGCAGCTAAGGATGAATATGAGATTTCTCTAATTTATGCACTAACAAGTCCCTTTTCTTTTTTTAGCACACATTTCACATGTAAAAGCTGTAAATAATTGGTTCTCCAGGTGATTTGCGCAGAGCCAAGATTATGGATAAAACAAATTCCACCAGTTTAGAAATCTGGCTCAGGCAGACATCAGCCAAAAACTCCTGTATTATAAACCAGTAATGTGAAGGTGATTGTTTTATATGGGGAAAATGGCGGAGGTTGGATTAGTAATTCAAACTGCAATTTCTGTTAGAACATTCAACTCTACAAACAAAAGAGTCACAGAAAATGTACAATGTAAAAAACTACTGCTTAGAGTTACAATACATGGTATGCTCAACTACAGCCGTACATTAGAGGAGAACGTCTGTAGATTCATGTTGTTTGCTCATTCAAGCAAATTAGAATAATCTATATATATAAAATTGAATGTATGCGTGTATGTCTGTCTGTCTGTTTGTCCTTTATGCGCTACTACACCATTCATCCGATCGTCATGAAACTTTGGGAAGTTGTTGAGTGCACTCCTGGGAAGATTATAGGCATAGTAAAACTATCCTACGATAAATGGCGCGCGTGTGAGCATCGTCGACAGTTACGCCCCCCCCCCGCGTAGATCGTTCGATTTCCATCACTGCCACTAATTCTCTCACTTCGCGATGTCATAGAAACTTGAAATTTGGCACGAGCATTGATTATGTCATAAATAGTAAAAGCTAATGGGTCCCAACTCGATTATTCAATTGTAAGCGCCAAAGAATTAGCGTCCAAATTTTACGTACGGAATCTAATTTTCTCGCTTCCCAATGTCATAGAAACTTGAAATTTGGCATGAGCAGTGATTATGTCATAAGTAGGAAAAGCTAATGGGTCCCAACTCGATTATTCAATTCTATGCGCCAAAGAATTAGCGTCCAAATTTTACGTGCGGAATGTAATTTTCTCACATAGAAACGTGAAATTTGGCACGAGCATTGATTATGTCATAAATAGGAAAAGCTAATGGGTCCCAACTCGATTATTTAATTCTATGCGCAAAAGAATTAGCGTCCAAATTTTACGTACGGAATGTCATTTTCTCACATAGAAACATGAAATTTGGCACGGGCATTGAATATGCCATAAATAGGAAAAGTTAATGGGTCCCAACTCAATTATTCAATTCTAAGCGCAAAACAATTAGCGTCCAAATTTTACGTACGGAATCTAATTCTCTCACTTCCTGATATATATAAATGACTGTCTGTCTGTCCTTTATGCATTACTACACCATTCATCCAATTGCCATGAGACTTTGGGAAGTTGTTGAGTACACTCCTGGGAAGATTATAGGCATAGTACAACTACCCTACGATAGGTGGCGCGCGTGCGAGCATTGTCGTGAGTTATGCCCCCCAGACAAAGATCGTTTGATTTCCATCTCAAGCACGAAAGCAAAAGGCATTACGAGCAACGGGATGAGTGTTCAACCAGAAAATGATGCATCCGCCGAACGTTTCGCAAGACAATTGCTGGATATTGAGAATGCTGAGGTAAAATAAAAGCTGTGCTGTGATTGGTTGCTATTTCTTATACTGCTGAGGTAAAATGAAAGCTGTGCTGTGATTGGTGGCTACTTCTTATACTACTGAGGTTGCATGAAAGCTGTGCTGTGATTGGTTGTTATATATTATACCACTGAGGTAACATGAAAGCTGCGCTGTGATTGGTTGTTATCTAGATATATAAAAACGAATGAATGTATGTCTGTCTGTCTTCGCAGCAACGCGCGACGGGTGAGCTAGTCAAATATAAAAAAAGAGTTTATAAATTCAAGTATTTTTTTTTCTGTCAGATTCCATATGAATCCAAAAGAAAAAAAAAAAAGAGTGCCATGCCCCATCAGAAGGTATATTACAGGGTTACTTTCCCCTTAAAGCATTCATTCCAGAGAGAATATTTCCATGATACGACACCATACGAAGGCCCCATATGAACCTCATACAGATTCCTCTTGCGAAAGAAGATGATATACAGTAAAAGGATTAATCATGAACTGTTAAAACTTCAGTTTTTTAGCATCACTAAAATCCACCCCAACAACACAAAGAGGAATGAAAGTTTGCTTAAGCATTTCAAACTATGGGGGACATTTAATAAAATATTTCACGCCAGTTTCTAGTGTAAAAATGTCGCAAAATTTTGTGCAAGGCTGGCACAAGAATGTATTTATAAACCTTACATAGCGTCTTCAATGTAACTCAAACATGATAAAACTTAACTTTGGACATATGACTCTCCACTCTTGTCTAGATGTGGACCATATTCAGAATATAGAAACCTTCTGAGTTATTTGGAATTCCTCATAGTTTGGCCATCTAGTTTCAACCTTCCTAGCTGGCAGGCATTTTCCAGTGAGGTACCAAGTAGTATCTTTAAAGGGGTACACACATGAACTAATTTCTGAGTTAGTGAGAAGTGTTTCTATGAAGTAACGCCATTGTTGGAAAATTCTTTTGGCCTGCAGTTTTGCCTGTCGTTCTATTTCTAGCCAATCCACATGGAGGAGGTGTTTGATCTGTTGTAGAGTATCAGATATTGCTGTGGACTTGTGGTTGTAGTGAATATTGTAATAAACAGCGTTTAGTCACAAACAATATAATGTGTGACAGTCTTGTCATTTTTATTGTGGGTGGTGAAGAGTGGAATAAGTATGTTTGTGGGGACAGCGGTGAGACGTTTCCATGTTCTATGTATGAGGGTTTTACTATCTATCCAGTATTTTTGGATTTTAGGGCAGGACCAAATACCATGTTATAGGCCAGACCACGGTTGAGAACATTTAGGGAAGAGCATGAAAGCAAGTGGTCCGAGGCATTAGGGTGGGTGGGGGATGTTAAAACCATAAATTGCTCTATGTATTAGCTTAAGGTGTGACTTCCTCCATCTTTCGTTTATGATAGTTTACTTCTCTGAAGCCCAGCCTTCAAGTATTTTTCCACTAATCTCAGGGTCTTCTAGTTCTCGTGCCCATTTTTGAAAGAGAGAGGGGTAATCTTTATCAGCATGCTTTTTCTAATGTGAAAGTACAAAGTAGAGATTGAGTGTTTCTTACGAGGGTAGTGTATGAAAAAGTCATGTGCATTGGTGGCATATTCCTTTGCTATGTTGATTAGTCTATCTTTTAAAAATCCCTGAAGCTGCGCATACGGGAGGGGGAAGTGGGATGGAAGTAGGCCATAAAGCAGCTGGAGCTCTGTGAAAGACATATACCTAGTTTTTTGGGGATGTAATAGTTGTGATAGATTATTGTATTATGAATATGGCAAAACAGTTTTTTTTTCTTTTTATTACTTTATTTTTTATAATTAATATAACTTTTTAAAATTAATTTTTATTTTTTTAAGATAGTTTGATCGCTCCTGCAGTGTGATATAATGCCATAGCATTACATTATACCACAATCTGACAAGCAATCTAACAAGCCACACCACAGGCATGGCTTGATAGGCAATCTGTAATTGCAGCCCTGGGGCCTTTCAGAAGACCCCTGGCTGCCATGGCAACCGCACAGCAACTCACAATCTTATCACGGGAGGGGTAAGGGGGCGGAAATGTGTGAACCTTGAATATCGATTGTGAGATTTAAATACCGCTGTAAGAATTGACAGCTGAATTTAAAAGGTTAACAGCTCAGATGAGCGGCACGGCATATCAGAGCTGTTGTGGGTGGGTGTTGGCTGTAAGAAACAGCCGGCTCCCGCACTGTATGGAGCTGAAAGAACCTGTGATCCCCCTCCATACATACCCTGAACCTGCAGGATGTAACTTACATCCTGTAACGTTAAGGGGTTAAACCTGATGTTTTTCACTATTCCTAGAAAGGTCTCTCTGTGTTTCATATAGTCATTTTTCAGGATAGCCTCTCTGTAAAAAAAAAATCCCCATTTCTCACATCATTTCCCTTTTTTTGTCAGTGTTCGATACTATCCTGTTTGCTCTCTGAAATTGTGAATTTGGGACAGCCCATTTCAAAGAAGAGGGATGTAAACTATCAAAATACAAAATACTATTTTTATCAGTTTTTTTCCTAAATAAGTAAATTACCTACATTATCCTTCATAATTTCCAGATCCAGAAAGTTTATTCTATCAGGATTTTTGTTAATGGTGAATTTTAATTCTCTCCATATGGAATTAATGTAATAAAAAAAAAGACCGAAGGGACAAAAGGTTTCATGCCACACATGTGAATCCCAGTCAGGAGAATACACCAGAATGTCATCAAGATATATGACCAGAAATACCCCTAGGAAGTCGTGAAAAAACACGTTCATAAAACCCTGAAACACAGCGGGGGCATTATAGTGTCCGAAGGGCATGACCAGACATTCAAAATGCCCTAATGGGGTGTTGAACACCGTCTTCCATTCATCTCCCTCTCGAATGCGAATTAAGTTGTAAGCCCCCCTTAGGTCCAGTTTGGAGAACCAGTGGGCTCCTACCACCTGATTCAACAAGTCAGGAATTAGGGGCAAGGAGCACTGGTTCTTCACTGTGATTTTATTCAAGGCCCGATAATCCACAAAACAAAGAAGAGACCTACCCGGCAGGGGACCTGGACGGCCGGATATGTCGTTTGACCAGAGACTCCGAGATATAGGACTTAAGGGCTTCGTGCTCACACCCTGACAAATTGAAAATGGCTCCCTTAGGGATGGGACTGTCAGGAATCAGATCAATACCACAGTCCCACTCCCTATGGGGAGGCAAAGCCTCAGACAGTTTTTTGGAGAATACATCCTGAAAATCCGACAAATATTCCAGAATAAGCACAGTATCTGCGGAGCACATGGCTATAGTAGCTAGGTGATTATGACAGGATGACCCCCAATGAGTCAATTCCCGGGTGGACTAATCAAATTGGGGATTGTGCAGTGCCAACCAGGGCATACAAAGCACCACATCAACAGACATCTTTTCCATAACTAGGAAAGACAGATTCTCAGAATGGAGAACACCCACAGTGAACTGCAGAATGGGAGTCCTCCATTTAACAACACCTGCAGAGAGAGGGGTCGAATCAATACCAATGAAGCGCATGGGGGGCTTCAGCATGGAAAATTTGGTTATCAGAGGTCTGACAAAATTTAAATTAATCAGATTGACTGCAGCACCCGAATCAATATAGGCTTGACCGGACCGAATAAAATTCCGGAAGCCAATCTGACAAGGCACCAACAACCTAGGGAGTACCTGTGATCCTAGGCGACCCTTCAGAGAATCGCCTAGGATCGGTAGTTCTTCAACCGCTTCAGACTGATGTTGCCGTTGCTTCCGTGGACAGATTGCTACTCGATGTCCGTCTTCCCCACAGTAGAGGCAAAGATGGTGAGTCATCCGGAACCGTCGCTGTTCCCCGGGGACTTAGCTGGTCCACTTCCATAGGCTCGGCCCCTGGAGCTGGCATGGGGGAAATGGGACCGGATCTACAGGACTCCCTAGTTTTACAGGCCTGACGTTCCTTTTCTCTAGATCTCAGTCTCCTGTCAGCTTTTACTGCCAATACCATCGCCTCATTAAGTGTTATGGGAAAGGGATGGGAAATAATTAGATCCTTGACAGCATCAGAAAGGCCCAACAAAAACACATCTTTGAGGGCGTCATCATTCCAGGAGGTTTCACCGGCATACTGTGTAAACCTAGAGCAATAGTCTTCAGCACACTGCTGCCCGTGACGCAAAGCCATGAGGTGACATACAGCTAACCCCGCCCGATCCGGCTTGTCAAAAATACCTCCTAGTTCCTGAAAAAATGAATCAACAGACTGCAAGCAAGCAGAACTCTCAGGTAAGGAGTAGGCCCATGTCTGGGGGGGACCCCGCAGCAAGGACAGAATCAATCCCACCTTCTGGGACTCAGAGCCGGAGGATCCGGGCCGCATCCGGAAATATAGTTTACATGCCTGCTGAAAAACAAAAAACTTGCTTCTCTCCCCAGAAAACACCTCAAGGAGAGGAAATTTGGGTTCAGGAATAGATGGGGCAGCAGGAACCTGCGCCAACATCCGCTGCTCCTGGGCTACCACACGACCGGACAGGTCTTGGATCATGCCCACTAGCTCCTGCAACTGATTAGCAAGGACGCTCATAGTCTCCATTGGAGACCAAACAAACCCGTAGGGTAATTTTAAGGGCCAGTTATTATGTTACGGTATCCTACCCAATGATACGCCAGCCTGGGTTGCCCTGGAACTTACCCGCAACCCCTGTCCCTGCCTACTTGCCTCCATTCCTGGCTAACCCCAGGCGGGCAACTGGGCGACGGTCCCTACACTCGCTAGGGACCGAGGAGGGACGCTGGCGTACCAAGATGGAACAGGGTAGGATACCGACAGGAAGGGTAGGTGAATAAACCAACAGAAAATAGCAGCAGACCAGGGCAGATGGATAACCTGGCAGAAATAGCAGAAGCTGAAAGCAGGAGACTGTCAGAGGCAGGAAGCTAGCACACTGAAACAGACACCAATAACTTGCAGTGAATGGACCTCACTGCTAGCCTTATAAACAGAAGCCTCCTCCCAGGGGCGGAGAGGGGGAGGCGACACCCACTAGCAGAATCTCATAACAGGGACTCGTGCATAGAGCTGCACTCACAGATGCCCGCACACACGCCGTCGCCCGGACCCACGAGCGTGCGCACCATGCCGACCAACCACCCACGGACCCGGCAGTCGCCGCATGGTAACAATCGCTGTACCTTATTTCTGTAAAAAATAGTCATTGTGAAGCACTCTCCAAGATCTCAATAAAAATGTTTATTTGCTCCACACTATATAAACTAGTTACAAGCTAACCATCAAGACAGTTGAAGGTTGGACAAGTTGAAACACATCCTACACTGAATATTTGCTGATATGCAAGAAAAGGAGATCATTGAGCATATAGAGAGTGCTGAGATTCTTTGAAACTGCCATGTGTATGAGACACAGTAAATTCTGTTAATGTGTTTATATCTGTATTCCAGGCTGCAGACATCTAGAATTTATAATCTTCATGATATACTTTGGGTATCCAGTTTGTCAGAAAATCACAGACAGTTGAAATTTTTACAAATAAGATGTTCTGAAGAAAGAATAATCAGGTTTGAAATCCTGAATGTAACCACAGACTAAGGATCCATGCATGTAGCCATATCACAGCTTTATGTAAGACCCATATATTTAGTATCGGAATGTAAAATGTGAGATCAGGAAAGCCTCTTCCAAAGTTGGCCTTGTTAAAGACTTTTCTGATATCATAGGACTGGATCCAATCTTTTCCTTGGTTTTAAATGCAAGGCTCGTGCATGGAGCCCAAATGCAGCCATATGCATGAGTCTTCATTCCTCCTCGTTCCTCTTCACTCACCTCCGAGTCCTTTTCCAGTTGGCGTCTTGTCTGAATCCAGGAGTTCAACATCCTATCATCAACAGCCTCTGTGTGAGACAGGTCATGAGGCGAGCTCCACAGGTTTCTCTCATCATCATGGACCACAGAATAATTCTGGACATGGTTGTTATTACTAATGAAACAAATAATTAGAAACCATCAATATTATATTTTTGTGTAATTAAACTCCAAGACCTTTTACATTGTTGACACCTCACTAGAAGTTCCGAACGAGCATGCTCAGATCTGTTTGGAGGAGCCATCTTGGTGCTCCATTGTGAAGCCCAGTACACCTTAGGCATTTCGCAACCTTCAGGCCTTTCAGAGGCAGCATTAACTTCTTAGGGGTGTAGTCCCTTACAATATTATGCAACAAGTCCATGATCCAAAGCAATACACATTGGTTATATAAATGCAGATCCTACTGATTTCGACAGGACTCAAAAACAACTTAAAGGGGTTGTCCCGCGGCAGCAAGTGGGTCTATACACTTCTGTATGGCCATATTAATGCACTTTGTAATGTACATTGTGCATTAATTATGAGCCATGCAGAAGCTATAAGAAGTTTTTCACTTACCTGCTCCGTTGCTAGCGTCCTCGTTCCCATGGAGCCGACTAATTTTCGCCGTCTAATGGCCAAATTAGCCGCGCTTGCGCAGTCCGGGTCTTCTTCTTTTATCAATGGAGCCTCTCGTGCAGGATGCCGGCTCCGTGTAGCTCCGCCCCGTCACGTGCCGATTCCAGCCAATCAGGAGGCTGGAATCGGCAATGGACCGCACAGAAGCCCTGCGGTCCACCGAGTGAGAAGACCCCCGCGGCCATCTTCATCAGGTAAGTAAGAAGTCACCAGAGCGCGGGGATTCAGGTAAGCGCTCTCCGGTGTTCTTTTTTAACCCCTGCATCGGGGTTGTCTCGCGCCGAACGGGGGGGGGGGGGGGGGGGGGGGGTTGAAAAAAAAAAAAACCCGTTTCGGCGCGGGACAACCCCTTTAACCTAAAGTATATCTAAACTGTATGGTGCCAAATGTGGCCAGATTGAGTTCTTTTGGGTGCATGTGCTATGCACTAAATTTATTAATCACGTCTACCAGTTTTTAGAGTCTTCTGTGACAGGAATGTAAGCCTTAGAATAAATATAAGCAGATGTAGTCAAAAGGTACTCTGAATATATCAACAACCCCTGGCAATCTTTGACAAAAGATGTATGTATATTTACATCAATCAACAAGTAACTTAGACGTGTGAGCAATGTGAGCTGCATAAAGATCGTGGCATGGTTTCCACTTATAATAATGTTGTGCTACATTTGCATGCGACAGACAACATCAGAGCATGACAAACCCCACTAACTAATAATAGGGTCTGTCAGGTTCAGCTGAGGTGTCCATCATTTTGTCCAAATATGCTCAGACACAAAAGTATCCAAAACCTTATAATGTCATTTATGTGCCATGGTTATCAAATAGGATCCAAACTTATTTTGAGTTAGGGCCCCAAATGTTCATAGCCGTTGCCAGAATGCAGTGGCCAGAGATGGTTGAGAGGACGATAACAGCTGAGCACCCTGCACTACACATTTTCCGTAACTCATATAAAAGTCAATCAGGGTTATGCAAACATCGTAGTACAGCAAGCAATGCTAATTTTGCAAATTAGGAGCTGTGGAAATAGCATAGCTTGTTGTGCTATACTGTTTCTGTAACTGCCATTGACTTCTATGGGAGTTACAGAAACTGTGTAGCTTAGTCTTGCTGGGCTGTTTTGATTACAGTATAACAGTCACCTCAGAATTAGCAGTGTTCCCATCTTGGCCATGTTTAGCCACAGTATCGGACATAGGGCCCACCAGTGGAGAATCTGAGGGCCTATATTCCTTCTTCACTAAATCATCTCAGACAGACCCCAATTATGACGTTTGGCTTTGTTGCAATGACAGCAACAGGAAGAAAAGTTGATCGCTAGGCGATCCCGAGCTGCAGGTCCCTTGCAATTAACTATTGATGACCTATCCTGGGGATAACTAAATAAGAGCAGAAGGAGATAACCAAGATGTACATTTCCAACTATGGTAATAGAACCAAGCTTACTATATTAATATGGTAGCAGAGCCAAGCTTAGATGAAGTTTCCAGAATCAAGGTTACTACATAGATATGGTAACAGAACCGGATGAAGCTAAGGGCGAAACCAATCTCAATGCATGACATTGAAACTGGTTGTGCCTATTGCAGGATTACATAAGCATGATTTTCTTTGGGAACTTCTTATATGTATGACTTGAGGTGATATATTTCCATTGTATTGATGCTGAATTTCCTTTATGTTCTGTTTTTGAAATGCTTTTATTATATTTGTAATTCTCAATAAACAATTTTTTAATGATGAATTTCTGCGGACCTGTCTTGGATATTTATTTTTGGGTTTGTTATATCGCTTGATGTATGGGACTGACATTTTTGGCAGGACTATAGTTGCCTTCATATAGGATTCACAGCATCAGAACTAAGCTTACTGCATAGATGTGGCACAAGCACCCAGTTTCCTACATAGATTTGGAACTAGAACCAAGCTATGTTACCACAACTGAGCATACAGTATAATTGTATGAAACTTACTATATAGATACAGTGACAGTACAAAACTTACTTCAAAGATAAGATATTAAACCATATATATATATATATATATATATATATATATATTATTTTGTTTCAAAACCGCTTTGCATCACTTTAGGGACGATGTGGACATTCCACGAGATTTCCGTCCTATGGGAACCCAGCCTAAAAGGTATTCGCTAATATTGCTGCAATGAATGCTTACAATAAAACTGAAGAGATAAAATGTACTTACTTTACTAGAGGCTGCTTCTCATGTTTCGGGTAATCAATGCAGCCGAGTCTAAGGCAACAAAAGGCACACAACCAATCCTTCATACCCGTAGGTTCTGCTTGGAAATAAAAGGAGACATGCAGTCAGATAGGGGGAACCTACCTGCTTTCCTTCCCCACAATATACTGACCCCACAGCCTTCTATGCAGAAACATAAATCATGCAGCAAGAAGCAAACATAAAATCCAGGGCTCCACATTATACGTCATCCTCTGCAGGGATTTAACATTCCCTTGAAGGATCACGAAGTACAGACGACTCCAGTGCTCAGTCAGATGGTTTTGTAATTGTAATACAAATTACTTGGGAAAAGCAATCAAACAGGTTACTCATATGTTAGTTTGTAATTAGCAAATGAGTAAAAGTTTAAATAAGAGCAGAGAGGTAAGCTAAGGCCACATTCGCACTCCAGACATGTTCACAACAGGCCCTAATGTTTGCCGAAATGCTGCACAGTTTCACTGTGACTCAAGCTACAACAAATTTGCAATGAAAATTTGGGTGAAGCATTGGATTTCAATGGGTTAATTTAGACAATCGCGCCAGAAAAAGAAGGGACCTATGCGACCCTTTTTATATGGTGCATGAAAAGACAGGTCTTGCCCTATCTTTAGATGTAATACACAGCAAGCTCCAATAGACTTCTATGGCGGCAGGATAAAAGGGAGGGAGTTACCCTGCGTACAGCGCTTGGAAAAGAGAGCTCGCTGTAATTAAGCATTATTGATCATTCTGAGCATCTTATAGCGATTGTTGATTTCCATATTTCTGGTTTTTTTTTTACATACACGCTGCAGCGTCCCGCCTGAATTTCTTGATATACGTGAATAAAGATTGGGGCTCTATTGAGTCAAATCTTTATTCATGTGATTATACAGTGTGTACGGGCGAGCATAAAATGCATACGGTGGGGTGAAGGAGGCTTTAGGCCAGTGTCATACAGGCCTAAGCGCATTTACGGCTTATTCACACGAGCGTATACCAGCCGGCCGTGAAAACAGCCAGCCGATATACGCTACTGTGCGATGCACGAGGTGGCGTATACGCTGTCAGGTGGGGGAGACAGCCCTCCCCTACCCCTCGCCAGCTCTCTGCAAGGGGAGGAGGCAGGATAGGGTGGAAGCTAGTGTGCTGAGCTCCCGCCCCTCTTCACCCCTTGCTGCTGTTTGCAATGGTAGGGGCAGGGGAGAGGCTTAGCTCCACCCACCCCTGCTATTGCAAACAGCGACAAGGGGTGAAGAGGAGAAGAGAAGGGGGACGGCGTTTAGGAGTCACGCTGCTTAACTGCCTCTCACCTCCTTTCTCTTGCAGCTGTCATTGGCTCCCATAGGCGTCAATGCAGCTGCCCCACTGACACACAGGCACCCAGCCAGGTGCGTTTACGCTGCGGTGATATGCCCCTGTGCACTAATGCATTGTAAATCAATGCATCAGAGGGGCAGGGTATATCGGCCGGGGCGTGAATAAGCCCTCACATGCACATTTGTACTGCATATCTGCATAATGGGAGTTGCATTTTTGCTTGTGTTTTTCTGTATTTTTTGCACACTCGAACTGTGCGTATTTGCTTGCAAAAAAGCAAGCAAGCATGTTCCTATTGATTACAATGGGCAATTAGTTCAATATGTGCCATTTTTCTGCACAAATACACAAAAAAGTTAAGCATACTGCATATTTTTTTGCATGAATAATATGCACGTGCAAAATACGTGTAAATACAATCGCATCAGTGCAACATATTTTCGCAGTGAATGAGGTTGATTTGCATGTATATTAGCGCATAGGGGCTTATTCAGATGGGCGTATATTGGTCAGGTTTTCACGCCCGTCCGATATACGCTGCCCCTCTCTGCAAGGGGAGGAGACAGGACAGGAGCTAGTACACTGAGTTCCTGCCCTCTCTCCACCCTTCGCCACAATATTATGCAATATCAACGCAAGAAAATTGCGGCAGAATGACGTCTTTTTTCCCCATCATTTTTGATAGTTTGCGCTGCTTTTTCTCGCAAAAATATGACTGCCAGCTTTGCCGTGATTTTCTTAGGACTTTTTAATACTAATTAAATAGTATTAATACTTAAGGGGTATTCCAGGACATTTTACATTTTTATTATTGATGATTGACGGGTCAGCAATAAATGACAGCGGGGAGCCACTGCTTCAATCTTCACTGATTCCCAGGGTCGCTGTCACTGCGTTCAATGCAGGAAGCAGAATTGTATTTAAAGGCAGCTGCGGAGGGGGCGTGGCCAGCGCATGGAGGGATAGGAAGCAGCCTTGAGAGCTCCCGCGGCACCTACCCATAAAACAGACCCCACAGCACCGACAGAACCCACCTCAGAAACCCCAGCAGCGGTCATGGGAAGGCGCAGGACCGATAGGACGGAGGCGCCGTCGGAAGACAGCAGCGGCGGGGCGATGGAACGCTACCTCTGCACTCCGCGTCTGGCCACCGGCAGATCCAAGATGGTGCCGGAGCGCCACGTGCAGGAGACTCCAGCGGCTCAGTCAGGAGCGCGGAGCCCCGCCGAAAAAGCCAGCGGCACCACAGCCGGAAGGGGATCTCCACAACAGAGTCCCACAGCCCACGGAGAATCCAGGAGGAGCAGCCCCATGAACTTCTCCAGCGCCCAAGGAGGGGCACAAGTGACTACTACAGGCAGCAGCTGCGCTGCACACACACACTCCTCACCTCCCCTCCCTTCTGAACAACTAAGGCTGACACCAGAGAGGAGTAGCAGTCCCCCCTGGAGCGAGACACATTCTCCCACAGACTTTCCCACTGTGACTCCCAAGAAAGCAAGGAGGGTGCTGTCAGCATTGTCACCACAAGAGGCAGGGGAGGATAGCTGGAAAGCCCACATAATGGCAATCCCCACAAGGGACTAATTGAGCACCCTTTTAACTAAATTCGAAGCATTCAACAAGCAGGCCCTAGAGTCAATCCATACAGAGGTACACCAGATTGGCCACAGGCTGCACCAGCTGGAGGAGGTACAGGAGGAGACGGCGGCCATTTTGGAATCACATAAGCAGGCGATTCAGGCACAGGCAGATCAGATCGCTAACCTCACCATGCATTTAGATGACTTAGAGAACAGGAACAGGAGGAACAACCTGCGCATCAGAGGTATCCCTGAGGAAATAGAAGGGAACCGACTAGAACCGTGGGCACAAGCTCTATTTATGCGCATTCTGGACAGACCACCTGAGCGCCTGATTGAACTCGATAGGATCCATAGAGCGCTAGGCCCAAGAGCGACCGATGTAAATCGTCCAAGAGATGTCATATGCAGGGTCCACTTTTATCGGGACAAGGACACTATACTCCGTAAAGAAAGAGACCAGCCAGACCTCCTAGTATGCAAAGGCAAACCCATCATTATACTACAGGACTTAGCCCGTCATACACTGCAACTGAGAAGGGCTTTGCGACCCCTCCTGATGGCACTCAAAGACCATGGAATCCAGTATCGCTGGGGTTTCCCATTCTCGCTGTCGGCAAAAAAGGATGGCAGATCTGCAATTTTCCGATCTTTTGGCGACCTGCCAAAATTTCTAGGAACTTTCGAATTACCAATGATTGCACTCCCTGAGTCGCCCCTACCTCCTAGCTTGCTCACGCAGACCACACAGGAGCAGTGGCAGACAGCCCGCCCCAGAAGACAACGAGAAAACCGTCGAGGAGGGGACCATACCACATGAACAGAGACTCCCATGTCATGAAAGCCTATTTCTGTGTGCCCCCTGGGCAGGGGATATTTAAGACCAGAGCATCAGCCTGACGCTTTTGCGCATGGGGTGGCGGGGTCTGTTCTCGGCCGTCCCCCCCCCCCCCCCGTTGCCGGGGGAGACGGGTACGGACGCCGTTGAAAGGCGCAATGTTTGTTCCAACCTTCCTGTTCAGGAGACTCAGCCCTGAAGGGGCCTACTGTTTATAGATTGCATAACGTTATTGAGACGTCGGTGTCCGGGGTTCAGTATCAGAGACCTCTTTGAGGTCATAAGTTTGAGTTATGATAATTTTAGAGGGTGGTCGTAGCCGGGGGGTGTTGCCTGACCCTTGATGTGCTCTCACTCTCCCTATTGGGTGATTAGTCGCGCAACTGAACGCGACTCCTGGCGAATCGCTGGTTCCGCTGATTCACCAACTACTGGCCGCTTTGGCCGCATACTATCTCTTCTCCCTCTCCCACCTCTGAGCTTTTCTTACTCCTTTTCTGTTACACCCTGCTGTCTTTCTCTCTCACATTTCATGCCTGCCTGGTCATTGAACGACACCATACAACAGCCACATGATGGCTAACTTCACATTCGGCACCTTCAATGTGAGGGGCCTAATAAACCGGCCAAAAGGGGACAAATTTTAGACTATCTACACAAACAACACATAATGATAGTATTATTGCAAGAAACACTCTTCCAAGTAGGGAACGTCCCCAGATGCAAGCATCGCCATTACACGACCTGGTTTCATTGTCCCCACCCGCAAAAAAAGGCGGGAGGAACATCTATCGCCATCCACAGAAATTTCCCACACAAACTTCTCTCCTTAGAGATCGACCCCGAAGGACGTTTTCTATTCATAAAAATACAGCTGGGTACGAAGGTCTTCACAATCGCTAATGTTTATTTCCCAAATCAGGTGCAGGTTCGCTTTGGGATCCGGATGCTGGGGGCCCTGGCGTCCTTTGCTGACGGGTCTTCTATAATCCTGGGAGGCAACCTTAACTTGGGACTGAATCCTGGCCTTGACTCATCGGAGGGTAAGTCCGCCATATCACACACAGCAACACGCAGACTATTGAGGGAGTTGACAAATCTTCGGTTACTAGACATGTGGCGCGTACTACATCCCAAGGTCAGGGACTACAGTTACCACTCCTCAGCACATAACAGTTATCACCGCATAGACTACCTATTCCTCTCACATAGACTTTTAGATAGGAGCCCGGGGCGCTCAATATGGGCGTTTTTGTGTTCAGACCATGCTCCGGTCTGGGGGTCCCTAGAGTGGGGTCGGAAGGACAACACAATTAGCAACTGGAGGCTCAACGATAATTTGCTGAACGACAGGGCTTGTCTGCAGGAGATCCAGTTGGTGATAGAGCAGTTTAAAACCAATCACCAACTGGACGATACCCCAGCCCCAATTAAATGGGAGGCTCTTAAATGCGTGCTACAGGGTATTTTTATATCCCACAGGGCACGCTTGAAAAAAGAAAGAAGTAGTACACTTGAGGGCCTGCTGGCTAGACTGGGTCTCCTGGAGTTATCCAACAAAGCGGCGCCTTCGGACCGGGGGGGGGGGGGCAGAGATATCAGATGTCCGCAGCCAAATCCTGCTCTTGCTGGATCAAACCTCGCTATGTCAGAGAGATAAGACAAAGGGCAGCTTTTATGAATACGGGAACAAGTGTAGTAGAGGGCTAGCTAGGGCTCTTAACCCGGATCCCCACAGACATACGTATTTTCCATCCAGTCACAAAAAGGGGTGCAGGTACATACTAACACAGAAATCCTAGACAGTTTCCATTCTTTCTATCATAAACTATATAACCTACAGACAGAATGCACAGGAAGCCCAGAAGAAATAATAAAGGGTCAGGACGCCTATCTACTACAAAACTGCCCCAAAACCGTCCCTGAAATCGAGAGCCGCTCACTGGAGGAGGACTTCTCACTTGAGGAACTTACCGATGGTATTCGGGCCCTCAAGGTGGGAAAGAGCCCTGGACCCGACGGCTTCACCCCACGTTTCTTTAAGATCTGCGGGGAAGTGCTGGCCCCCATAATGTTAGATGCCTTTAACGCCATATTGCACGAATGTTTGTTCCCACCGCAGGCCCTACAGGCCATTATAACGGTCATCCCTAATCCAGGAAAGGACCCCTCTGCCTGCGGTAGCTACAGGCCCATATCATTGCTAAACATAGATACCAAAATCTATTCAGGGATGTTGGCGGCTCGTCTGAGACCGCTTGTCCCCTCGCTGATAGACAGGGACCAGGCGGGATTCGCCCCCGGAAGGGAGGCAGGGGACAACACAATTAGAACATTGGCTATTGTATCAAGGGCGTATCGCTCGGGAGACCCACTGTGCCTGCTGTCCGTGGACGCTGAGAAAGCTTTTGATAGCGTGGATTGGTGGTTTCTAGAGGCGACTCTGCGGATGGTAGGCATAGGCCCGCGCTTTTTGAGTAAGGTGCTAGCCCTCTATCATAGCCCTACCGCTAGGGTACGAGTCAATGGACAACTTTCTCAGCCAATAAGTATTAACAATGGCACCAGGCAAGGTTGTCCCCTGTCTCCCTTCCTTGACATATTGGTGATGGAGACACTAGCAAGCGCCTTAAGAGCCAATCGTAACGTGCGGGGGGTCAGGGTGGGCCAGACAGAACACAAGGTTGCTCTATACGCAGACGACTTGCTGATTTATGTCACCAACCCCAGAATAGCACTCCCTTGCATCCTAAAGGAGTTTGAGATGTATGGTGGAGTCTCTAACTTCAAAGTAAACCTTAATAAATCTGAAATGTTAAACGTAACCTTACCCAGAGGAGAGAAAGAATCCCTACAACTAGCCTTTCCCTTGGAGAGAGGAAGGGATAAGATACCTAGGAACAGTCATAACAACAGATCCCGATAAACTTTAAAAAAAAAACTATGCCCCGCTGCTTACAGCCCTTGAAAAAGACTTGGATAGATGGAAGTCTCTGCCGCTGTCCTGGTTCGGAAGAATAAATACAATCAAAATGAACTCCCTCCCCAAATTCCTGTACGCCTTTCAGACAGTCCCTATAAAACTAACAGGCGCCTTTTTGGCTCGGATCCGGCGGTTAGTTATGAGATTTATCTGGGGTAACCACAGGCCCAGGCATAGATGGAGGGCCCTATCAGGCCCGAAGGCAAGTGGAGGAATGGGAGTCCCCAATTTTTCACTTTATTACAGGGCATCCTTAACCAAATATGTGCTACACTTGTTCCACGGTAAGGACCAGAAAAGATGGGTGGAGGCAGAGCAGGACTCTGCGCTTTTTGGGGGGCGAGGGTGCATTTGGATCCCCGGGAAAGATAGACACAAAGACTTGGGATTCTCGCCTTTTATTGAAAACCTACTCAGTGCCCGGATTGGCCCAGCCATCAAGTGCGAGCTGATTACATCCCCGGGCCCACTTACCCCACTAGTAGGTAACCCGGAACTACCAGCTTTCCTAAAGGGCACACCCCTGACGACTGTGATGGCAGACCCAGTCCCCAGGATTAGGGACATTCTGACGGACACAGGACTAAAGAGCCTGCAGGAGGTACTGGAGGGAAGAGGTTCCCCAGCCGGAGCATGGTTCCAATACCTACAGCTATGCCACTATGTTAAGTCTATGGGCCGCCCGCAACAACTGAGGAGACCAATCACGGCTTTTGAAAAGATATGTATGTCTAAACCAGAGACCCCACAAACTATCTCCTCGCTATATAGCTCACTTCTAGAGAAGGACACATCAGGCGGAAATAGGACCCTAGAATTGACATGGGAGAGAGAACTAGGAATAGATTTTCAGGCGGAATCCTGGGAAAAGGCCTATGCAATGACCCATAAGTTAAGCGTCTCCAGCAGATTACAGGAGCTTAATTACAAGATCCTGACCCGTTGGTACAGGACTCCAGCGGGACTGGCCAGAATATACCCCCAGTACTCGGATCTCTGTTGGAGGTGTCTCAGCGAACGGGGAACCTTTGTCCATCTATGGTCGTCATGCGCACAGATCCAACCACTGTGGCGTGAGGTGGAAGCCCTATACACAGTTGTTTGCAGAGGGCCGCTTAACCTCACCCCTGAGGTGGCTCTCTTATCCATGATCCCGGGGTCAGTGTCACGAGCAAAGAGTTCCTTGCTGCGCTTTTTTCTACTGGCAATGAGACAGATCATTCCCAGGAGGTGGAAATCAGCAACCCCCCCATCACGATTGATGTGGCTGGAAGCTATGGATAATCTGAAGCAAATGGAGGAACTCTGTGCCAAAGACGAACTGAGGTACGCTAAATTTTACAACACCTGGGCGGTATGGTTACAGTTTCGGGCCTCACCTAGACTGGAAACGTGGTTGTGTGGTGGCGTTGCCGCTCTCTAACGCTTCAGAATACCCTAAAGCGTAAACGACGAACCTTGCATTGTTGACGAATCTATACATAGGTGGTTATTGACCGGACAGGCATCTTCATCTTCATTCTATTCTCTCTTCTCCCTTTCTCTCCTCTTCTCTCCCTTTCTTTATTTCTCTTCTTCTACTCTCCCCCTCTCATTTCTTTCCCAGCTCCCTAACCCTTTAGACTCCACTTTGCTCCCTTCCCCTCCCTCCCCTCCAGGGTTCTCCCGCTCTTGCTACGGGGCCCTGGAGACCCCTATACTCCTCCAGTCCCACAGACTAGAGACTTATAGCAACTAACAACAGGGGACTGTTGCCCATTCCGTTGTGTTATATCATAGTTTTATCTGTCATTAATAAATAAAAATGGTTGGGACAATGGGTGCCGGTGGAATTAGCAGGGAGTAGAAACTGTTGTTAGGTTTTGATTGATGAACAACAAACCCTGCAATGATACTTTACACTTTATTGTATTGTCCGTTCCAGCTAATAAAATACTTTTTGAACCATAAAGGCAGCTGCGCCTACAGTACCAACACAGGCTGCTGCACTATGGTCAAAACATTATGCTACTACAGCGGGAATCCAAGTGGCAGATCTGATGAGCATCTATCCGTCATCAATTTTAAAAAAAAGTTTTTAAAAAGGCCCAGATACCTCTTTAATATAAAGAACATTTTCTACTAGAGTACACTTGTTATTTCTATTGTTAAATATTTAAGGTTATTTCTTATA
Organism: Eleutherodactylus coqui; assembly: GCF_035609145.1. Taxonomy (NCBI): domain Eukaryota; kingdom Metazoa; phylum Chordata; class Amphibia; order Anura; family Eleutherodactylidae; genus Eleutherodactylus; species Eleutherodactylus coqui. The sequence continues at coordinate 49,814,707 of NC_089844.1, read as the reverse complement.
TAAGCTATTTTCTAATAGATAATGTTCAGTTTGTGGTTTAACACTTTTGGAAATAACTCCCCTTTCCCTATCGTCTCCACGATAGCACCAGCTGAGTTTATCTCCCCCCTGATAGGAGAGTTAACGCACAGAGAAGTGGAAAGTTATCGGAGAGGTGCTGGGAGCTCTCTAGGGTTCCCGGCCGAAAGTCTGGCTGGATCAGAGTAGCTGGGAAGAGAGGAGTACTCTCTTCCTTGAGCATCTCCTTCAGTCGGCTGTGGATGTGGCAACGATCCTAGGTCGGTTCCTTCTTACCACGGACCCTAGTGAAAGAAGGACTAAGTGTAGGACTGTGCCTGGCCTCCTCTCTCGCTCGCCGGGGGCTGCGTCTTCTTGCCCGGGTGTGTGGTGCCCGGCTTGCTTCCAGGTTGCGTCATCGCAAATGCGTTGGGGCCAAAGCTTTGGTCATGTGACTGATGCGGCAGCGCCAGCAAGGGATGGGGGAGGCTCTGGATAGCGTCAAATTTAAAAAGGATTACGAAAGATTGTCCAATCCTTTCCCCTATAGGTAAGCCTACAGTGCTACCTTGATAAGGATGAGTACTCCAGTGACTGAACCCCTCCCGTACAGGCTGCGACTTCCGGTGTTGTAAGTAGCCTGTGGGGCACCTCATACACAGTGTCTTCTGTATGCACAGGTATTTAGTGCCTTGTTATGTTTTAATAGATCGACAGCGGGATCCTCAAGGGCTAAGCTTAAAAAATCCGCTATCTGCATAAGGAGACTACCGCATAAATACCCCAAATTACTGAGCAAGATATGCATAGCCCAGCTGACTAAGGAAGAATCAGTGGGCTTTATGGGCAATATTAAGATGCATGTGAGTGATGAGGTCTGCTCTGCTTCTTAGTGCGGCTTCCTCTTCTACACCTACTACTCAGGCGGCTAAAATTTCTTGTAGCATAGTTGTAGATTCTGACTCTGAAGAAAGTTTCACATTGAACAGGAGAGTGCGACCATGGATTCCTCAGATGAAGAGGAATACAGAAAATGTTTATTTGGCTCAGTGGACATAGACGAGCTAATTAGGGCAATCAGAGGAATGCTTGGTGTGGAAGAACCCAGAAAGCCCAGGTCCATTCAGGACAAAGTCTTTGGAGGCTTGGGCGGAGCGGCAGAGATCCACATTTCCAGTATATAGTAACATACAAAACATGATCAGGAAAGAGTGGAAAAGACCTGATGTAGGGACCAGCTATAGGGTTATTAACCCACTAAGAACCAAGCACTATTAATTTACAGCACTTGATCTTCAATCCCAGGGTCTTTAATCACAGTAAAAATACAATGGGGAATTAAAGACCCTGTTCTGCAATCAATCTGACACAGGACGAGTTGTCAGCTGTTAGTCATAGCTAAGAAGGCAGTAGTGACTTTTAACCCCTTCTCCTTTACCTAGTACACAGCACTCCAATTAGTGATATGTACTAAGAGGTGAAAGTGGAAGTATAGTTTCCACTACATGAGCCGATGGTCACGTGACCACTGTGATTCCCTGATACAGCAGAGCTACAGGGTCCTGATCAGCTCTGTCAGTGACTATTGTCTCTACAGGGGATGTTTTCCTGTAGCTGCGGCTCCTGTGGATGCCCCAGCTACAGTGGGAAAGTGTCAAATAATAGAAAAAAAACATGTGAATCTCCACCAGAGGTCTTATATGACACCATGGGGGACAGATAGTAAAAAAAAAACTTACATAAATAAGTAAAACAAAATTGCAAAATAAAATAAAAATATATACATAACAAAGAAAATAACCCAAAGCTGACGCCAAACCGTCGCGTATGCACCCTGCAATCCAAACCCATACATATTATATAACAAAAAATCTGAAACAAAATGAGGAAGCCATTCTCATACTTTATTTTACTGTGAATTGGGGGCTATCCTAAGAGAAAGGTCGATTATGATTATTCCATATTTAGACGATATTCTCATAGTAGCCAACACCAGAAATCTTCTACTATCCCATGTTGCCCTTACCATTCAACTGCTAGGGCAGCTAGGCTGGCTAATAAATTGGGAAAAGTCAGAAACAGAAGCCAACCAGCATAAAGTCTCTAGGTATCACACTGGACTCGATATGTCAGCGTTAATTTCTATCGTTAGTACGGAAGTAGGATCTCCTCCTGTGAGTCTCACAATTTCTAAGTCAGAAATCTTGTACCATCAGGGCTGCTATGTCGCTGTTAGGAAAACTAACAGAATGGATTCCAGCAGTGGCTTGGGCCCAACATAATTCAAGAACACTCCAGAGGTTTGTGCTGTCCATTTGGGACAGAAGACAGACTTCTTTGGACAGAAAAATTGTGATGGCAAGCATGGTGAAAAGTTCCCTCCGCTGGTGGTTATTAGAGACCATCTTAGCTAGGCAAGTTGATTGGTTCCCAAACCCAGTGGTTTTGATCACGATGGATACCAGCGCTCAGGGTTTGGGGGCCCAGGTAGACTATACATACTTTAGGGAAACCCAGTCTCAAGAAATCAGGAGGCAATAGTTGAATTTCAAGGAGCTATATGCAATCTGGAAGATCCTTCATAAATCCCAGAATCTAATCGAGGGGAAACCTTTTAAAAATTCAATCGGACAATGTCACGGCCATGGTGTATGTTTTCACAAAATTCCAGAGTGCTGGTTCCATTCTTCTATTTAAAGGGGTTGTCTCATGAAATCAAGCAGGGTTATATACTTCTGTATGGCCATATTAATGCACTTTGTAATGTACATCGTGCATTAATTATGAGCCATACAGAAGTTATTCACTTACCTGCTCCGTTGCTAGCGTCCCCGTCGCCATGGATCCGTCTAAATTCGCCGTCTTCTGGCGATTTTAGACGCGCTTGCGCTGTGCGGTCTTCTCCGTGGTGAATGGGGCCGCTCGTGCCGGAGAGCTGGTCCTCGTAGCTCCGCCCCGTCATGTGTGCCGATTCCAGCCAATCAGGAGGCTGGAATCGGCAATGGACCGCACAGAGCCCACGGTGCACCATGGGAGAAGACCCGCGGTGCATCGTGGGTGAAGATCCCGGCGGCCATCTTGGTAAGGTAAGTAAGAAGTCGCCGCAGAGCGGGGATTCGGGTAAGTACTAAACGTTTTGTTTTTTTTTAACCCATCCCTTGTGTTTGTCTCGCGCCGACCGGGGGGCCTATTGAATTAAAAAAAAAACCTGTTTTGGCGTGAGACAACCCCTTTAATCTTTGCTGTTTGGTGAGGATCTACGAGTCCAGATCCATTGAGGGACCGTGCACCAGGTGTCTATCCACTCCCTATTTGAAAAGGTTGTGCTGCTCTCCACTTTTCTTGATTATTCGGCCATGGTGTGTGTGTGACATCAGGGGGTGGGTGGGGGGTGGGGAGGACTAAATATGCAACCCTGCAAAGCATGACTCAAAGAATTTTTCACCGGGTAGAGCATCATATTCGGTTGGTGACAGCGACCCACTTGAGGGGTGCTCAAAACATTATGGTGGATTTCCTCAGTTGCCAACTCTTGGATCCGGAAGAATGGTAACTTTCACAGGAGACCTTCCAGCATATAGTGCTCAAGTTGGGGGGGCCCCCCAGGTAGATCTGTTTGTCACCAGGTAAAATCGGAAAGTAAGAACTTTCTTCTCCCTCTGCTCTAAAGACCATCCAGTCGGCATAGATGCACTGGTACAGAATTGGGGCAGGGACTGGTTTATGCCTTTCCAATCCCCCTAATCCCCAGGATCTTACAAAAATTCAGGTATGAGGAATGCACTCTAATTTTGGTAGTGCCCTTTTGGTCCAAAAGGAGTTGGTTCTCCTTACTAAGACGTTTAAGCATTAGCGATCTTATACTTCTACCATCCCACAAGGATCTCTCGACACAACGTCCCCTAAGACACAAGGGGGTAGCAGGTCTACATCTTTCTGCTTGGCTGCTGAAAAATCCATTCTATTAGGCAAGGGTTTTTCATTCAAGGTAGTGTTATCTAGTAGACAGGATACAACTAATAAGAACTATTTGAAGGTCTGGAAGAAATTTTTCATCTCCAGGTATGGCGGTAATCTCGGCGTTCTTACAAGAAGGGTTGGATCTGGGTCTCCAGCCTACCACACTAAGGGTACAGGTTGCAGTTCTTTTTTTATGATACTAGGTTATCAGAGATGAGTTGGGTCCCTAGTTTTTTAAAAGCAGCAGATAGATTAAGACCTAGAGTCTCTAATCTGGTTTCTTCTAGGAACCTCAACTGGGTTCTTTCAGCACTGTCAAGGCCTCCCTTTGAGCCTACAGATTCTATATCAATTAGGTATTTAACTTTGAAAACCATTATGCTAGTAGCCATCACTACAGCTCGTAGAGTTAGTGAGCTCCAGGCTTTGTCAGTCCGAAACCCTTTTTGCAGAGGCACAGGAAATAAGATCGTCTTCAGATCAGATCTCTTTTTTTTTAACCAAAAGGTGGTATTTCATTTTCACAGATCCCAGGATATAGTAGCTTCTTCATTCTATAATAATCAAAAAAATGATACGGATCAATCCTTCCATTGCCTGAATGTCGGAAGGACTGTTTTGCAGCATATCAATGCCACAAAACAGTGGAGGAAAGATAAGAATTTGTTACTTCAGTTCCTGGGGAATAACAAAGGTAAAAAAAGCAGAAAAGAGTTCTATATCTAGGTGCATCTGTTCAGCCATCACGGAGGTTTAGAAGCTGCTTAATATACCAGCCTCAGAGGAACTCGAGGCCCACTCCACCAGGGCAATGTCTGTTTCTTGGGCAGAGCAGGCCGCTGCATCCGCAGATCAAATATTATGCAGGGGTGCAATGTGGAAAAGACCACATACATTTATCAAACATTATAGGTTGGATGTTCGGGCAGGATGAGGACTTAGTCTTTGGATGCAAAGTCCACGGTAGTCCCACCCTAATTTTTTGTTTCGCCGGTATGTCTCAGCTGGTGCTGTCATGGAGACGATAGGGAAAGTTAGATAAGATTTACCAGTAATCCTTTTTTGGGGAAGTCTCCACGAGAGCACCTATATATTCCCTCCTGTATTCACTTTTCGACTTCTGTTTTTCATAGCTAAGTAAAAGTAGTTTATTTTTTCATGTTAGTTTCCTACCTCCTACCGGTTCATTATAATTACTGAAGAAGGAGGGGAGCTTTAAGCCTCTCAGTGTGTTTCCTTTCAAAAGAATAAAGTAGCGAGCAGCGCCAGAGATGGTTACTTGTTATTTAAAAATGCATCAATGGATGCCTCTTTATTGCATTAAGAAAATCCAGTAGCGCACAACGTTTCAACCCGGCAAGGGTCTTTCTCAAGTGCATAAAAACTATACAATACACATACAGAATTTATATAAACCTCCACCAATACACAAGCAACATATAATTATAAAAACACCCACTTGCACCTGAAGATCATAAGGGCACCGTCATGCATGCTGGTCCACAACCTGTTCCTCTTCCTTTCCTTGATAGCCGGCGTCCGATGTCATCAGCGGGCGCCGCGCTGTCCAGACTCGTCATCCAGTGCTCTGACAACGTCGGCAGCTCCGCTTGTATGACTCCGCACGCATGCGCAGTCTCCTGCATACGTTGTCAGAGCACTGGATGACAAGTCTGGACAGCGCGGCGCCCGCTGATGACATCGGACGCCGGCTATCAAGGAAAGGAAGAGGAACAGGTTGTGGACCAGCATGCATGACGGTGCCCTTATGATCTTCAGGTGCAAGTGGGTGTTTTTATAATTATATGTTGCTTGTGTATTGGTGGAGGTTTATATAAATTCTGTATGTGTATTGTATAGTTTTTATGCACTTGAGAAAGACCCTTGCCGGGTTGAAACGTTGTGCGCTACTGGATTTTCTTAATGCAATAAAGAGGCATCCATTGATGCATTTTTAAATAACAAGTAACCATCTCTGGCGCTGCTCGCTACTTTATTCTTTTGAATTGATGATCTTTGAGGACTCAAGGGAGTCGAGTCCTCCTGTGTGAGCTTTTTGCGCATTTTCTTCTTTGCCATCTCCCACCTTGGTGGTTGGATGAAGCGGAGTGCTGCCGCGACTTTGACGATTGGATCTCAGTGTGTTTCCTGTCCGATCAGAGGAATATAATCTGTTGTGGAGACTCCCAAAAAAAGGATTTCCAGTAAACCTAATCTAACTTCCCATAATCTCTGTCTTAAACTGGCCCAATATGAGTTAGTTATGGAAGGTCTGACAGTTATGAAATACTTACTGGTAACCGTATAATCTTTAGACCAGATGGCTTTTGTTACTGAATTTTCTTCGGATAATGCTTTTCATGATTTTTCAGTACAATTAATTTATTCTTGTATCCTCTTATATCAGAGGTACTCAGCTAGAGAGTTGGGGTCCACTAGCTGTTCGGACCCTGGGTATCAGATCAACTTTGTTTTCAAGCTGCACATTGAAGCATCATGCAGCTAATTAACTCATCCTGACATTCAAAGATGAAATGTGGTGGGGCAGAGCAAGGGAACAAGGTACCATCTATCTTCTGCAGCTGCACCTAGGCTCATGCTGTGTTCTTTGATACATAGCACACTTAGGTGCTATGCTTCCAACACAGAGGAGAAGTAGGATTTCATCCATTGCCACCAAGCAAATAAATATTTGCTGAGGGAGTGAATGAGGGAAGCGGGTGCAGACACCACAAAACACCCTCCAAGATGTGAATGGTGTATTTTAGATGACTGCCCATCTCTATTAATGTGAAAATTTTACAGGTACATTTTAGCTTCGCTTAAAAAAACAAAATTACCAGCCACTCCATGTACCTCACACAATAGTACATGGGATTATTAAACCTCTCTGTACTTGAACCAAAGACAGAGGAAGAAGTCTCCAGACTGCTTTCCTCTGCTTGCCCCACCACCTGCGCTAGTGACCCTCTTCCCTCACACTTCCTCCACTCCCTCTCCCCGGTGGTCATCTCTCACCTCACCACTATATTCAATCTTTCTCTGACCTCTGGCATTTTCCCCTCCTCATTCAAACATGCTATCATATCCCCACTGCTAAAGAAACCGACTCTTGACTTGACTGATGCTGCCAACTACCGACCGAATGCCTGGTTTACTCCCGCCTTATAAACTATCTCTCAGAAAAAGCTATCTCCTCCTCAGTATGCTGCACTTCATTGGACTAAAGGCACTGCCCTCTCCTGGTTCTCCTCCTACCTATTTGACCGCTCCTTCAGCATCTGCTTTGCTGCCTCTACCAACCCTCTTTCCCTTGCTGTTGGGGTCCCCCAGGGCTTGGTTTCAGCCCCCTCCTTTTCTCCATCTACACAGCCCCGATTAGACAGACCATTAGGATATCTGGCTTTCAGTACCATCTCTATGCTGACAATACTCAGTTATACTCGTCTTCCTGTGACATCACAGCAACATTCCTCCAGAACGCCACCAACTGTCGGTCTACTGTCTCTAACCTAAAACTGAACCTGTCAAAAACTGACCTCCTGTTTCTGCCCAACTAACTGACCTCATCATGACATCTCCATCTCAGTGTGTAGCTCCACCATTACTTCCAGACAGCACGCCCGCTGCCTTGGAGTTATATTCGACTCTGATCTCTCCTTTACCCCCTATATCCAATCTCTTGCCTGAACATGTCAGCTGCACTTCAAGAACATCGCAAGAATATGCCATTTTCTCACCATGGACACGCAAAAAATGCTCACTGTTGCCCTCATCCACTCAGCTCGATTATTGCAACTCGCTGCTGATCGGCCTCCCTTGCACCAGACTTTACTCTCTTCAATCCATACTGAATGCAGCAGCCAGGCTCATCTTCCTGTCCAGCCACTACTCGGATGCCTCTACCATGTGCCAGTCACTGCACTGGCTGCCCGTCAAATACAGAATACAATTTAAGCTCACTACTCTCATCCATAAAGCTCTCCACAGCACCGTGCCACCCTACATTGCTTCCCTCATCTCAATTTTCCACCCAGCCCGCGCCCTCCGCTCTAAAAACGCACCTCTTCCGGGAGGCATACCATATCACGTAAACCAAACCCTTCTGTACTGAGCCTGATAACATGCTCGCTGACATATGAACTGCAATTCCTGCTAGCCATAATCAACCGGTACCTGCAGTCATACCAATTCAGCCACTATACAGCCTGACATTTGTCTGTGTGTATAGCATCCCTCACTCCCCACCTCACCATACCGTGCACATCTCCACCCCTTTTCCTTCTGTATCCCCCCATTATTTGTAGTATGTAAGCTCGTTGGAGCAGAACCCTCACCCCCACTGTTTCCATCAATTGATTACTTCACAGGTCCAAGTCCCCTACAGGGAGATGAAAAATTAAAAACAAAACAAATCCTATAAATAGGGAAAAAAAAACACAAAAATATTAATAGAAAAAACTTTTTTGTACACTTTTGCCTGTTCATCTAATAAATATTAATCCCACCTTTGGTACTGTTGCATCTCTAACAACCCATACAATAAATGAAACACATTTATCCTGCATGATAGACAATATAAAAAATGCTTTCTTATTGATTTCACCATCTAGTAAAAAGCAATAAAAGTGATCAAAAAGCCATATGTACCCAAATTAAGAAATGCAGCTCACCACCCAAAGAACAAGTCATCACAAAGCTATATCCATGGAAAAATACAAAAATGATGAGATTCGAATGCAGCAAAGCAAAAAAAATATAAAATTTCCCCCTAAAAAAGTTATTGTGAAAAAACTAAATTGTATCCTTTTGACAGGCATACACTTTTTTTACCTTTTAACCCCTAAATACAAAATGTCATATATGTAAATAAGTGGGGCATATTTCTATGACTGACTGTGTGGGTATTTAGATGCCATGTTCACTATTGACCATGGCACCTAAAGCCCCTTTTACATGCTACCAATCATATTATCGCACCCTCCAGTCCCTTGAGGGACTGAAGGATGGTGTTAAAACTGTTAAATAAAGTATAATCATGAAAAATCTAGTTTTAAAAAAATGCTCCTTTTACCCCTTTTAAATTGAGAAATAACAAGAAAGAATTTTAAAAATATACATAAAAGCTATCACTGCATTCGTAAACACCCAAAGAATGTAGATCTATTTAGCTCGCATGGAGAAAAAATAGAAATAAATGCAATGCCAGACTTGCTATTTTTCATCCATCCTTCTAAAAAAATGCTATCTAAAAGTCATATATCCCAAAATGATACCAATAAAAGCTACAGCTCTTCTTGCCAAATTCAAGATCTTACTAAGCTACATTAGTAGAAAAATAAAAATGTAATAGGTCTTGTAATGCAGAGATGCAAAGTCATTTTTTGTGCAAAAGAAGTAAAAGAAAAAAAAAAGCAGATTGGGTGTATACTCTACCGAGCTTGATGCTCATTCTAGCATTAGCGTACTTGATGGTGCTCGTTACTCAAACAAGCATCAAGCCGTGTTCGACCCGCCCCAGTTTTTGGCTCCTCCTCGCTGTGACGTGCCTGTTTTGGCCCCTCCCCACCACAACGCAGCGCTCGTCATTGGCAAATTTAATGAGAGAGAGAGAGCGAGCGCATTTGGGTGCTCGCTCATCTCTACTCAGTATGCTACGTTATTTCATCTGGGATATTCTGCCGAGCCTGCGCTGGAGACTCAGAATGGGATATCTGATGCAGATGTGAATGCCTTTTGAGTAGTTTGTTGTAGACGTTTTAGACATTTACAGCCGTCAACCACACTCACCATTTGAGGCATTGACACACAGAGCTTTATTGATGATTTGCTTAGGAACCAGGAGTGCTTCATTAAGAGAGAAACCTAAAAAAAATAACGCAGCAATAAATCACTCCTAAATCATGAATTATACGTTTGGAGAAGACATTAAATATGCTGCTTCAGCTAAAATTAACAAGCAAGTAGATTTTGCAAGTATTGTATCTTTATTAGAAAAAGAGCTAAGCAGCTATGGATAGCCCACTGAATACATGAATGTTCTAATGCTGCCAATGGGGCAGTATTTCCTACTAGGCACTGAAGGGCCAGTGCCAAGGGCATCCAGCCCCTAGAGCTTTCAGACTTTCTTATTTTTTTAATTTGTCATTAATCTCACCTCCCTGGGCTCCTTTCTCCTGCAGGGTGGATGAAGGTTGGAAAGGGGTTATGGTGCATGGTTTATAAGAGCTAATCATCCATCAATGGGCCCAGCAATGCAGGGAATATTCGGCCACTGGATGGCACCTGGCAATTGTAACTGTAATGGGAAGGGGGCTCCATGTCTTACACTGGCTCCACATTGCTTATACTGTAATATGCTGCATATTTTCCATATAAGAAATCCACATTGGAAAATACCCAAGCATACACTGGGCCTAGAAGTACCCTAAAAGCGTGTCTGTGTGTATATAAGATGCGCTGTTGTGTGTGCTAATACATGTATGTAAAAGCACACGCATTACAGGAGAATACAATAAAATAGGTAATATACATAATATAATATAGGTAATGAAAGCTCCAGACAAAGGAAAGCAAAAACAATGTCCGCAAGGCTACTGCAAAATGTGTCCAATCTCATAATTCTGCTGTAGTTCTGGCTGATATTGCAGTCTATAGTTGTGCCAAGCAGCCTGCACTCCAATTAGACTGAGCACTGCTGAGATCACATGGTCCTGCGATGCTGGAACATCCAGCCTAATAGATGTGGCCCTGGTATCCCCATGGTAACAATATTTGTCCGATGCATAGGATCATCGACAATAAAATGCAGAATAAACAGATATATAAATAAAAGCAAAAGGCAGAAAAAAAACACCCTTTTTTTTTTTTGCAGTAGTCTGGCGAACACTGTTTTTGCTTTCCTTTGTCTGAAGCTTCCATTACCTGTATTATGTATATTATCTATTTTCCTGTACAATTCCCCAGTAATGTGTGTATTATGGGTTCGGATGCCCATTATTCTGACCTTCACGTACACTTTAAGTGTTGTAATTAAAAGTCCTTACATCATCCATACCATGCTGTGTGCTCCTCAGTCACGTCCTCTATAATCTACAGCAGCTTCACACCGTCCCTCTACCGTCTCACCTTTCAGTAAAGCAACATCTGCCAGAACAGCTGTTTGTCGCCTATCACACCCACAGTGCATAATAATTTATGCCTTTTACTATCAAGTCATTGCTACATGATGCTCTTGCCGCCTTTTTTGCTCTCCCTAGACATGTCTATATTTGTTACCTTCGTCATTACATACGTCTATATTCACCCTTCAACAATCCATATCTGCAGTCACCCACATATGACGTACAAACGCTTGCTCTGCACGTCTTTGATATATTGATTTGGTATTCCCTACAGTACTGCAGAAATATACATTCCTCTACTGTAATGCTATGCTGTAAATATACAAAAAAATCAAGGACATTGATAGGGTAAACATAGAGGGCACAGAGTTAGCACATTAGCTGCATTTCATTCATTTGATGAAGATTTAATTTGGATACATGCGTTATTTGGCATAGAATGTATAATGTAACACATGGTATAATACATACTATCACTGCAGCAGTTACATCACCAACTAGTGATAGTTCCCTAAGGATATAACACAGAAGGAAAATAAATTGCTGTTGAATCTAAAAAACATTCTAATTATTCTAGTAGAGTTTAGCTTGTGCAAAACTATTGACTGTGATACAATGACATTGAGAATAATCCATTGTGAAGTGACAGTCGTTGTCAGGGAAATGGCAAATTTGCTACACTGGCCTTTGTGAGAATAACAAAGACAAAGGCATGGGAAATGATATTCTACCGTTTAAACCTGGATTCCAATTAGTTTGTAGCGTTCTAATAAGTGCAATTCTAGATTGCATTAATGTATGAAAATCACAAAGCATAGAGTGCATACAACTATACATATGCTTACGTATACTGTACATATATAGCAGGCCAGCATAAGCAATGTATGAGATGCTATATGGGCATATGAAGATGGAAATGATTGATAGGCTACATAGACATATGGACATGCACAGTCCTACAAATACCTTTTGTCTTTAGATTTGATCCCTGCTTCTGCAAGGCAGAATTCTCTACATTTTGAGGATCCTTCATTTTCTCTATCAGAAGGTTGTGCTGAAATCACTTGATGCTCAATGAATGCCTGGAAAACTGCACAGGCAGCAGCTGAACCAACACAGGTGGGGAGAGGGAGAAAGCAGGGGGAGACGTGTGGTGGTACATTCACTCCGCAGGAAATAATACAGCTAGTACTTCCTAATTGCAAACCTATTCAAATGTGCATAAGACTTAAAACCTTTTGGCCCTAGTTCTCCTCAGCTAATCAATCACTGCTAGTGTTATGCTGAAAAGGCTTCATATAGAGCTTCTCTTATATATCTTAATGATTATATTTGCTTTATTATATAAGGTGACATTATGCAGTACTGTGCAAAGGTTTTAGGCAGGTGTGGAAAAAAATTCTACAAAGTAAGAATACTTTCAGGAATAGAAGTGTTAATGGTTTATTTTCGTCAATTAACAAAATGCAAAGTAAATGAACAAAAGAGAAATGTAAATCAAATCCATATTTGGTTTGACCACCCGTTATCTTCAAAGCAGCACACATTCTTCTAGGTACACTTGCTCAGTATCTGAATGAACTCTGCAGAGAGGTTACTCCAAACATCTTGGAGAACTCACCACAGATCTTCTGTAGATGTAGACTTTTTTTTTGTATACATTCTTTATTTATAAATTTTGGGGTGGGTACAGAAAGAAAAAAGGGAAATCCACGTATCCGGATCGAAACCCAGGAAGCATGAGGGACAGAAAAACAAGAAACAGCTTCTCTGCGAACATGCAGGGCATTATTAGAATGACAAATTAAAAGTGGATGATTCTGTTTAATTATCCAAAAGGCATACTTTTTATATATAGGAGATACTTAGGTTATACCAGCATGTTCTATATCTCTATATACAGAGAGATGTATATAATCTGGATCAAGTTGGTATTCACTGGGTATATCCTGTATTTAATTGTACAGCTGGTATAAATTATTAATCTCCTGTACATATTGATATGAAGCATCCTGGTATAACCTGGGTGTCTCCTACATACAATAACATCCTTAGGGCTGTCACAGTGCAGAGGGATCAGCCAGGGGCGTAACTATAGGGGATGCAGGGGATGCAGTTGCACCCGGGCCCAGGAGCCTCAGGGGGCCCATAAGGCCTCTCTTCTCCATATTGGGAGCCCAGTACTATGAAAAACGCATTATAGTTGGGGGCCCGTTTACTGATTTTGCATTGGGGCCCCGGAGCTTCAAGTTACACCTCTGGGATCAGCCCTATTCTCATTTGCACAAGGAAAGGCTAGAAGCAATGGGATGAAACTGAAAGGGAGGAGACACAAATAAGATATTAGAAAAATCTTTCTGACAGTGAGGGTGATCAATTAGTGGAACAGGTTACCATGGGAGGTGGTGAGTTCTCCTTCAATGGAAGTTTTCAAACAAAGGCTGGACACATTATTTGTCAGGGATGATTTAGTGAATCCTGCATTGAGCAGGGAGTTGGACTAGATGACCCTGGAGGTCCCTTCCAACTCTACAATTCTTTGATTCTACAGCTGGTATTAATTATACATCTCCTGTATATAGTGATATGAACCATGCTGGTATAAGTTATGCTGAATAACTTGTACTATCTGAACATATATAATTATATACAGGTTATACCAGCATGCTCCATATCACTATATACAGAAGATTTATAACTTATACTAGCTATTCATATATCATTAAATACTCATAGACTCAGTGCCAGTTTAACTATTAGGCAAATAGGGCACGTGCCTTAGGGCCAACTAAAAATCCAGGCTACAAAAATATAACTTAAAAAAAATCTGATAATTTTCAGGTGGTGACAAGACTTGGAATCTCCAAATCTTACTCTGTTGGTGCCACTCTCTCTATGTCTAGACATTGTTCAGGTGCCTTCTAGGTCATCATCCATCAACTGAAGAGTGCACTGCGCAAACGTATTGAGGTATATTCCATGGTGCTGCAGAGGTTTGGTGTTTTGATGGCGTTTGACTCTGTCTAATGAAGATATCGAATTTTGGTATTTCAAGACTTGGTGTGTATTCAAAGGACTTTGCTGTCCAATTTCCCAGCAGAATTTCATCAATTTACATGCAGGTATAAAGAGTACCAAGCTTGCTGGGGGGTAAAAGATGACTGGAGAAGGCAATGGAAAACCACCCTGCAAAAACAGTCTGCTAAGAAAATGTCATGACGTGATGTAACCCAGGGAGTCGGTCATGATTCGATGCTTGCACCAGGGGACTTTACCTATAAAGAGCAGAGACCTGATACAATGGCACCAACTGGAAGTGCCCAGGTGATGGGTCAAATGCTGCAGACTACTGCTGGTTATCATGCATTTCTGAACCCGGAACTAGCACTCCGAATATATTTATCTCTAATGGCTACCAACAGCTCAGGGGAACGCCCTTCTTTGCAACTAAAAAGAATTTAAAGTTGTTATACGATCAACTATGGGTCAACAACATCTTGATATACTGGCACTTCTCTGCATTGAAAGGGATTTGCTTCATAAAATTGATTCAAAAATCTAACTGATTAATTTGCAGTTGCAAAAGTGCGCAAAGTTGTAATCTAGCTACTTTAATGCTATAGTAGTTACAGTGCTGTACAAAGAAAATCGGTTGCAAATTTGTAATTAATTTTCTGTTAAATTTAACTTTCTTCTCCGTATCAGTGAGCCCAGAATCTCTGTATTTTCTGTCCATCTATCAAAATGTGCCTTAGGGCTCTTTCCTGTGAGCGTAGGCATTTTTACGCGCTTCCACCAGCACTGTAAAAACACGTGAACAGGTCCTCCTGAGGCGGCAGCGTGCGGGGTCCCGCAGTCGGGGCACATCCCCCCGGCTTGTTGTCCGGCTGCCAGGGGCGTGGGTGCCCAGTCAGCATGGGTGGCATGGTGCTGGTGATGTGTGGCACCGTGCACGTGCCTGTGAGTGCAGCTGCCATGCATGAGCTTCCTTTTGTTACGTTCTGTTGGGAGTTTGCTGTCTCCCTCTCTCCGTCCCTAGGCAGAGGCTTTTGTTTAAAGGTCGGTCAGAGACTTGCAATCACTGCCAGTTATTGGTTTCCCTCAGTGTGCTAGCTAGTCTGCCTTTGTTGGTCTCCTGTCTCTGCCAGCTTGTCTGCTATACTTTGCTATTGTCTGCCAGGTTTTTCCATCTGCCTCAGTTCTGCTTAGTATTGTTCATGTTGGTTATTTACATCTGCCTTTTCTGTCGGTATTCTAGCCTTTCTATGCAGGTACGCCAGCGTCCATTTTCGGTCCCTAGTGAGAATAGGGACCGCCGCCCTGTTGCCCGCCTGGGGTTAGCCAGGAGAGGAGGCAAGCAGGCAGGGACAGGGGTTGTGGGTAGATCTAGGGCACCCGGGCTGGCATATCAAGGGTAGTATACCTTAAAGGGCACACAAATCCAACGTTTGTGTGCCCATTCAGATGGCACGGGTCCGGCGTATGCACACCTTGCCTCCCCTTCCCTTCGCCAGCTCACCTCCTCTCTCCTTCCCTCCGGCTGTTTGCAATTGGGCGGGATGGGGGTGGAGCTAAGCAACCACTCCTGCCTGCCCCTTGCCTGCAGCCAGCAATGGGAGGGGGCAGAGCAGGGTGGAACTTATCTCTGCCCCGTCCCACACCCTCCCATTGCAAACAGCAAGGGGAAGGAGAGAGGAGGAGAGAAGTTGGAGGGAGTTTATCAGTCACGCTGCTAAACTCCCTCCCACCTCCCTTCTCCGGCCACTGTCATTGGCTCCCATGGGAGTCTATGCAGTGGCCGACGTATTCCGGGCACAAAGATAGTTCCAGGACTATCTTTGCTGCCTGACTTAAAAATGTCCGGCGCTATATTGGCCGGGCGCTTTTACAACATGGAAATACGCCTGTGTGATCTGATGCATTGGAATCCAATTCATCACATCATAGCATACACCGGCCGTGAAGGCGGCGGCCAATATACACTCATGTGAATAAGCCCTTAGGGCCAACTGAGTCTTAATCCGGCTCTGCACAGACCTTGTTACACCGCATGGTCTGCACCTCTCATCTTCTCATCTACAATCATGTGGCGGATGGTGCACTGATAGACGACTACAGTTGTGACAAATCACAACTGCAGTCTCTCAGTGAAAGGAAAGGCCGCACACTAGAGGAGTCAACAGTGTTTAATTGGCTGTAGGCTGCCCCAGGTAACCCCCCCCCCCCCCCGCACCCCACTTCATTTAGTGAAGCAACTACTTTTCTTGATTAAAAAGCTGAATTGGGAAATGCCTGGGACCGGATGGGTTTACTCATAAATTTCAAAAATTCTCCAAACCCTTGTAGGCCACATTCTCGCGGCTTTTAACTTTATAGCTCAGGTTGCACACTTTCCCCCACAGGAATTTGACTGTCCACATTTTGTGTCATTCCCAGACCTGGAAAGGATCCTTCGGTCTGTGGGAATTATAGACCAATCTCTCTCCTTAACCTTGACGTTAAACTTTAAGATTATTGCTAACTGGCTGCAACCATACATAACTTACCTGGTTTAAATGGACCAAGTGGTATTCGTACCTAAGTGTGAAGCCAGGGACAACACTCTCCCTAATCTCTTTTGCCAAGAGTAGGGGGCTCTCATTGTGCTTATCTGTGGATGCTAAAAATGCCTTTGACAGGGTGCAGTGGAACTTTCTGCAATTGGTTATAGAACAGAAAAGGCTTGACAACAATAACATGGATCATGGCTTTATATTCGTCCCTGATGGCACAGGTGAGAGTCAATAGCTGCCTCTCCGTTCCATTTGCAATTAATAATAGTACAAGACAGGGTTGCCCTTTGCTGCCCGCTATTTTGTATATGCTCATTATGGAATGTTTACCAAGGGCCCTACGGGTGAAGGATTCCATGACTAGTGTATAATTTGACCATCTACACAGATGACTTTATAAGCTATATCTCTAATCCCAAGATAAATTTCCCTAGTATATTATCTGAGTTCATTGTCACTTCAACAATTATAAAGTCAACACACAAGTCTGATGTTTTAAACATAACTATACCAGAGTCCAAAAGTCCTTCCCATTTAAAAAGACCCCACCGTGCTTTAACATACTTGGGCACAATAATACCTACAGACCATGGAAATATCTTTAACATGAACCTTTCACCCCTGTCAGAGCAGATTAGAAACAACTTGGCAATGTGGAGTAAATTATCGCTTTCATGGTTTGGTAGGATTCATTCCCTGAAAATAAATATCCTGCCATGGATTTCCTTATTTCAGGCAGCTGCCCTTCTACATTCCCACGTAGTTTTTCCAACAATTCAAATCTATGTTCACCCATTTTGTATGGACAGGACTGAACCCCAAGTTAGGTTATAAACCGTTGATCAAATCCAAATCTTGAGGAGGCATAGTCTTCCGGATCTGCTCCCATACAATCAGGCATCATTATTATCATATGTATACAACTGGTTCCCCAATGACAGGGATAGGCAGTGGGTGGACATGGAGACGGAGGTCCTTGAATATGCACAAACTCATTTAATTTGGCTGTGTCCTAAAATAGGTAATTTAAGTTCTCATCCCTTCCTCTGACCTCTTTGATCCTCATGCTTTGGGATAAGAAAATGAAGGTCCTTGGCCTCTCTTCTATACAAAGCCCTCTTTTTCCTCTTTTTGATCCATATTTTCTAGAACAGGTGGATGTCAACCAATCTCAAGGCTTCCTAGTTCAGAAAGTTTTTTTGTAATGCATTTTATCCAATTGGGTTTGGTGTGTGCCATAATCTCTTTCTTGGGCTTTGTCTAGTGGAGAGTGGTTTCTTTATGCTCAGATTAACTAATTTTATACATACCTTGACCCTAAGATAGGTTTTGCATAGAGATCTCACATCTTTTGAACGACTATGTACATAATCATCCCTCCTTCACATTTACTGTCGCTGCTCAGTTGCGTCTGGAGTCAGGGGGACATGATACCCCAATGCTGTATAATTTTGCCTAGGAAAACTAACTGCAAAAAAATTTTCTCCAGAGGATTTGTATGAGGCTAGAGATGAGCGAGCACCAAAATGCTCGGGTGCTCGTTACTCGAGACGAACTTTTCGCAATGCTCGAGGGTTCGTTTCGAGTAACGAACCCCATTGAAGTCAATGGGCGACTCGAGCATTTTTGTATCTCGCCGATGCTCGCTAAGGTTTTCATTTGTGAAAATCTGGGCAATTCAAGTAAGTGATGGGAACGACACAGCAACGGATAGGGCAGGCGAGGGGCTACATGTTGGGCTGCATCTCAAGTTCACAGGTCCCGCTATTAAGCCACAATAGCGGCAAGAGTGGGCCCCCCCCCAACAACTTTAACATCTGAAAAGCCCTCATTAGCAATGCATACCTTAGCTAAGCACCTCACTACCTCCAACAAAGCACAATCACTGCCTGCATGACACTCCGCTGCCACTTCTCCTGGGTTACATGCTGCCAAATCCCCCCCCCCCGCACGACCCAGTGTCCACAGCGCACACCAAACTGTCCCTGCCCAGCCTTCAGCTGCCCTCATGCCACGCCACCCTCATGTCTATTTATAAGTGCGTCTGCCACAGGAAAAGCAGGCACACACTGCAGAGGGTTGCTACGGCTAGGCAGCAACCTTCTTTAAAAGGGGCGGGGCAATAGCCCACAATGCTGTACAGAAGCAATGAGAAATCCAATCCTGTGCCACCTCCATCTGGAGCTGCACACGTGGGCATAGCAATGGGGAACCTATATGCCACAAACTATTCATTCTGTCAAGGTGTCTGCATGCCCCAGTCAGACCGCGGTTTTTTATATATAGTCACAGGCAGGTACAACTCCGCAATGGGAATTCCCTGTGCACCCACAGCATGGGTGGCTCCCTGGAACCCACCGGCGGTACATAAAAATATCCCATTGCATTGCCCAACACAGCTGAGGTAGTAATGTCATGTTTAATGCAGGTGGGCTTCGGCCCACACTGCATACCCCAGTCAGACTGGGGTTCTTTAGAAGTGGACTCATGTAGTTACAACTCCCTGTGGACCCACAGCATGGGTGGGTGCCAGGAAGCCACCAGCGCTACATAAATATATCCCATTGCATTGCCCAACACAGCTGAGGTAGTAATGTCATGTTTAATGCAGGTGGGCTTCGACCCACACTGCATGCCCCAGTCAGACTGGGGTTCTTTAGAAGTGGACACATGTAGTTACAACTCCCTGTGCACCCACAGCATGGGTGGCTCCCTAGAACCCACCGGCGGTACATAAAAATATCCCATTGCATTGCCCAACACAGCTGAGGTAGTAATGTCATGTTTAATGCAGGTGGGCTTCGGCCCACACTGCATGCCCCAGTCAGACTGGGGTTCTTTAGAAGTGGACACATGTAGTTACAACTCCCTGTGGACCCACAGCATGGGTGGGTGCCAGGAAGCCACCGGCGCTACATAAATATATCCCATTGCATTGCCCAACACAGCTGAGGTAGTAATGTCATGTTTAATGCAGGTGGGCTTCGGCCCACACTGCATGCCCCAGTCAGACTGGGGTTCTTTAGAAGTGGACACATGTAGTTACAACTCCCTGTGGACCCACAGCATGGGTGGGTGCCAGGAAGCCACCGGCGCTACATAAATATATCCCATTGCATTGCCCAACACAGCTGAGGTAGTAATGTCATGTTTAATGCAGGTGGGCTTCGGCCCACACTGCATGCCCCAGTCAGACTGGGGTTCTTTAGAAGTGGACACATGTAGTTACAACTCCCTGTGCACCCACAGCATGGGTGGCTCCCTGGAACCCACCGGCGGTACATAAAAATATCCCATTGCATTGCCCAACACAGCGGATGTAACGTCAACTGTAATGCAGGTGGGCTAAAAATTCCTTTGATTACACTGTAGGCGAGGGCCCACAAAAATTGCTGTATCAACAGTACAGCAGCTCCAGCACGATAGCACTTTCCCTCAGCTAAGTCACAACCCATCTGAGGCGAGCCGCGGGAGGGGCCGATTTTTATACTCGGGTGACACCTGATCTCCCCAGCCACTCACTGCAGGGGGGTGGTATAGGGCTTAAACGTCGCAGGGGGAAGTTGTAATGCCTTCCCTGTCTTTCAATTGGCCAGAAAAGCGCGCTAACGTCTCAGAGAGGAAAGTGAAAGTAACTCGAACATCGCGTGGTGCTCGTTACGAGTAACGAGCATCTCGAACACGCTAATACTCGAACGAGTATCAAGCTCGGACGAGTACGTTCGCTCATCTCTATATGAGGCCTATATATTAAACCACATATCCTCCATCTCTTACAGAATAGAAGAAAAAAATATAAGATGATATTTAGATGGTATCAAACTCCATCACTATTGCATACATTTTACCCTCAATGTTCTGATATCTGTTGGAGATGTGGGAAAGAAGTGGGCACTCTCCTATATATATAGTGGGGATGTGAAACATCATTACCCCTTTGTCTGCCATACTCTCGATATTGATACCTTGTTTGCACACTGTTTGTATGAGATTTTCCATCTCTCTTTGCTATTGCTTTGCTTGTTCCAGCTCATTTGATTGTTTAGCATTGGACGCTAGTTCAGCAAGGATTTGAGTGAGAGAAGTTTGCAGGCCTTGTTCTAGGGGTTTTAGTATGTCAGGCATTATGCACGCTGCCACTTCTGATGCAATTTGGCGTAGATCTAGAGAAAGGTTTGGGGTCTGCTCCTCTGTTGCGTGGTGCTTAGTTTGTTTGCATGTGCCCGTTGTTTGTTTTTCCTGGGCCGGTGCGGTGTCAGGCACCTTTTAAAGTCAATGACATTTTAGATAAGTCTCTGAATGCTTGTCTCTCTCATTTTGGTTGTTCGCTTTTGGTCACTTCTTAGTTCGTATTGTTCTATACGAGTTTTTGTTGGACTTGGTCCTTTTATATAGTTGGAGACAGTGCTATAGGCCCCTGTGTCGGGTTTCATCTTCTTTTTGGCTTCCTTATCTGATCTTTCTCAGGTGTCAGCTGTTTTGCTTGTGTATCAATATTTAGTTTCAGAAGTTAACTCTGTGGGTTAGCGGTCTTGTCTGTGTGGTTGGTGTTGCCGTGACCTACTTCCCTCAGACATGTTCCTCAACTGCAGTCAGAGCTACTACTGAGACCACTGTCTCCTAATGCTTCAGGGGTTAGTGATGTTTGAGTTCTGCTTTTCCTGCTGTAGTTTGAGCCCTATCTTGGTGAGCCGTGCAATTTGTGTTGACTGTGTCGCTTATCTGAAGCTGGGGATGCAGCTAGGGTTCATTTAGCTACTTTTCATCATGTTAGTGCCGGATCCGGAGGTCTCAGATTGTTTTGAGGTTTTGTTTTTCTTTAAATCTCGTTAAGGGCCATTTACATGAGCAGATAATCGCTCAAAGATCGCCCAAATGACAGTTTGAGTGACAGCTTTGAACGATCATTTTGCATAAAAATTAATTGGTATTTAGCTACTCAGCTACTTAAATACCAATTAGGTATGCAAATTAAGCCTTTACTAAATGCAGCTAATAGCCCAAGACTATTATCTGCACTCAGATCCTTTGTTTTCCATGGGGAAACAATGCTATCAGCACTCCCTGTGGAGAACTACTAATAAAAATGAGTGACGATTTTTATGTTGGACTGATTTTACTGATCAGCCGACAAGCAGACGATGGGTGCACATTTACACGCACAGATTATCGCTAATGTGATCGCCAATTAACGATTTTTTAGCGATAATCATCCAGTGTAAATGGGCCTTTACACATTTCTCAGTTATTTTGGGGGAGGCACATAAAGGAAGACAATGGGCTTGACAAGCTATCTTGGTCCCTTTAATGCACGTCCATTAGTTCCAGTTTAAATTATGGTCAAGATCTTGCGTGCATTTCTCTTCTTAATAGTGGAAGCTTTTGCTGAAATAGTGGTTGTCAGAGTGCTGTTTACATTTACTTTTTCCCTTTATGTGGATCAGGGGCTCTCAGGGCTGATTACTGTTGTGTTAGTGGGCTAAAAGCTCCTTTGTCTGACTGCCAGAGCTCAACTCTGGTTGAATTTTGAACGATAATCATTGCGTGTAAAAGGGCCCTAAGTTAGACATAGATAAGGTGCAGCATTGTTTCTTTTTAATGGAACAGTAGGACTTTAAATCACAAAAAAGAGCAAGTCTGTCAAGGCAGACCCATAAATTGTTGTTGAGCAGAGGATACATCTTAAAGTAAACTAGCTGATATATCCGACTTCGCCCGAGTTAATTTGCTACTGGTGTTTATCTGGTGTTCACACGAAAAATCTTATGAAGTCGTGGTTACTTTAGAGATACCGGAAAAACATATGTTCACCATTTTGCATAGTTCTCTGCATTACCCAGGAAACACCACGGGGAGGTAACCATGCGACGTTTCCTTTATATAAAATGACATCAGGAAGTGAGAGAATTAGATTTCGTACGTAAAATGTGGACACTAATTCTTTTGCGCTTAGAATTGAACACTCGAGGTGGGAGCTATTAACTTTTCCTATTTATGACATAATCAATGCCCGTTCCAAATTTCATGCTTCTATGACACCAAGAAGTGAGAGAATTAGATTCCGTACGTAAAATTTGGATGCTAGTTCTTTTGTGCTGGAATTGAATAATCGAGTTGGGACCCATTAATTTTTCCTATTTATGACATATTCAATGCTTATGGCAAATTTCACGTTTCTATGACGTTGGGAAGCGAGAGATTTAGATTATGTACGTAAAATTTCTACGCTAATTCTTTTGCGCTAGAATTAAATAATCAAGTTGAGACCTATTAACTTTTCCTATTTATGACATAATCAATGCTCGTGCCAAATTTCACGTTTCTATGACACCGGAAAGTGAGAAAATTACATTCCGTTTGTGAAATTTGGACGCTAATTCTTTTGCGCATAGAATTGAATAATCGAGTTGGGACCCATTAGCTTTTCCTATTTATAACATAATCAATGCTCGTTCCAAATTTCATGTTTTTATGACACCAAGAAGTGAGAGAATTAGATTCCGTACGTAAAATTTGGACGCTAGTTCTTTTGCGCTGGAATTCAATAATCGAGTTGGGACCCATTAACTTTTCCTATTTATGACATATTCAATGCTTATGGCAAATTTCACGTTTCTATGACGTTGGGAAGCGAGAGATTTAGATTATGTACGTAAAATTGCTACGCTAAATTCTTTTGCGCTAGAATTAAATAATCAAGTTGAGACCTATTAACTTTTCCTATTTATGACATAATCAATGCTCGTGCCAAATTTCACGTTTCTATGACACCGTAAATTGAGAAAATTACATTCCGTTTGTGAAATTTGGACGCTAATTCTTTTGCGCATAGAATGGAATAATTGAGTTGGGACCCATTAGCTTTTCCTATTTATGACATAATCAATGCTCGTGCCAAATTGCACGTTTCTATAACACCGGAAAGTGAGAAAATTACATTTCGCACATAAACTTTGGACGCTAGTTCTTTTGCGCATAGAATTGAATAATCGAGTTGGGACCCATTAGCTTTTCCTCTTTATGACATATTCAATGCTTGTGCCAAATTTCACGTTTCTATGACACCGGGAAGTGAGAAAATTACATTTCGTACGTAAAATTTGGACGCTAGTTCTTTTGCGCTAGAATTTAATATTCAAGTTGGGACCCATTAGTTTTTCCTATTAATGACATAATCAATGCTCGTGCCAAATTTCACGTTTTTATGACACCGGAAAGTGAGAAAAATACATTCCGTATGTAAAATTTGGACGCTAATTCTTTTGCGCATAGAATTGAATATTCGAGTTGGGACCCATAAGCTTTTCCTATTTATGACATATTCATTGCTTATGGCAAATTTCATGTTTCTATGACACCGGAAAGTGAGAAAATTATATTCCGTACGTAAAATTTGGACGCTAGTTCTTTTGCGCTGGAATTGAATAATCGAGTTGGGACCCATTAACTTTTTCTATTTATGACATATTCATTGCTTATGGCAAATTTCACGTTTCTATGACACTGGAAAGTGAAAAAATTACATTCTGTACGAAAAATTTGGACGCTAATTCTTTTGCGCATAGAATTGAATAATCGAGTTGGGACCCATTAGCTTTTCCTATTTATGACATAATCAATGCTCGTGCTAAATTTCACGTTTCTATGACACCGGAAAGTGAGAAAAATACATTCCGTATGTAAAATTTGGACGCTAATTCTTTTGCGCATAGAATTGAATATTCGAGTAGGGACCCATAAGCTTTTCCTATTTATGACATATTCATTGCTTATGGCAAATTTCATCTTTCTATGACACCGGAAAGTGAGAAAATTATATTCCGTACGTAAAATTTGGACGCTAATTCTTTTGCGCACAGAATTGAATAATCAAGTTAGGAACCATTTGCTTTTCCTATTTATGACATATTCAATGCTCGTGCAAAATTTCACGTTTCTATGACACTGGAAAGTGAGAAAATTACGTTCCGTATGTAAAATTTGGACGCTAATTCTTTTGCGCATAGAATTGAATAATCGAGTTGGGACCCATTAACTTTTCCTATTTATGACATATTCAATGCCCGTGCCAAATTTTAAGTTTCTATGACATTGGGAAGTGAGAGATTAAGATTATGTACGTAAAATTTCGACGCCAATTCTTTTGTGCTAGAATTGAATAATCGAGTTGGGACCCAATTTCTTTTCCTATTTTGGAGATAATCTATGCTTGCGCCAAAATTCATGCTTCTACGACATCGGGAAGTTGGAGAACTTTTGGCGAGTCAGTCAGTGAGTGAGTTAGTCAGTCAGTGAGTCAGTAAGTCAGTGAGGGCTTTTGTCTTTATATATATATATATAGATTAGCAAAACAGTGGCTTAAAACCTGATTAATAGATTTGCTGGGGAAACTAGTAGCTTGCACCTTGTGATTTCCAGATGTTTCAGTGTTCCCAAGATTGAAACGTAGAAATAGTGAGGGTAGATAGAGAAGGGCTGCTGTCAATGATTCCCCTCTTGCAGGCCCTGCACTGTTGCTGTAAGCAATAACAGGGTCTCTTCCGCCAACCAAGTTGGTGGCTACTGCAGAGGAGAAACTGGGATGTAAGATGGTGGAACCTGGGATGGTTAGAGATGTGCGAAGAACCCCTCGGAGCCTTCATAGCAGCAGAAGCAGGGCTCTGTACCTCCTTTTCTGGGCATATAGACAGGCATGGAGATATATCTCTGATCTGGAGGAAGGGGAGCTGGGGGTAGATTTCTCTCTCAGCGCTCCACCGCACCACAGAACAGAACGCCGACAGGGATTAACTGGATGTCGGGCAGGATGTCGTTACCGGCAGGAGCACACAGCACTCAGGGTGGCAGCAGAGGCATTCCCCGCTGGAAGGCAAGTGCTGAAGATCAGTTGCGGTGCTGCCTGGATGGCTGCCACCAAGAGACAAAGGCTCGAAGGTCTCAGTAGGCCAGGGTAGGCCACAGGAGGTGAGCGGTGGAGTCTGCGATTGGCTGTATTTAGCAGTTCCTCAATGCTCACCGCAGGTGGAGGGGGTTCATCTGGTGCTGTGTCTTGTCTTTCCTAGAGACCTTTTTAAGGTCTCATCCGAGACGAAATCCTGGTGTGGCCTACCAGGCCTGAAAATCCCTGGGCTCGATTACTAGGTGTTGGTGCTCAGAAGGAGCTCAGCTGGTCATCCTGCCCAGCAGTATGTAACAGGGACTAATCCGGAGGCCTATGCAGAGGTATAACAGCTGTCTGCGCCCTCCACTCCACAGCTGGGAGATTGACACTTCTGCCAGCAGCAGCTCCAGCGGGCACCTGGCCTGATGGTCTCTGACCTCGGGCCAGGGGCTCCCCAGGGACATGAGCGTCGGGGACTGGCAAATTCCGACACACGTAGCCACTTACCTCTCCCTGGGAGCCCATCATTTTGGAGTTGGGGGGGATAGAGGAATACATCTCCTCCACTGTATCTCCACAGCTGTGGAGCTTTAGGGGAGAGAGGAGAGAAGCAAGGGGGTAAAGAGTGGTGTAAGAAATGAGAAGGGGAAGAAAAAAAGGGGCAGGCATCTGGAGTGCCCCTGGGTACACAGTACCTGCAGATTAGAGGGGTGAAGCTAAACAGCCCCTCTTCCTACCTGCCTGATCGATTTAGTTCCTGCAGGCTAGGGGGTGAGAAAAATGCAGCCCCACAGGTGAGGAGAGAAGTGAATAGAGCTGCAAATCCACAGGAACAGAGCTTATGCTATACTCTGCTGACACCTAGTGGTCCTTTACTGGAAAGACACCCTGCATCATATCCTAACTAGAGATGAGCGAACGTACTCGTACGAGCTTGATACTCGTTCGAGTATTAGCGTGTTCGAGATGCTCGTTACTCGAGACGAGTACCACACAATGTTCGAGTTACTTTCACTTTCATCTCTGAGACGTTAGCGCGCTTTTCTGGCCAATAGAAAGACAGGGAAGGCATTACAACTTCCCCCTGCGACGTTCAAGCCCTATACCACCCCCCTGCAGTGAGTGGCTGGCGAGATCAGGTGTCACCCGAGTATATAAATCGGCCCCTCCCGCGGCCCGCCACAGATGCATTCTGACAGAGATCAGGGACAGTGCTGCTGGTGCCGGAGCTGCTATAGGGAGAGCGTTAGGAGTCATTTTAGGCTTCAAGAACCCCAACGGTCCTTCTTAGGGCCACATCTAACCGTGTGCAGTAGTGTGGAGGCTGCTTTTTGCAGTGTTGCACTTTTTTTTTTTTTTGTATATCGGCCGTGCAGAGCATTGTGTCCTGCAGTAATTTTACATTGTCCAGGGCCAGTAGTGGTGAGGCAGGGACAGAAGACATATTTAGTGTATATAGGCAGTGGGCCTTTCCGAAAACATTTGGGAAAAAAAATCTATTTGGGCTGCCTGTGACCGTCCTCTGTGTACTGGGTCTCTGCTGGGGGTAGTTGTCCTAATTCATACGCAGCCAGCTAAGTGTTACAGCAGGCTTGCGCAACATTCTTTCCTGCCTCTGCTGTGCGTTCCGTAAGCGAAGTCAGCCTCCAATCACAGGCCAATAAGCGGCACATTTAATTACAACCTTCTGTTTCTGCACTACTGGTAATACACCATGCTGAGGGGTAGGGGTAGGCCTAGAGGACGTGGACGCGGGCGAGGATGCGGAGGCCCAAGTCAGGGTGTGGGCACAGGCCAAGCTCCTGATCCAGGTGTATCGCAGCCGACTGCTGCAAGATTAGGAGAGAGGCACGTTTCTGGCGTCCCCACATTCATCTCACAATTAATGGGTCCACGCGGTAGACCTTTATTAGAAAATGAGCAGTGTGAGCAGGTCCTGTCGTGGATGGCAGAAAGTGCATCCAGCAATCTATCGACCACCCAGAGTTCTGCGCCGTCCACTGCTGCAACTCTGAATCCTCTGGCTGCTGCTCCTCCTTCCTCCCAGCCTCCTCACTCCATTACAATGACACATTCTGAGGAGCAGGCAGACTCCCAGGAACTCTTCCCGGGCCCCTGCCCAGAATGGCCAGCAATGGTTCCTCTCCCACCGGAGGAGTTTGTCGTGACCGATGCCCAACCTTTGGAAAGTTCCCGGGGTCCAGGGGATGAGGCTGGGGACTTCCGGCAACTGTCTCAATAGCTTTCAGTGGGTGAGGAGGACGATGACGATGAGACACAGTTGTCTATCACTCAGGTAGTAGTAATTGGAGTAAGTCAGAGGATTCGGAGGAAGAGCAGCAGGACGATGAGGTGACTGACCCCACCTGGTTTGCTACGCCTACTGAGGACAGGTCTTCAGAGGGGAAGGCAAGTGCAGCAGCAGGGCAGGTTGGAAGAGCCAGTGCGGTGGCCAGGGGTAGAGGCAGGGCCAGACTGAATAATCCACCAACTGTTTCCCAAAGCGCCCCCTCGCGCCATGCCACCCTGCAGAGGCCAAGGTGCTCAAAGGTCTGGCAGTTTTTCACTGAGAGTGCAAACGACCGACGAACAGTGGTGTGCAAACTTTGTCGCGCCAAGATCAGCCGGGGAGCCACCACCACCAGCCTCACCACCACCAGCATGTGCAGACATATGATGGCCAAGCACCCCACAAGGTGGGACGAAGGCCGTTCACCGCCTCCGGTTTGCACCGCTGCCTCTCCCCCTGTGCCCCAACCTGCCACTGAGATCCAACCCCGCTCTGAGGACACAGGCACTACCGTCTCCTGGCCTGCACCCACACCCTCACCTCCGCTGTGCTCGGCCCCATCCACCAATGTCTCTCAGCGCACCGTCCAGCCGTCGCTAGCGCAAGTGTTGGAGCGCAAGCGCAAGTATGCCGCCACGCACCCGCAGGCTCAAGCGTTAAACGTGCAGATAGCCAAATTTATCAGCCTGGAGATGCTGCTGTATAGGGTTGTGGAAACGGAGGCTTTCAAAGGTATGATGGCGGTGGCGGCCCCGCGCTACTCAGTTCCCAGTCGCCACTACTTTTCCCGATGTGCCGTCCCAGCCCTGCATGACCACGTCTCCCGCAACATTGTACGCGCCCTCACCAATGCGGTTACTGCCAAGGTCCACTTAACAACGGACACGTGGACAAGCACAGGCGGGCAGGGCCACTATATCTCCCTGACGGCACATTGGGTGAATTTAGTGGAGGCTGGGACAGAGTCAGAGCCTGGGACCGCTCACGTCCTACCCACCCCCAGAATTGCAGGCCCCAGCTCGGTGGTGGTATCTGCGGCGGTGTATGCTTCCTCCACTAAACCACCCTCCTCCTCCTCCGCAACCTCTGTCTCACAATCAAGATGTGTCAGCAGCAGCACGTGCCAGCAGTCGGTGTCGCGCGGCACGGCAGCACAACGGTGGGCAAGCGTCAGCAGGCCGTGCTGAAACTACTCAGCTTAGGAGAGAAGAGGCACACGGCCCACGAACTGCTGCAGGGTCTGACAGAGCAGACCGACTGCTGGCTTGCGCCACTGAGCCTCCAACCGGGCATGGTCGTGTGTGACAACGGCCGTAACCTGGTGGCGGCTCTGCAGCTCGGCAGCCTCACGCACATGCCATGCCTGGCCCACGTCTTTAATTTGGTGGTTCAGCGCTTTCTAAAAAGCTACCCACGCTTGTCAGACCTGCTCGGAAAGGTGCGCCGACTCTGCGCACATTTCCGCAATTCCCACACGGACGCTGCCACCCTTCGCACCCTGCAACATCGGTTTAATCTGCCAGTGCACCGACTGCTGTGCGACGTGCCCACACGGTGGAACTCTACGCTCCACATGTTGGCCAGGCTCTATGAGCAGCGTAGAGCTATAGTGGAATGCCAACTCCAACATGGGCGGCGCAGTGGGAGTCAGCCTCCTCAATTCTTTACAGAAGAGTGGGCCTGGTTGGCAGACACCTGCCAGGTCCTTGGAAACTTTGAGGAGTCTACCCAGATGGTGAGCGGCGATGCTGCAATCATTAGCGTCACCATTCCTCTGCTATGCCTCTTGAGAAGTTCCCTGCAAAGCATAAAGGCAGACGCTTTGCGCTCGGAAACAGAGGCGGGGGAAGACAGTATGTCGCTGGATAGTCAGAGCACCCTCCTGTCTATATCTCAGAGCATTGAGGAGGAGGAGGAGGAGCATGAGGATGATGAGGAGGAGGGGGAAGAGACAGCTTGGCCCACTGCTGAGGGTACCCATGCTGCTTGCCTGTCATCCTTTCAGCGTGTATGGCCTGAGGAGGAGGAGGAGGAGGATCCTGAAAGTGATCTTCCTAGTGAGGACAGCCATGTGTTGCATACAGGTACCCTGGCACACATGGCTGACTTCATGTTAGGATGCCTTTCTCATGACCCTCGCGTTACACGCATTCTGGCCACTACGGATTACTGGGTGTACACACTGCTCGACCCACGGTATAAGGAGAACCTTTCCACTCTCATACCCGAAGAGGAAAGGGGTTCGAGAGTGATGCTATACCACAGGACCCTGGTGGACAAGCTGATGGTAAAATACCCATCCGACAGCGCTAGTGGCAGAAGGCGCAGTTCCGAGGGCCAGGTAGCAGGGGAGGCGCGGAGATCACGCAGCATATACAGCACAGGCAGGGGAACCCTCTCTAAGGCCTTTGACAGCTTTCTGGCTCCCCAGCAAGACTGTGTCACCGCTCCCCTGTCAAGGCTGAGTCGGCGGGAGCACTGTAAAAGGATGGTGAGGGAGTACGTAGCCGATCGCACGACCGTCCTCCGTGACGCCTCTGCCCCCTACAACTACTGGGTGTCGAAGCTGGACACGTGGCCTGAACTCGCTCTGTATGCCCTGGAGGTGCTTGCTTGTCCTGCGGCTAGCGTCTTGTCAGTGAGGGTGTTTAGTGCGGCTGGGGGAATCATCACAGATAAGCGTACCCGCCTGTCAACCGACAGTGCCGACAGGCTTACACTCATCAAGATGAACAAAGCCTGGATTTCCCCAGACTTCTCTTCTCCACCAGTGGACAGCAGCGATACCTAAACAATACGTAGGCTGCACCTGCGGATGGAAGCATTGTTCTCTATCACCATCAAAAACGTGGACCTTTTAGCTTCATCAATCTGTGTATAATATTCATCCTCCTCCTCCTGCTCCTCCTCCTGAAACCTCACGTAATCACGCCGAACGGGCAATTTTTCTTAGGCCCACAAGGCTCAGTCATATAATTTTTGTAAACAATTTTTATACGTTTCAATGCTCATTAAAGCGTTGAAACTTGCACCTGAACCAATTTTTATTTTAACTGGGCTGCCTCCAGGCCTAGTTACCAATTAAGCCACATTAACCAAAGCGATTAATGGGTTTCACCTGCCCTCTTGGTTGGGCATGGGCAATTTTTCTGACGTACATTAGTACTGTTGGTACACCAATTTTTTGGGGCCCTCGCCTACAGTGTAATCCAATTAATTTTTTGCCCACCTGCATTAAAGCTGACATTACATCAGCTGTGCTGGGCACCGCAATGAGATATATTTATGTACCGCCGGTGGCTTCCTGGCACCTACCCATGCTGTCGGTCCACACGGAGTTGTAACTGCATGTATCCACTTCTAAAGAACCCCAGTCTGACTGGGGCATGCAGTGTGGGCCGAAGCCCGCCTGCATTAAACATGACATTACCTCAGCTGTGATGGGAAATGCAATGGGATATATTTATGTACCGCCGGTGGGTTCCAGGGAGCCACCCATGCTGTCGGTCCACACGGAGTTGTAACTGCATGTGTCCACTTCTAAAGAACCCCAGTCTGACTGGGGCATGCAGTGTGGGCCGAAGCCCACCTGCATTAAACATGACATTACCTCAGCTGTGATGGGCAATGCAATGGGATATATTTATGTACCGCCTGTGGCTTCCTGGCACCCACCCACGCTGTCGGTCCACAGGGACTTCACAATAGGGAGTTGTACCTGCCTGTGTCTATGAATTAAAAACCCCGGTAAGGTTGGGGCATGCAGTGTGGGCCGAAGCCCACCTGCATTTAATCTGACGTTAGCTCTGCTGTCCAGGGCACTGCAATGGGATACATTTATGTACGGCCAGTTGGTTCCAGGGAGCCACCCATGCTGTGGGTGCACACGGAATTCCCATTGCGGAGTTGTACCTGCCTGTGTCCACTTCTAAAGAACCCCAGTCTGACTTGGGCATGCAGTGTGGGCCGAAGCCCACCTGCATTAAACATGACATTACCTCAGCTGTGATGAGCAATGCAATGGGATATATTTATGTACCGCCGGTGGCTTCCTGGCACCCACCCATGCTGTCGGTCCCCAGGGACTTCACAATAGGGAGTTGTACCCGCCTGTGTTTATGAATTAAACACCTCGGTCAGGTTGGGGCATGCAGTGTGGGCCGAAGCCCACCTGCATTTAATCTGACGTTAGCTCTGCTGTCCAGGGCACTGCAATGGGATACATTTATGTACAGCCGGTGGGTTCCAGGGAGCCACCCATGCTGTGGGTGCACACGGAATTCCCATTGCGGAGTTGTACCTGCCTGTGACTATTTATAAAAAAACGCGGTCTGACTGGGGCATGCAGACACCTTGACAGAATGAAAAGTGTGTGGCACATAGGTTCCCCATTGCTATGCCCACGTGTGCAGCTCCTGATGGTGGTGGCACAGGATTATATTTCTCATTGCTTCTGTACAGCATTGTGGGCTATTGCCCCACCCCTTTTAAAGAGGGTCGCTGCCTAGCCGTGCCAACCCTCTGCAGTGTGTGCCTGCGGTTCCTCCTCATGGCAGACGCACTTATAAATAGACATGAGGGTGGTGTGGCATGAGGGCAGCTGAAGGCTGCGCAGGGACACTTTGGTGTGCGCTGTGGACACTGGGTCGTGCGGGGGGGGAGGGGGGGGTTGGGCAGCATGTAACCCAGGAGAAGTGGCAGCGGAGTGTCATGCAGGCAGTGATTGTGCTTTGTTGGAGGTAGTGTGGTGCTTAGCTAAGGTATGCATTGCTAATGAGGGCTTTTCAGAAGTAAAAATTGTTGGGGGGGGGCCCACTCTTGCCGCTATTGTGGCTTAAAAGTGGGACCTGGGAACTTGAGATGCAGCCCAACATGTAGCCCCTCGCCTGCCCTATCCGTTGCTGTGTCGTTCCCATCACTTTCTTGAATTGCCCAGATTTTCACAAATGGAAACCTTAGCGAGCATCGGCGATATACAAAAATGCTCGGGTCGCCCATTGACTTTAATGGGGTTCGTTACTCGAAACGAACCCTCGAGCATCGCAAAAATTTTGTCCCGAGTAACGAGCACCCGAGCATTTTGGTGCTCGCTCATCTCTAATTGAGTCCCAAATCCAGGACAAAATATCACAAAATGATTTATAGTACGTGACCATGGACACCGCTTTACCTCACGTTGGCTGTAGTGCGCACTTAGTTTTTTTTGTCCTAGCAGACACTGGGCTCCAGTATCTGCATTATCTGTGACAGTGGTCCACATACATCTGGCCATGCTCTTAAAGAGTTAGTGTGCCCAAAACTAAGTATTCCCCCTCCAATAGTAATTGACTTCTGGGCATATCAGGCATCCTTTTCCTGGGGATGGTACCCGAGTAGTAAGGTCCTCTTGGTCTGCTCAAGGTGCTTGCATGTTTTGTTCTGACTTTTTTTTTTTTTTTTTATTTGGCTATTCCCTGACTTCACTTCTGTCTCCGCTCTTGATGCTGCCTTCTGAATCCAACTACGCTTCTGTCTGCTGCCTGCCCTGAATTACTTATTGAAACTGTTCTCCATGACCTGACCTCTTGCTTCTTGTGCTGAAGTGTGCTGCTTTCCCTGGCCCAGACTGTCTGACTACACTCCACTTCACACCCTCAGGTACCACACCTAGGCCATAAGTCTTGCGAGCTGCCACAGTACTGGGACCATTTCCTGAGTAATAGCTTGGGTACCCCACATATTTATGGCAAAGTGCCAATATCTCAGGGGGCAGGGCTTTTCACAACATATGATTTTACCCTCATTCTCAAAAGGACAGGGCCGCTTCAAAATAGACAGTGTGCAGATTTTGACTGCTTTTTGGATGTGGAAATGCTGCATAATGTCCTCAGTGGAAATAATAGCGACACCCCACAGTGGCCCCCAGTATGATAGCAACACCCCACAGCGGCCCCCAGTGTAATAGTGACATCCCACAGAGGCTCCCAGAATAATAGTCACACCCCACAGCGGCCCAGAGTAGTAACAGTGACACCCTACAGTGACCCAGAGTAGTAACAGTGACGCCCCACAGCGGCCCACAGTGTAATAGTGACACCCCACAGTGGGCCCCTGTATCATAGTGACACCCCCCACCCCTAGCAGCGCAGCTGAGTGAATGCTTCCAGGGGAGCGGCCGATGGCAGCGCGTGCCAGCAGGAAGGGCCCTGCATGCCACAGGTTCGCCACCACTGACCTAGCCTAATGAATTGTGTTTCCTCCCACATAGTACAATTTCTTTTTTCTTTCTTAACGAATTAATCCCGTAGCTGTGTTATCAGACATGCAGGGGTTAAACCTCCCTCTTCTCTCCTTGTATGTGCTGGACTTCTACTATGGATTCCCCACCTTGTCCTGCTTTTACTGGTGAGGAGAACAGAACGTATGCAATACAAAACATGACATTTGAAGTAAGAAAAGATGATATCGGAACGTACGCATAAATACATCGAAGGACACCTATGCTGATTAATGCTAGGTTAATTTGGCCAATAGAAAGCTGGGTATGACACTCGCAGTTATGGTTTGCATTGTGTCTAAAAGCTTATCCCTTCAAGAATTTCCAAGCTGTTCTTCTCAAAATTGAGTGTCCTCTCTCGGTCTGAAGAATGTCGGGCATGCTTCGCTTCTACAGTTTTTACAATTCGAGCGACCACTTGTCGTTTGCATTGGCTCTCGAGTCAGCTGTTAGCTTGCTCTGGCGACAAAGTTACTCGAGCGGCGGCTTGTCAAATGCATTGATTCTCAGGTCGGGCGTTAGTTTGCTCCGGTGTTGCAGCTACTCGAGCAGCTGCTACTTTAAGTGCGGTTGTTGTTCTTCTGCCCAAACAGGTCCTTTGCTTGCTTGGCATCTTATATGTAAAACACAATCTGTTGGCGTCATATACAAATCCCAAGTTCTGGTCCGATTTGAGTAAAATTTGGCATTTTTTGTTGCCAGTACCAACTAATCATAGCTCATCTTTCATTTGTTCCGCAGAAGTAAAATGGAAGCTGTTCTGAGATTGGTTGCTATGGGCAACAGCATTTAATCCTCTTAGTGCTGAGGTAAAACAAAAGCTGCTTAGCGATTGGTTGCTATGGGCACCAAAAACAGGTTTTTACTGTTTGTTGATTTACTGTTAGACAGTTTTGATAAATCAGGACCGGTGTTTATAAATTTGCTCCATGTATTCCATGTATAAGTAATACTATACTTATTGAAAAAATGACCAAATATGGGATTGACAAGGCAACTGTTAGGTGGATTCACAACTGGTGAGTGATCGTACTCAAAGAGTGGTCATAAATGGCTGCACATCCAAGTGAAAGAATGCAACAAGTGGAGTACCACAAGGCTCTGTCCTAGGCCCAGTGCTGTTCAACATTCTTATAAATGATCTGGAGGAGTGAATTGGTGGAAAACTGATCAAATTTGCCAATGACACAAAGCAAGGAGGGATAGCTAAAACTAGGGAAGAGAAGGAGCGTATTCATAAAGATCTAGGAAAGCTTGCACAGTGGGCAGCGACTAACAGAATGGTATTTAACAAGGAGAAATGCAAAGTCCTACATCTGGGCAAGAAAAATTAAAAAAGCACATACAGAATGGGAGTACCATAAATACCGGCGTATAAAATGACGTTTTAACCCCTGAGAATCTTCTCCAAAGTCGGGGGTCGTCTTATATGCCGGGTATAAGCTGTAGAATAAAAACCCCTCACCTCCCGTGGCATTCTGCGGCGCTGCTGCAGGCTATCACTCCCTCCTCCTCGCTGATAGAGCATTGCTTTCTGGAGGTGGGGCTTGAAATCCCCACCTCCAGAAACTGATGCTCTGATTGGCTAACTCAGGCGGCATCAGCCAATCCCTGCCATTCAATGACATCATTGAATTGCTGTGATTAGCTAACACAGTGCCAGCTTTCATTGGCTGACAGCGCCTGAGTTAGCTAATCAGAGCATTAGCTTTCTGGAGGTGGGGATTTCAAGCCCCGTATCTAGAAAGCAATGTTCTGTCGGCAAGGAGGAAGGAGCGACAACCTGCAGCAGCACTGCAGAATGCCGCGGCAGGTGAGTATTGCTTTTTTTTTTTCCTACGCTGTATTCCCGGCATATAAGTCGACAGTTGGGGGGTTGACTTAATTCGCCCAGTCGTCTTATACTGCTTGGGCTAAGCAGTAGCAGATGTGAAAAAGACTTGGTTATACTAATAGATCATAGACTGAACATGAGTCAACAATGTGATGCAGTAGCCAAAAAGGCAAACACAATTCTGGGATGTATTAAGAGAAGCATGGAGTATACATCACATGAGGTAATTATCCCCCTCTACTCTTCCTTAGACATCATCTGGAATACTATGTCCAGTCCTGGGCACCTCACTTTAAAATAGACATAGATAAACTCGAGCAAGTTCAGAGAAGAGTTACCAAGATGGTGAACGTTCTGCAAATCATGTCCTATAAAGAACGGTTAAAGGATCTGGGAATGTTTAGCTTGCAAAAGAAAGGGCTGAGAGGAGACTTAATAGCTGTCTACAAATATCTGAAGGGCTGTCACAGTGCAGAGGGATCAGCCCTATTCTCATTTGTACGAGGAAAGACTAAAAGCAATGGGATGAAACTGAAAGGGAGGAGACACAAATTAGATATTGGAAAAAACTTTCTGACAGTGAGAGTAATCAATGAGTGGAACAGGTTACCACGGGAGATGGTGGGTTCTCCTTCAATGGAATTGTTCAAACAAAGGCTGGACAAATATCTGTCTGGGATGATTTAGTGAATCCTGAATTGAGCAAGGGGGTTGGACCAGATGACCCTGGAAGTCCCTTCCAACTCTACCATTCTAGGATACTACAGCTCAGAAACTTATTGCACCCTATCTTCTGCTGCTTCTTTTTCTGTTTTCTCGTACTTGTGCCTTTTAATTTAATTTTTTTTTAAATTTTGCAAATGTGTGTTACACTTATCTATTAAAATGCACCTTCTTTGTGAAGAAAACTGAATTGGGCTCTGCCTTGGACTGCTGACATTGGCTTGTTACAACATCTGACTATGGGGGGGGGGGGGGGGGAAAGAGTTGTCTCTTTGGATTATTCCTTAACCCTACTTGAAAAGCAAGTGTTTATCTCTGTGATGTGTTGCATCCTTGTATGGTATTCCAGTGTGTAGAACTAAATCTCCAAGCGCAGGGACTTTTTATTAATTTTGATTTTCTTGACATTTTCCCTAGAAGTCAATTTTTAACCCCTTAATGACTTAACGAATTTTAGCCATAAGAAGCAGTCATTTCCCCTTTTGTGCTGAAGCGGGCATAACAATTTTTTGTGTCATTAATGTAGCTGTATGAGACCTTGTATTTTAAGGGACAAGTTCTATTTTATTATAAGAATTAATTTTAAGTTCATATAATGTATTGAATAATTTTTTTATACATTTTTCGCTGTTGTGGGGCAACGGAAAAAAAAGCAATTACACTATTGTGTTTGGATTTATTTTTGTGATGTTTACCATGTGGTATAAATGTTAACTTTATTCTAGGTTACCACTTTATTTGGGTCATTACGATTATAACAGCATCAAATCTATAGAGATTTTATTATGATTTACTATTTTTGCACAATATAATCACTTTTTTCGTTACAAAAATACTTTTTATGTGGCACCGCATTCCAGTACCAGAACATTTTACAATTGTCCATTGACAGAGCTGTATGTGTGCTTGTTTTTTTTGCAGAACGACTTTAGTATTTATTGGTACCATTTTGGGGTATATATGACTTTTTAACAATTTTTATTCCTGTTTTGCTGAAGCAAGAGGAACAGAAAGTGGCTTTTTTGGCATGAATGCGTCTTTTTTTGGTGCTGCATACAGTCTGGCACTGGTCTCCCATGCTGGGCTTTGTGGGTGCTCAGTTGGAGGATGCCAGCATGGCTGTTGCTCAAACACTGAGGATCGACGAAACCACTGATCTCCACTGTTTAACCCTTTGCAGAAATTACAGAATTAATTTAACATTTATACTGCTCGATGAAAGCTGTTAAAAATAAAAAATATATGCCAGAATTGCAGATTTTGTCAATCTTGCCTCTAGAAAAAATGGAATAAAAAGTGATCAAAATGCTATATGTTCCCAATAATTGGATAAATGAAGATTAGAGTTAGAGATGAGCGAGTATACTTGCTAAAGGCAATTGCTCGAGCAAGCATTGCCTTTAGCGAGTATCTCCCCCGCTTGAGACTGCAGGTTCGGGTGCCGGCGCGGGGGAGCGGTGAGTAGCTGCTGTCAGCAGGACAGAGCGGGGGGAGAGAGGGAGAGAGAGATCTCCCCTCCATTCCGCCCC
Source organism: Eleutherodactylus coqui (assembly GCF_035609145.1). Lineage (NCBI taxonomy): Eukaryota > Metazoa > Chordata > Amphibia > Anura > Eleutherodactylidae > Eleutherodactylus > Eleutherodactylus coqui. The sequence continues at coordinate 49,776,561 of NC_089844.1, read as the reverse complement.
GCTCTCCCCTGCAGCACCGTGCCTGCTTCCGGCACCTGAACCTGCAGTCTCGAACAGGGGAGATACTGGCTAAAGGCAATGCTCGCTCGAGCAATTGCCTTTAGTGAGTATACTCGCTCATCTATAATTAGAGTTCATCTTGCAAAAACAAGCCATTATAGAGGTCAAATCGACGGAAATTTAAAACGCTATGGCTCTTGAAATGTGGCAACACCAAAGCAAATTTTTAAAATAAAGTGTTTTTAATGTAAAAAAATAGCAAAATGAACTATAAACTTGGCGTTGCTGGAATTGTGCTGACTTAGGTAACTCTCACACATTCATTTCAATGGGGCTTTTCAGATGAACATTTTAGCGCAGGATTTATATTGCACGGTAAAACAAATGCTATATGTTCTATTTTTGGGTGTTCAGTGCCTTTTTAATGCCCTGCATCACCCATTGCAATAGGGTGCTTTTTTCAACATTGCTTACTAAGATCACTTTCACATATTCCTTTCCCATTTTACCGCGATTTTGAGCAGGGTCTTTGAATGCATGTCACAGCGTCTGACAGCGCTTCTTAATGCACCTCCTATCATTGTTATGGGTGATAAGGTGCATTAAAAAAGCAAAAAATAGAGTAGACAGCACTCAAAAATCACGTTGTTAGAACACCGGGTTTGAGCACAGGTCTGTGAGGCACCATTGAAATTGATGGGAGTATTGTACCGCGATTAGCACAGTGCTCCGGACACTGCGCTAATCGTTGTAAAAAGCAACCAGTGTGAGCTGCCAAAGCCACCAGTAAAGGGGGAGGGGAATGGTGGTGACATGCTTTGCCTGCGTTGTTACTGTACAAAATATGCAAAAACACTGGCAAACGCTCAAAAGAAATGCTGTAAAACACTTGAAAGAATGCTTTGTCGCCTAATGCAAACATGCTGACCTTCTAGGTGCTCTCTTTGAGGAGAAACAATATCTTTCCTGACCGAAGCCAATAGGCCTCTCACTAGCCAAGCCAGAAACCTACTGCACACTGATGAGGGGCAATTGCCCCGAAACAGCTATCTGTGTATGGTTTCTGGCTTTGGCTTACAATTCCCTGTCATTGTTTCAAGACTAGTTTAAAAAGTATAACCTTGACTTGCAGCAATGCTGCCATCCAATAGGCGGTACTGCGGAGGTATTTTTCCATCTTCCAATTTGTGCTTCACTGTGATTTTAGCTTTTAATTAAAATATTCCATGTGTACTTTGTCAGAAACTATATCTTAGGGCTTATTCAGATGAAAACCCCACTGATATACGCTGCCCCTCTCTGCAAGGGGAGGAGGCGGGACGGGAGCTAGTGCATTGAGCTCCTCTCCCTCTCCGCCCATCTCAAGTGTTTTCAATAGGAGGGGTGGGATGGGATGGGGCGGGGCTAAGTTCCACCCCATCCCACCTCTCCCATTGCAAACAGTGGAGAGGGGGCGGGAGCTCAATGCACTGGCTCCCCTCCCGCCTCCTCCCCTTGCAGAGAGGGGCAGCGTATATCGGTCAGGCGTGAAAACCCGACCGATATACACTCCTCTGAATAAGCCCTTAAGCATGTATTCTTCTCTTGCAGAATCACAGATATACCGGTCAAATTTCAGATGATAAATCCCATAATTTCAGGAATGGACAAGTCAATTTGTTTGTTTCAGGTATTTCTAGAGAAAGATTTGAAAGGAGCAGAACAACTTCTACAACAGACAGAGAAAAGGTACGGTATAAATGCTGCCATGACATCGTTTTTGCTTATTAACATTTCATTTATTCAATTTGAATTTACCAGTTTTCCCATTTATAAGGTGGAGTTCACATCTGCATTGTCATTTCTGGTTTTCTGTTTCATCATAAAAGCAGAAAACCAAAAAGAAATGGAGTGCAAGATCTGTCACACATGTGACACTGATGGTGCCGGTGAACCTAGTTGACTTAAAATGCGGTCCATCATTTCAGTGAAGTAAAAAACATACATGGATTTAGACAAATGTGCCAAATAGAAAAACATAATGATTATCAGGAACTAGAAATTTTAAATATATAATGTAAATACAAAAATCAGAAAATTATTTGCCATCCTGTATGCATTACTGTCCACATTATTGGACTGTACTGATAGAGAATTTTTTTAATAGCATAGACTGTATATACAGAGAGTACATGCGCTCTCTCTTTCAAACTATACAATTGATGAATAAGATCCACTTCAGGGATCCTCTTCAGTACTGGGTTCTTAGAGCTATAAAGATAGAAAAGCAACACACAGGCGCCCACTAAAAACTTGTAGCTAAAGCTGTCCTTAATTACCACTTTACTAATAAAGAATCAAAAAATGTAGATTAAAAGCAGGAGTAAAAACTGTATGTATAGAAATGCAACAGCTGACCCATGGGCTTGGCTCTAACTCCAGTCACTTTGCCTTCTTAGAATATTGAGAAGACACACTACATTAATTAAAAACGGAACTGTCATTTCCATTGTTGTGTTAAACCAATTCACATCTACAACTATTTTATTTTTTAGTGTTAACCACTATACCCCCCTAAGCCACCAGGTTTTCTACCAGATCTATATCAATAGCGAGACTGCGAACCGAAAAATAGCAGATGGTAAATTTATCAAAAGATGTTATACAATAAGGCCGCATCAACACTATACTACCAAGAATAAAGAGATGCATACGCTAAATATTGAAAAAGAAGAAAAATGAATAGCTTTATTAAATGCACAATAAGGCCTCGGTCAGACGGGCGTTTTTTCGCGCGATTTGCGCATGCGTCCGGCGATTTTATAGAACCCTTGCTTTGCAATGGTATCGGACACATGAGCGCTTTTTATGCGCTTGTCCGATTAATTATAGAACAGAAATCGCAGATCGCACCTATCTGTGATCTGCGACTCCTGTTCTTCTCTATATGCGCTCAATGGGGCCGGCGGCAGCAGCGCCGACCCCAGTGAGAACATATACTAGACAAATCATTCTCTCTGCCACAGCTGTAACAGCTGTGGCAGAGAAGAATGATGTTTGCCCATTGAATTCAATGGAGCCAGCAATACAGCCGGCTCCATTGAAAGCAATGGGCTGCCGGTGAGCGTGAGATGAATTTTCGAGAAGGGCTTAAAAATATAAGCCCTTCCCTGAAAATCATCCTAAAAAGTGTAAAAAGTAAAAAAAAATATATACTCACCTTGTCCCGGCAGACGGAGTTTAGCCGGGGCCGGCCGGCAGTTCTCCTGAACTGCTGTGAGTAGTATTCAGCAGCCTGCTGAATGAGCTGCCTCTGATTAGTCCCAACCCTCACCATTTAGAGGCAGCTCTCACTCACCCATTCATGAATTCATGAATGGGTGAATGAGTGCTGCCTCTGATTGGCTCAGCGCAGGGACCAATCAGGGGCAGCTCTCAGCTGAATGACAGCTGAGCTTGCAGCCTGGGTCTCTGCTTCAATAATAGCAGCCTATAGAGCCCTTCAGGGTTCCGTCTGGATGTAGTTTTCCAGTATTTATTTTCCCTTTTAATATTTCTTATGATCTTTCTGTGAATTTTCTAAAGCTAAACATTTTTATATTTTCAATATTGTGGCGTATGCATCCTTTTCTTATTGGTTTTGTAGCATCAGGTGTACTAGTAACCTATAACTATCCCATTACTAGTCCCTTAATCACCCTAAATTACCACAGAAACTAGGTTAACTGCCCAGGGATCTACTGTATAGATATCACCAACTCCTAAACCAACATATCCAAATTCTCCTTCCCATTTGTAAAAACATCCAGTAAAAAAACATCTGATCTTACAATACTATGTCAAAAATGGTTAGAGAAAGAGGTTTTCTAAATGAAAGACCTATATCAGAGTAGAGGGTCTAATAAAGGCTTAAACACAGGGGTGTAACTATAGGGGGTGCAGAGGTAGCAGTTGCTACTGGGCCCAGGAGCCTTAGGGATCCCAAAGCCCCCCCCCCCCCCGTTACATACCAAGATACCACAATTATAAATGGCACATGTTAGATAGGAGTCCCTGTTACAAATTTCACATCAGAGGCCCAAAGGCTCCCAGTTGCGCCACTGCTTAAACAGTCTTATAAAGAATTATCCTTATTTGTTACAGATTTCAAGACCTACTTGGAGAGAACGCTGATTCTGCATGGCCGACCATGCATGTGAAACACTACTGTGTCCTTGCTTGCAAAGATTAAGTGGAAGTTCAATTTTCAAACAACTTGTACTTATATGAGCCAGTGTGATAAAAAAGTAAACAGATGTTTTACAAGTTAACATCTAAAATAGAGATGAGCGAGCACTAAAATTCCCGCGATGCTCGAGGGTTCGTTTCGAATAACGAACCCCATTAAAGTCAATGGGCGACCCAAGCATTTTTGTATATCGCCGATGCTCGCTAAGGTTTTCATTTGTGAAAATCTGGGAAATTCACGAAAGTGATGGGAACGACACAGAAACAGATAGGGCAGGCGAGGGGCTACATGTTGGGCTGCATCTCAAGTTCCCAGGTCCCACTATGAATTCATGAATGGGTGAGTGAGTGCTGCCTTTGATTGACAGCTGAGAGCTGCCCCTGATTGGTCCCTGCGCTGAGCCAATCAGAGGCAGCACTCACCCATTCATGAATTCATTTAGGATGATTTTCAGGTAAGGGCTTATATTTTTAAGCCCTTCCCGAAAATTCATCCCGCGCTCGCCGGCAGCCCATTGCTTTCAATGGAGTCGGCTGTATTGCCGGCTCCATTGATTTCAATGGGCTAACATCGTTCTTCTCTGCCACAGCTGTTACAGCTATGGCAGAGGAGAACGATCTTTATGCTGACATTTTTTTTTTTTTTTCTTCAGGTAAGGGCTTATATTTTTAAGCCCTTCCCGAAAATTCATCCTGAGATCGCCGGCAGCCCATTGCTTTCAATGGAGCCGGCTGTATTGCCAGCTCCATTGAATTCAATGGTCAGTGTTCATTTAATCGAGCCGAGTACCGCGTGGTGCTCGTCTCGAGTAACGAGCATCTCGAGCACCCTAATACTCGAACGAGCATCAAGCTCGGACGAGTATGCTCGCTCATCTCTAATCTAAAATAATCTTTTTGTGCTGAATAAAACATTCACCCTGAAGGTCAGTCTGCCTTCCTTCTAGCTTGCTGTCCACTGCCTGCTTTCAGTTTGACAGGAGGCATGCAGACCTTGGAACAGGGAAGGGGGAGGGAGATAAATTATTATGCTCATTGACATATGTAGAGCGCAAAGCAGATGGGAGGGGATGGAGAGGAGAACCTCACACAGATGCTACCTGCAAATGAACTGTAAGTCAATTTTTACTTGGGTTTCGCTGCAGAAATCACAACTCCAGTGCTCAGTCTTAGGACTTAAACAGATGGGTGGGATGTACTTCCATTATGCGGCCGTGAAAATAAGGGGACAAAACCCATTAATTTCAATGGTCTCATCCCCTTATTCATCCCCTTAGTCCTGGAACTATCTTTTGGGCTGGAATACATCGGCCGCTGCATGGGCTCCTATAGGAGCCAATGACAGCGGCCAGAGAAGGGAGATGGGAGGGAGTTTAGCAGTGTGACTGCTAAACTCCCTCCCTCTTCTCTCCTCCCCTCTGGCTGATTGCAATGGGAGGGGGCAGAGCCAAGCACCACCCTGCCCCGCCTCCTCCCATTGCTGGCTGTGGACAAGAGGCAGGACGGGGGTGGAGCTAAGCTCCGGCCCTCTGCCCACCCCTTGTCCACAGCCAGCAATGAGAGGAGGCGGGACGTGATGGCAATTAGCTCTGCCCCAATCCCACCCCCTCCCATTGCAATCAGCCGGAGGGGAAGAGAGTAGAGGTGAGCCAGCGATGGGAGGGGGAAGGGCAATGGCATGGCGGTGTACCACCCCAATACACATACACTTACTGTGCGTGTGGCCGGATGCCTAGTCCTTGTCACAGTGTTCCTTAGTGGTAACACGAGGGGGAATTGTTGTAGGAACATGAATATATATACATACACACATACACACACTACCGTTCAAAAGTTTGGGGTCACCCAAACAATTGTGTTTTCCATGAAAAGTCACACTTATTCACCACCATGCGTTGTGAAATGAATAGAAAATAGAGTCAAGACATTGACAAGGTTAGAAATAATGATTTGTATTTGAAATAACATTGTTTTTACATCAAACTTTGCTTTTGTCAAAGAATCCTCCTTTTGCAGCAATTACAGCATTGCACACCTTTGACATTCTAGCTGTTAATTTGTTGAGGTAAGCTTGTGAAATTGCACCCCACGCTTCTAGAAGCATCTCCCACAAGTTGGATTGGTTGGATGGGCACTTCTGGCGTACCATACGGTCAAGCTGCTCCCACAACAGCTCAATGGGGTTCAGATCTGGTGACTGCGCTGGCCACTCCATTACCGATAGAATACCAGCTGCCTGCTTCTGCTGTAAATAGTTCTTGCACAATTTGGAGGTGTGTTTAGGGTCTTTGTCCTGTTGTAGGATGAAATTGGTTCCAATCAAGCGCTGTCCACTGGGTATGGCATGGCGTTGCAAAATGGAGTGATAGCCTTCCTTATTCAGAATCCCTTTTACCCTGTACAAATCTCCCACCTTACCAGCACCAAAGCAACCCCAGACCATCACATTACCTCCACCATGCTTAACAGATGGCGTCAGGCATTCTTCCAGCATCTTTTCATTTGTTCTGCGTCTCACAAACGTTCTTCTTTGTGATCCAAACACCTCAAACTTGGATTCATCTGTCCACAACACTTTCCAGTCTTCCTCTGTCCAATGTCTGTGTTCTTTTGCCCATCTTAATCTTTTTTTTTTTTATTGGCCAGTCTCAGATATGGCTTTTTCTTTGCCACTCTGCCCTGAAGCCCAAAATCCCGCAGCCGCCTCTTCACTGTAGATGTTGACACTGGTGTTTTGCGGGTACTATTTAATGAAGATGCCAGTTGGGTACCTGTGAGGCGTCTGTTTCTCAAACTAGAGACTCTAATGTGCTTATCTTCTTGCTTAGTTGTGCAACGCAGCCTCCCACTTCTTTTTCTACTCTGGTTAGAGCCTGTTTGTGCTATCCTCTGAAGGGAGTAGTACACACAGTTGTAGGAAATCTTCAATTTCTTAGCAATTTCTCGCATGGAATAGCCTTCATTTCTAAGAACAAGAATAGACTGTCGAGTTTCAGATGAAAGTTCTCTTTTTCTGGCCATTTTGAGCGTTTAATTGACCCCACAAATGTGATGCTCCAGAAACTCAATCTGCTCACAGGAAGGTCAGTTTTGTAGCTTCTGTAACGAGCTAGACTGTTTTCAGATGTGTGAACATGATTGCACAAGGGTTTTCTAATCATCAATTAGCCTTCTGAGCCAATGAGCAAACACATTGTACCATTAGAACACTGGAGTGATAGTTGCTGGAAATGGGCCTCTATTCACCTTTGTAGATTTTGCACAAAAAACCAGGCATTTGCAGCTAGAATAGTCATTTACCACATTAGCAATGTATAGAGTGCATTTGTTTAAAGTTAGGACTAGTTTAAAGTTATCTTCATTGAAAAGTACAGTGCTTTTCCTTCAAAAATAAGGACATTTCAATGTGACCCCAAACTTTTGAACGGTAGTGTGTGTATATATATATATATATATATATACACACACACACACACACACACACACACCCCATCGTGACGCCACCATTCCCACACCGCTATTCTATACAGTGGAGCAATAAACACAGAGACTTGGGTATCGTACCTCAGGAACGGTTAAGACCTGGTACAACTTTACTTGGATAAACTTTGCAAAACAGATAGTTGTAGGTACAATTCACTTGCATAAAATTACAGGCAGAAGCTCAAAGGTTGGGAGGAAACACAGGAACAATATGGCCCTATAGTCCCCATTATCTATATGTCACCGGTCCTGGAAATTGGGTATACTCCAGAAGAGATAGAAGGTAGGGGTCTCTCCACATACACTCTGGCAGACAATTACTGAAGAAAGGCTTAGCCTAAATGCACCCCGCACAACATCCGCGTGGGTGTCACAATTACGTACCTCTGTGTGATGATCCTAATGGCGGACAGCCTCACAGGAAAAATAATGTCTGTAGTGTGAACGGGTACCTGTTTCAGTGGACTGGGGATTGTTATGCTCTCTCTCTCTGGGAGGGACTCCTCTCACATCCACTCTCCCTGCGCTACGGAATATTGTTCTTCCCGTCCCATCTTCAGCAACACGAAGGCTGATGGTTCTTCCATGTGGCTCTGTGTTAACACTCCAGATCAAGACAGAAGCCCTTTCCCACTTTCAGACACTCTCTTTTATTACCTCACTTGTACCACATGACACAGTAGGAAAGATACATTCAGCAGCAGAGCTGACAAGCAATAATTTTAGGGGAGTTAACCCTTCAGATGATGCAGCTGTGCAACACACATACAAAAAATTGACATGACAGTTTTGCACAATGCATCCACATAAGACCATACATGTATGACAATTATGATGGGGACCAGGATGTTGTTCTGGGACACTACAGTTTTCCCTTCTACTAAAAACAAGCCAACCCCGGCACCTCTAACACAGAGTGCATACATCCGTAGATGTGCCATCACTATCACTGGAAAAGGTTCTGCACAGTTGTGGAGTATGCAAGGCGAAACCTGTAAACACAATTCCATTCTCTATTGTATAAGTCTTAACCCACCCCTAGTGTACTAGTGACTAAAGGAAGTGTCATTTTCGTGTAAGACTTTGGGTTTATGACAGCATGTAAGAAAGGGACTTGCAAGTACTTCATGAAAAATCTACCAGGGTGGACAGAATTCCAAACCACAGGTATTGCTATGGAGCATCATACATAACTCTTTGCTTCAAAGACTAGTGAAAAATGAGATCAGTGGAATAAACATCACTGTCCCTTTAAAGAATGAAACACACTGTGTGACTTACAGCAATAATTAGAAAAGGTGACTTGCAGATAAAGAACACAGGCAGTACCCTGGAAAAAGAGAAAAAAAAATCATCAGAACAGTCAGTAGCTTCAGTCAATACCGCTGTCAGTGACTGAAAAAGTGGTAAGAAGGCCTTGCCTTCTGAGACAGGCTGATCACTGCCTGCAAACACAAAAGAAGGGACTAAGGCAGTGATGGGCAACCTTTTGAGCTCGGTGTGCCAAAATTCGCCAAAAAACGGAGTATAACTCAGGTGGTGTGTCACTTCAAAAAAAAAATCCATAAATTTGCGATATTTATAGTTTAAATAACAAAAAAAGTATAATTGTAATATATAACTGTATTTACTAAACCTAAAACACCAATAGCACAGGCCCTCGCCTCTCCCAGCCTCCCCATCACTCATCTTAGTAATGATGACCCCCAGCAGTGACAGTGCCCCCCCACAGCAGCCCCCAGCGGTAACAGCGCCCCCCAGCAGCGACAGCGGAACCCCCAGCAGCGACAGTGGCCCCCCACAGCGGCCCCCCAGCAGCGACAGCAGACCCCTCTGACAGCAACACTGGACCCCCAGCTGTGACAGTGGCCCCCCCAGCGGACCCCCCAGCAGTGACAGTGGCCCCCACAATGGACCCCGACAGTGGACCCCCCAGCAGCGACAGTGGCCCCCACAGTGGACCCCGACAGTGGACCCCCCAGCAGCGACAGTGGCCCCCACAGTGGACCCCGACAGCAGCCCCCCCAGCAGCGACAGTGGACCCCCCCAGCAGCAGCCCCCCCAGCAGCAACAGTGGAACCCCCAGCAGCAGCCCCCCCAGCAGCGACAGCAGCCCCCTCAGCAGGGACAGCGGACTCCCCCAGCAGCAACAGTGGCCCCTACAGGGGACCTCCCAGCAGTGACAGCGAACCCCCCAGCAGCAACAGTGGATCCCCAAGCAGCGACAGCGGCCCCCCCAGCAGTGACAGCAGACCCCCCCAGCAGCTACAGAGGCCCCCCGCAGCGGACTCCGCCAGCAGCGACAGTGGATCCCCCAGCAGCGACAGCGGCCCCCCAGCAGCAACAGCAGACCCCCCCCAGCAGCAACAGAGGCCCCTCCGCAGTGGACTCCGCCAGCAGCGACAGCGGCCCCCCAGCAGCGACAGCAGACCCCCCCAGCAGCAGAGGCCCCCCACAGCGGACCCCGCCAGCAGCGACAGTGGACTCCCCCAGCAGCGACAGTGGCCCCCACAGCGGATGCCCCAGCAGTGACAGTGGACCCCCAGCAGCGACAGTGGACCCCCAGCAGCGACAGTGGACCCCCAGCAGCGCCCCCCCAGCAGCAGCCCACCAGCAGCGACAGCACCCCCCAGCAGCGACAGTGGACCCCCCAGCAGCAGCCCCCCCAGCAGCGACAGCGGGTTCCCCCCAGCAGTGACAGTGGCCCCCGCAGCGGACCCCCCCAGCAGCGACAGCAGACTCCCCCAGCAGCGACAGTGGCCCCCACAGCGGACTCCCCAGCAGTGACAGCGGACCCCCCAGCAGCGACAGTGGACCCCCCAGCAGCGACAGTGGACCCCCCAGCAGCAGCACCCCCCGCAGCGACAGCAGACCCCCCCAGCAGCGACAGCAGACCCCCCCAGCAGCGACAGTGGCCCCCCCAGTGTTACCTGCTGCAGCACCTCCTGAAGGCAACTCCCTGTCTTTCTCCAACTCTGCAAGAGTTGAAGAAGTGTAAGCCTGTGGAAGCGTCTGTGGAAGCCTGGATTCTGCCTTTCTCCCATAAAGTGAAAACTAAAATTGGAATTTCCGCACATTAGAACAAGCGGTCATAAAAGTTCTGGGATATATTCCTGGACGACTACGTTACCGCTGTATATCAAGATCCATACCAGGTGGGATGCCTGAGCAGTTACTCAATTGGACAATATGGAAAATATGCTGCGTTGGGGCAGGCCTTGCAGACCCCTCCACATCTTCCAACACTGCGAACATAGGTAGTCTATAGATCTGCGGGTTCACCTCCCAGTATCCAGGAATCCTCCTTGATCGCTGCCACTGGAACCCTGCGTAGCCTATTTGTTCTTGTTGTGGGATCCATTTTGTCACTTCCCCGGTCAATTATGCTTTGAGCCCAGGTGTCTGCATTCACAGTTAACTCCTCCCACTTTGAGCACCAGCAAGTCCATGAAGCAGGGGTAGTACCCTACCCTACTTTGAGCCAACCTAGGATGCTGTCAGTTTGGCGCCAAGCAACTTTGGCGAGAGTTACTTGGCGGGAGTGAGTCACAGAGGGGAGCATTAAGATATAATGGGCGCCATCTTGGGTGGCCCCACTGGAATGTGTAGTTAGGCACATCAGGTCGGATCCTGTTCATGGGACGCCAAAATTTGTGGCTTCTCTCCACATACACTCTGCAGGCAATCACTGAAGAAAGGCTTAGCCTAAATACAACCTGCACAACATACGCGTGGGTGTCACAATTACGTACCTCTGTGTGGTGATCCTAATAGCGGACAGCCACACAGGAAAAATAATGCCTGTAGTGTGACCAGGTACCTGTTTTAGAGGAGTGGGGCTTGTTGTGCTCTCTCTCTCTGGAAGGGACTCACTCCTCTCATATTCACTCTCCATGCGCTACAGCATATCGTTCTTCCTCTTCCATCTTCACAAACATGGCAGCTGATGGTGCTTCCATGCAGCTTTGTGTTAGCACTCCAGATTAAGACAGAAGCCCTTTTCCTAGTCTCAGACACTTAGTTTTACCACATGACACAGTAAGAAAGATACATTCAGCAGCAGAGATGACGGGCAATGATTTTAGGGGAGTTAACCCTTCAGACGCTGCAGCTGTGCAACACATACAGAAACTTGACATGACAGTATTGCACAGTGCATCCACATAAGACAATACATGTATGACAATTATGGAGGGGACCAGGATGTTGTTCTAGGACACTACAGCTGGCTCGGAGTAAATGCGCAGGGCCCCATGCAGTCTGAAAGGGCTCACAAATGTTACATTTGCGCGCCTGTTCTCAAACTTTTACACCTCAGATTGTAGAGTACATTGGCCGGCTGATATGCGCTCGTGGGAATGAAGCTTTAGGCAACGAAAGGCACACAACCAATCCTTCATACAGTCAGCGGTCGCAGTGGTGACCCGGCCCTTTTGCTCAGGTGGCCCTCCGCCGCCCTCTGCCATACATATATGCACATTCAGTGCATTAACGACTGGCTGCTCTGTCTGCAGCACCGGAACGATCACGCGACATGCAGAGTGGCCAGCCTGAGAGGAAGCAGAGAAAAGCAGGGGGGAGGAGAAGGGAGGCGGTCACATGGGCCTGCAGGGCACAGTGATGATGTCATCATGTGCTGCCCCGCCTCCTGCTGAACAGAAGCTGCTCTGTCTGCCTGTGCTGCTGCTACCACATGGAGGAGAAGTGGTTCGGTATGTGTATATATATGTGTGTGTGTATCTATCTATCTATCTTCTATCTCATATCGATCTATCTCATATCTATCAATCATATATTTATTATTTATCTATCACATATCTATCTATCTATCTATCTATCGTAGGGGTGTGCTACAGAAGATGGCCTGTAGGGGGCAACAGACCATCAGTCTGTTGCCTGAAGCAAGAGGGAAATCCCCCACAGGTGTGGCCAGTGAGATAAAAAGGCCTGCTCCTGCTGAAGAGACAGAGTGTCTGACTGAGAAGGCCAGGTAGTTAGCTCGGTGGAGCTGCAGGGCTGTTAGCCTGAGTGTGTGGCTGAACAGGCCAGAGGTAGACAGGGAGACACCCCTCACCTCAACACCTACCGGAGGTGTGTGTCTAGGAGGACCAGACGGAGCTAAGATGGCTGCTGGACCCTGGCAGCCTGTGTGACCAGCTGGACAAGGAGAAACCCTGCTGTGCGCTGCACTTGTTTACATGCTTTGGACTATTATTTGTTTTTCCTGAAGCTAAGGCTGGACTTTTTGGTTTTGTTGCTGTATTAAGAAAATAAACGCAGGTCACGCCTGCTTTGGACTGCACTCGCTCGTGTTCCGCCTCTAAATATTGTGAAACCCGCATGTTACCGAGCTATTTCCCCACTCTATCTATCTATCTATCTATCTATCTATCTATCTATCTATCATAGCAGGGTGAGAGAAGAAGTCAGGGATGGAAGGTATGTGTCACAGAGGTTGCTCCACTCGGTGATGTAGGCCTCACATCCTCTCTCCCGTACAGGTTTTCACCTGAGCCAGGGAACCAGATGGAGCTCAGGCACCTGCTAGATATAAAAGGAGTCAGTCTGCAGAGCAGGGTGGTGTGTGTGTGTGTCTCCGTCTGTCTCCGAGAGCTTCAGACATGTGCACTGTGGAAGACTAAAACAGGAGTTTGTCTTCCCAGGAGGCTAATGAGATCCCTGTCCCTGCTCATACCCACATGTTATACTAGGAAATAAAAGGAGACATGCAGTCAGATATGAGGAATTTACCTGCTTTCCTTCCCCACAATATACTGACCCCACAGCTTTCTATTGTTAGGGGTTAATCCTATTTTTAAATAACCCAACATAAGAAAGATAAGGAAACAGTGTAATAAATGTGATATTAGTTATTTGGTTGTATTATGGAAATGAAAAATATGTAAAACATTCCGGAAGTTGCTAATAGAATTTGGATAATAGAATCATATGTAAAAAGGTATATTCAAGCGGTTATTTGGATGAAGATTTTAAAATACTAAATGTATGATTAATTAATTTCATTCAGCCATTTTGATCACAATTCTGAACTTCTGACCAGAATGTACTGAATACTAAGTAGGTGGCTAAACCAGTTCTATGTGCAAACTAGAAACAATGCCCCGTCTTTGATGTGCAAATCCGATTGACTTGGAGACAAGGCAAAAACTTAACACAATGGACTTTTAAGATTACATCCTGGTCTGGGAAGAGGTGTAATTAAGTATGTACTTAGACAGTATAGAGTCAATCTTTTTGATCGTATGTAACTGTTTGATGTCCACTTCACACAGTTTTGCTGATACCTTTTGTTTAGAAGGCTTTTGATTTACAGCCATATTGTATTCTGTTGGAAGGAGGACTTGGTCAGCAAAGTAGTTTGAAACTTACTATCAGGTAACATTTGGAAACACCTTCTTTTCATCTTGCATAAAAACTAGCAATGTTCAACAATAAAGTAGAATTCATTCTGATTTCACTAGACTGTGTGTGTAGTGGCTTCTTATGGTTCTCACCTATAAGTACTCATTATAATTCTCCTTTGAATTTGGACTCAGGCAACATCCGCACTGGTCTCCGTTGACAGACCCCCAACACTATGTAGAAACATAAATCATGCAGCAAGAAGCAAAGATACTCAGTGAAAATCCAGGGCTCCACATTACAGGTCATCCTCTGTAGGGATTTAACATTCCCTGGAGGATCAGGAAGTACAGATGACTCAAGCTCTCAGTCAGATGGTTTTGTAATTGTAATGCAAATTACTTTGGGAAAAGCAATCAAACAGGTTACTCACATGTTAGTTTGTAAATAGCAAATGAGTAGCAGTTTAAATAAGAGCAGAGAGGTAAGCTAAGGCCACATTCACACTCCAGGCATGTTCACAACAGGCCCTAACATTTGCCAAAGTGCTGCAAAATTTCACTGTGACTCAAACCACACTAAATCTGTAATGAAAATCATGGTGAATTTCATTGCAGATATTTGGTGGATTTTCATGCAGATTTACTTCTGTAAAAAATTACTCACCCTTAGGGTGAGCACCCACTGGCGTTTTTTTACCTGCGTTTTGCGTTTTTCCTGCACAGGCATAGAGATAACATGTGTTCCTGTCCACTGGCGTTTTTTTTTGCGTTGCGTTTGCGTTTTTAACATAGGAACTGTCAGTTGCATATGTGTCCTTATTTTTCTCCTAATGCACCCATGAAAGTCAATGGAAATTAATGGAAAAGCCGCGAAAACGCCGCGAAAAACGCCGCGGAAAAATCGCGGAAAATGCGTCTTCTTCTGCTGTCCCCTGCACTGTGGTGCTGAACTGCTGATCTATCAGCAGCTGGGGATTTAAAATCCCCGCCTGCTGAAAGAGCTGAATGTAATTGGCTGAGGTGCTCAGCCAATCACAGGCAGCTCTCCCCGAATGAATGACAGGTGAGAGCTGCCTGTGATTGGCTGAGCACCTCAGCCAATTACATTCAGCTCTTTCAGCAGCCGGGGATTTAAAATCCCCGGCTGCTGATACATCAGCAGTTCAGAAACACAATGCAGGGGACAGCAGGAGAAGACGCGGCTGTGCCCCGGCAGCTGAAGGGAGGTGAGTACCTATTTTTTAATTTTTTTTTACTATTTTAAAACGCTTTTCAGGGTAGGGCTTATGAAGCCCTTCCCTGCAAAGCCACTAACTTGTGCCGCTGTCCCCGGCTCTGTAGCGCTGCTGAGCTATCAGCAGCTGGGGATTTAAAATCCCCTCTTGCTGGTAGCTCTGATTGTGATTGGCTGAAGCAATACAGCCAACTACAATCAGAGCTACCAGCAGGCAGGGATTTTAAATCCCCGGCTGCTGATAGCTCAGAATTACAGAGCCTGGGACAGCGCTAGAAGTCGCGGCTGAGCCCCGGCAGCTGAAGGGAGGTGAGAATTGTTTTTTTTAATTTTTTGCACTATTTTAAATGGCTTTTCAGGGAAGGGCTTATGAAGCCCTTCCCTGAAAAGCCATTGACAGGATGCCGGCAGCAGGATTCTCTACCGCAGCTGTCATGTGTGACAGCTGCGGTTGAGAATTGAAGAATTCCTTTTGCTGCATCTGCCACAGATGTGGCAGATGTAGCAGCAGGAAATTCTTTTAACTAGCGGGGGTGAAGGATACATCTGCCGCATGCGGCAGATGTGTTCTTCATGCCCGCGGGGGTCACAGCAGCGGCGGAGAGGTAAGTTTTTTTTTTTATTCTTTTTTTGTTTTGCACTAAAAGGTTTCTTTTTCAGGGAAGGGCTTATATGTAAAGCCCTTCCCTGGAAAAGAATGCAGGAGACCGACAGAGCATTGTTTTCAATGGAGCCGCCGGCAGCAGCCGCGGCTCCATTGATAACAAGCACGCAGCTGTGTTCACGCGTGCTTTTGCTCGTACCTAGGTGCGGAGGTATGTACGCACCTAAGTACGCACCAAAACACGCTCGTCTGAACGCACCCTTTGGGCTTATTCAGACGAACGTATATTGGCCGGGTATTTAAGGGGGGGAGGAGGCTGGAAAAGCCAGGAGAAGTGCCCTGAGCTCCTGCTCCCTCTCCTCCCCTCGACACTATTTGCAATGGGAGGGGGCAAGACGGAGGCGGAGCTAAGTCTCAGAACTTAGCCCCGCCCCTGTCCGCCTCCTGTCATTGCAAATAGTGCCGAGGAGGGGGGGGGGGGGCTCAGTGCACTGCTGCTGGCTCTTCCAGCCTCCTCCCCCTGCAGAGAGGGACGCCGTATATCAGCCGGCGTGACTACCCGGCCGATATACATTCATCTGAATAAGCCCTTAGGGATTCTTTACTCAGGAGTATATGCGTGCATTTTGTGCACAGAATTTATTCACGCGCTAAGCACAGAGAATAAAACCCATTGATTTTAATTGGTTCATTTTAACTGTGTTTTGCACATGCGCTAAAAAGTAGATGGCCATATTTGTGCTATGCACAATGAGCAAGGCGCTTTTGTGTGTGTATCGGTGCACTTTGCTGTACTGTCTTGCGCGCACACAAGGCGTGGGACGCACATTGTCCCTGATTTTAAAAGTTGTTTACCCTAATGAGGTCCAAATGTGTTCTTTAACTCATGGTTTGACGCTTTACTTTGAGCATTCTGTTGCGTATTGTGTGCGAACCCCCTATAGACTTCTATGGGGGGGGGGGGGGTGCACGTATCTTCTGCTGAGGTCTTTCTGGAACTTCTATTTGGAAGAGCTTAAACAGATGGGCATATTTTAGTCTAGTTATGCCGCCTAACGGGACAAAACGAAATAATTGATTTTAATAGTTTCATTTTCACTAGTGGTATTCTCGCCGTCTAATAATACGAGTGAGAAAATATAGAGGACTTGCGTTATCTTTCTCACATGTGGAGTTTGAATGGTAAAACAAATGGTTCATGCGCTACTATGCTCCGTAGCAGTCACCCCCCCCAATGATTTGTTCTTTTGCATTTTCACAGGAATGATCATTGCTAGTGAAGGGAGATGGAGCAGGCCGAGGATCATTCTGACCTGCCCGCCTCTATTCACAGTACACGACTGCCTGTTTATGTGGAGCGGCCTGTCACTCATTTTTTATGCATGCAGAAATGACAAATTGCATCTCAACAATAATTGTTGAGATTCTCGCTGAACGATTTCTTGGCCTGTGTAACTGGGCCCTAAGGCCTGATTTTCATTGGTCAAGTAGGCAGGCAAGTTAGTAAAAGCATGACCACTTGACCAGTTAGTAAAAGCATGACACACTGGTCTAGTGGACAGTAGAATAAACAGGT
Organism: Eleutherodactylus coqui; assembly: GCF_035609145.1. Taxonomy (NCBI): domain Eukaryota; kingdom Metazoa; phylum Chordata; class Amphibia; order Anura; family Eleutherodactylidae; genus Eleutherodactylus; species Eleutherodactylus coqui. Next base: position 49,759,093 of record NC_089844.1, on the reverse strand, counting down.
GAGCACTGGGGAGAGTGAAGTGTTAAAGCAGACATCATAGTTGATTGCCCACTCATTCTCTATTCCCCCGTCTACTGTGACTCGCCATGGACAGTGCAGAGGGGAATGGAATAACTGTAGAAGGAAGACATTTTTTCCCGGGGCCCTGTTCAGTAGGGCCAGTTATAAACCATGCCTAACTGCAATGGGTTCCTTCACATATGCTGTTTTTTCGCTCAGATTTTGAGCATGGGGAAAAACATGCAACCAGAGGCTTAACTTAAAGCTCCTGGGCCCCAATGCAAAATGTGTAGCAGGGCCCCTAATTATAATGTTTTATTAATAGTATTGGGCTCCCTATATGAAAAGAGAGGCCTTATGGGCCCCCTAAAGCTCCTGGGCCCGGGTGCACCCACTATAGTTACTCCCCTGCATGCAACATTCTCTATTTTTTTTGCACAATTGTGCGCGGAACGCCCCCATCTTCCAGAAATCGAGCAGTGAACTTAAATGAAAACACCTGGGCCTAACGAGTCAGCTGACGTGCTTACTAAGTAGGTTGCCCCACCTACTAAGTAGTCAGTTTGGCCCACTCAAACATAGCGCTGCTGGGACTGCGCTGATAGTGATTTCTGCAGCGCAATATAATAAGAGGAGTTGATGCCAGTGCAATAGCCCACGATCGTGCGACATGCATAGAACATATATGTCCCGCTTTGGCAACATATATACGCTTACACCCAAGTGAGGTCACCCTTGAGAGAGATGCATACTGCTTCCAGTATGAGCAAAGGACAGGCTGTACCAAGGGACTGTAGGAGCCAGAAGCCTAAAGTGATGAAATAGTCTGTGTGAATTACTGTGTGTGACAACCACCTGCCTCTTGAGTAAGAGATTGTGTATGTGATTAAAGGTTTGGCAGATAGGTTTTGATTTATTTCTGCACTGTGTTATAACTTGTGTGCTGAATAAAGTAACAGGTTAATTTTACAAGTAATTCATCTGTATGGAAGTGAATTACTTTGTCTGCCAACCATCTACCCAGAAGACAGACATCCAGCAAGTTGCTAGATTTTCAGTCTCAGAGGAGGCTCTATTACTATAGGGGCTACTGTTGGGGGTGACTGTTACTACTGCGGTTGGTATGGGGGACACTAGTAGTAATAGTGTCCCCTATATCAGCCCTAGTAGTAAAAGTATTATTACTGGGGCCACTGTGGGGAACACTATTACTACTGGGGCCACTGTAGGGGACACTATTACTACTGGGCCCACTCTGGGGGGGGGGGGGTCACTATTAGTACTGTGTCCGATATTGGAGACACTATTACTGCCAACTAAGGCAACTCTGCACGTGGCAGCATATCTGAAGCTGACTTACAATTTTGTTACATGTGCGGAAATACTGCAGAATGTTCGCAGCAGACATTTCTGCGCAAAATTCCGCAGCATTTCTGCATCCAAAAAACAGTCCTAATCTGCACCACTGATACCGATTTTGACTGGAAAATAGCTATGTATCTGCATCTGCTTTCCTACCATGCGGCTCTCACCCTCACCTCATCCGTAGGCCTCCCACTGTTAGTGCTCCCCGGCTTCCGGTTCCCAGCAGTCTGGTCAGGTTAGGCGCTGATGGTCAAGGGAAGCCACTACAGGCCGCTGAGAACTAGAAGCCGGGGATTGCTGACAGCGGTAAGCCTTCGAAGGTGGTGAGGGGGAGCGCCGCATAGTATGAAATCAGCTGCGGTTACGCGGTTCATTTCCAGTCAAAATCTGCAGCAATGGTACACATTTTGACAGTTTATTGGATGCATAAATGCTAACAAATTTGCTCCCTGTCTTTTTGAAATGGCCCAGTACTTTGTATAATGACGGAGGTAAAATCATACGTTATGGTAAGCCCCGCCCCCTGACCAGAACCCTTTGTCCTGCTTTGCCCCTGGGAAAATCTGGTCACCTTACCGATATGCATGTGCCAGCTTATAGTACTGTAATATTTGCACTCAAAATGCCAGATCATGACTGAGTTTCTCAAGCAGATTTGTGCAGACGTCTTTGTGCAGGGAGGGGGAGTAGGTGAGCTGTAACCATACTTAATTTGAAAGATGGATTCAGTGTTATCTATATGGAAATGTTACTGTCATTGTAATCCTGCCTGTGGTGAAAATGGGATGACTAATTAAACATTTTCTCTGCAGAAGAGGAAGTGCCAGGCTATTAGGCTGTAAATGTGGAAAATGCGGGATATTAGGATTTAAAAAAATATATAGATTGAAATATTAAAATAAAATTAAAAAAATTCAACATAAAATGCTAATTTATACAATCCATCATTTTCAACAGCACATTCCCTTTAACCCCTTAGCGATGGACCTATAGTGTTTTTACGTCCTGCTGTTGAAGGACGTGTATGGAGGAAGATAGCGCCGCTATCTCCCTCCATACAGCGCTGGCGTCAACTGTTTATTACAGCTGAGTCCCGCGGGCAATATCCACAATCGGCCGTTTGCCCAATCGTGGCTATTAACCTTTTAAATGCAGAGAGATCGGGGGCATTCTGAAAGGCCCCAGGGCTGCCTTAGCAGACTGCCTGTCAAAAAAAAGTATGAGGTAATGCTATAGCATTACGTCATACTGCAGGAGCGATCAAAGCATCGCTGGTTGTGGTTCTCTAGGAGGACTAAAAGAAAGTGTAAAAGTAAGATCAATAAAGTTTTAGTAATTATTAAAAAAAAGTAATAAAAGTTAAAAAAAAAAAAAAAACCCTCTGCCATATCTGCAATAAAAAAAAAATCAAAATAATAAGCCAAAAATACGCGTTTGGTATTGCTACGTCCGTAAAAGTCTGATCTATCAAAGTAATGTATTATTTACCCTGCACGGTGAACGTGGTCCGAAAAAAAAAAAGAACACCCGAAAATTTTTTGGTCACCCTATGGGTGGATTCAGATGATCCTATATCGGCTGGGTTTTCACGCACAGCCGATATACGGCGTCTCTCTCTGCAGGGGGAGGAAGCTGGAAGAGCCAGGAGCAGTACACTGAGCTCCTGCCTCCTCTCCACCCCCTCTCGACACTATTTACAATGGGAGGCGGCGGAACTATGATATACGAACGTCTGAATCCACCCTATCTCCGAGAAGAAATGTAATAAAAAGTGATCAAAAAGTCAATTGTATGCCAAAATGGTACCAACGGAAACGACAGAGCATGCCGCACAAAATGATCCCTCACTCAACTATGTCGACACAAAAATAAAAAAGTTATTGTGCGCAGAAAATAGACAAAAAAAATAATTTTAAAAAATTAAATATCTTAAAAAAAAAAATACAAGTAGTACAGCAAAAAAAACCCAATCTATATAAGGGTGGATTCAGACAACCGTATATCGGCTTGGTTTTTATGCCGAGCCGATATACAGTGTCCTGATCTGCAGGGGGGGGGGGGGGGGGGGGATGGAAGAGCCAGGAGCAGGAACTGAGCTCCTGCCCCCTCTCTGCCTCCTCTCCACTCCCTCTCCACCCCTCTGCACTATTTGCAATGAAAGGAGGCAGGACGGGGGTGGGGCTAAATTCTGAGAAGTAGCCCCGCCCCGTCCCACCTCTCCTCATTGCAAATAGTGCAGAGGGGCGAAGAGGAGGCAGAGAGGGGGCGGGAGCTCAGAGCACTGCTCCTGGCTCTTCCAGCCCCCCCCCCTGCAGAAAGAGATGACGTATATCGGCTGGTTGTGAAAACCCAGCCGATATACGTTCGTCTGAATCCAGCCTTAGGCTGGATTCATATGAACGTATATCGGCTCGGTTTTCACGCCGAGCCGATATACGTTGTCCTCATCTGTAGGGGGGAGGATGGAAGAGCCAGGAGCAGGAACTGAGCTCCCGCCCCCTCTCCGCCTCCTCTCCAGCCCCTCTCCGCCCCTCTGCACTATTTGAGGGATGGGGGCGAGGCTAAGTTCCGAGAATTAGCCCCGCCTCCATCCCGCCTCACCATTGCAAATAGTGCAGAGGGGCGGAGAGGAGGCAGAGAGGGAACGGGAGCTCGGAGCACTGCTCCTGGCTCTTCCAGGCTCCCCCCTGCAGAGAGAGACGACGTATATTGGCTTGGCGTGAAAACCGAGCCAATATACGTTCGTGTGAATCCACCCTTAGGTTGGTATTGTAGTACTCGTACTGACCCAAAAAATAAAGTTATCGGGTCATTTTTGTTGCAGTTTGTGCGCCATAGAAATAGAACGCACCAATAGATGGAGGGATGTCGGTTTTTTTCCATTTCTCTCCGCTTACAATTTTTAAAAAGGTTTTCAGTCACTAAGGGGTTAATGGTGATAATGTGCCATCTGGGAGAACTCTTTAAGACAGGTTTGTACTGCCCCTAGTCTAACAAATAATTGGATGTAAGAAGAGTGTGCAGGAGCTGAAGGCATGTTCTGTTATGACCTGCTTTGGGGTGTTAGAAGAAATGCCTGCAGCTTCTGAGTAAAGGACATAGTATACGTCAGACTCGGTGTACAGGTTTCTGCATTGTTATGTGTTGTGTGCGGAACAAAGTTAACTGAGATTAGTATTAAATGAACTTCATCTGTGTGGAAGGGAATTACTTTGTTTGCCATCATCTACCTAGAAGACGTCGATCCAGCAAGTTCACTAACCTCCAAGGTATCACAGTAAGTACTGTATATTTGAGCAACCAGTGTACTTATAAGACTTATGCTTGACTGCAAAGAGATCACACTACAACATTAATGACTTCATACAATATGTTGTTGCAAAAAGTCCCATGTAAGTTAAATTTAAAAACTTGCATAATGTGCATGCTAAAAGGAAAATTTTTGAATGATTTGCGATAATTGCAAGAAAAAAAAAAAAATCCAGGATTGTGTTTTCGTGATATGTTCTAAAAATATTTATGTCCTACTGGGAGAAGTCCTGCATTGAGCCAAGACTCCAGGCACCAGAGCAGGAAGTTCTTCTGTATACAGGTGTATAGCTAATGGTTTATTACTGTGGAGGAGCACTCTGACTTTGTTATTGAACGTTTAAGAATATATTAATAAAAACGATTGGAACATCACATTTCCTGAAAATATTAGCCAAAGATTAATTCATTTCATTTTTTTAGAATTGGTTATTTTTGTGGAGATTAGGAAAAAACCCCGCAACATTTTAAGCCGACAGATCTTAATTCTTAGATAGCTATAACTAGTTGTCACTAGAGATGAGCGAGCACCAAAATGCTCGGGTGCTCGTTACTCGGGACGAAAATTTCGCGATGCTCGAGGGTTCGTTTCGAATAACGACCCCATTGAAGTCAATGGGCGACCAGGGCATTTTTGTATATCGCCGATGCTCGCTAAGGTTTCCATTTCGTAAAATCTGGGCAATTCAAGAAAGTGATGGGAACGACACAGCAACGGATAGGGCAGGCGAGTGGCTACATGTTGGGCTGAATCTCAAGTTCCCAAGTCCCACTATTAAGCCACAATAGCGGCAAGAGTGCCCCCCCCCCCAACAATTTTTACTTCTGAAAAGCCCTCATTAGCAATGCATACCTTAGCTAAGCACCACACTACCTCCAACAAAGCACAATCACTGCCTGCATGACACTCTGCTGCCACTTCTCCTGGGTAACATGCTGCCCAACCCCCCCCCCCCCCACGACCCAGTGTCAACAGCACACACCAAAGTGTCCCTGCGCAGCCTTCAGCTGCCCTCATACCACACCACCCTCATGTCTATTTATAAGTGCGTCTGCCATGAGGAGGAACCGCAGGCAAACACTGCAGAGGGTTGGCACGGCTAGGCAGCGACCCTCTTTAAAAGGGGCGGGGCGATAGCCCACAATGCTGTACAGAAGCAATGAGAAATAGAATCCTGTGCCACCGCCATCAGGAGCTGCACAAGTGGGCATAGCAATGGGGAACCTATGTGCCACCCACTATTCATTCTGTCAAGGTGTCTGCATGCCCCAGTCTGACCGGGGTTTTTAATACATAGACACTGGCAGGTACAAATCCCTAATGTGAACACACAGCATGGGTGGCTCCCTGGAACCCACCGGCGGTACATAACTATATCCCATTGCAGTGCCCATCACAGCTGAGGTAATGTCATGTTTAATGCAGGTGGGCTTCAGCCCACACTGTATGCCCCAGTCAGACTGGGGTTCTTTAGAAGTGGACACATGCAGTTACAACTCCGTGTGGACCGACAGCATGGGTGGGTGCCAGGAAGCCACCGGCGGTACATAAATATATCCCATTGCATTGCCCTGCACAGCTGAGGTAATGTCAGATAAAATACAGGTGGGCTTCGGCCCACACTGCATGCCCCAGTCAGACCGGGGTTTTTAATACATAGACACAGGCAGGTACAACTCCCTAATGTGAGGTCCGTGTGGACCGACAGCATGGGTGGCTCCCTGGAACCCACTGGCGGTACAAAAATATATCCCATTGCAGTGCCCTGGACAGCAGAGCTAACGTCTGATTAAATACAGGTGGGCTTCGGCCCAAACTGCATGCCCCAGTCAGGCTCCAGTTTTTTTGTAAGTATACACAGGCACGTACATCTCCCTAATGGGAAGTCCATGTGGACCGACAGCATGGGTGGGTCCCAGGAAGCCACCGGCGGTACATAAATATATCCCATTGCAGTGCCCAGTACAGCTGATGTAGCGTCAGCTTTAATGCAGGTGGGCAAAAAATTAATTGGATTACACTGTAGGCAAGGGCCCAAAAAAATTGGTGTACCAACAGTACTAATGTACCTCAGAAAAATTGCCCATGCCCAACCAAGAGGGCAGGTGAAACCCATTAATTGCTTTGGTAATGTGGCTTAATTTGTAACTAGGCCTGGAGGTAGCCCAGTTAAAATAAAAATTGGTTCAGGTGCAAGTTTAAATGCTTTAATGAGCATTGAAACGTATAAAAATTGTTTACAAAAATTATATGACTGAGCCTTGTGGGCCTAAGAAAAATTGCCCGTTCGGCGTGATTACGTCAGGTTTCAGGAGGAGGATGAATAGAATACACAGATTGATGAAGCTAAAAGGTCCCCGTTTTTGATGGGGATAGAGAACGATGCTTCCATCCGTGGGTGCAGCCTACGTATTGTTTAGGTATCGCTGCTGTCCGCTGGTGGAGAAGAAAAGTCTGGGGAAATCCAGGCTTTGTTCATCTTTATGAGTGTAAGACTGTCGGTTGACAGGCGGGTACGCTTATCCGTGATGATTCCCCCAGCCGCACTAAACACCCTCTCTAACAAGACGCTAGCTGCAGGACAAGCAAGCACCTCCAGGACATACAGCGCGAGTTCAGGCCACGTGACCAGCTTCGACACCCAGTAGTTGTAGGGGGCAGAGGCGTCACGGAGGACGGTCGTGCGATCGGCTACGTACTCCCTCACCATCCTTTTACAGTGCTCCCGCCGACTCAGCCTTGACTGGGGAGCGGTGACAGTCTTGCTGGGGAGCCAGAAAGCTGGCAAAGGCCTTAGAGAGTGTTCCCCTGCCTGTGCTGTACATGCTTCCTGATCTCCGCGCCTCCCCTGCTACCTGGCCCTCGGAACTGCGCCTTCGGCCACTAGCGCTGTCGGATGGGAATTTTACCATCAGTTTGTCCGCCATGGTCCTGTGGTATAGCATCACTCTCGAACCCCTTTCCTCTTCGGGTATGAGAGTGGAAAGGTTCTCCTTATACCGTGGGTCGAGCAGTGTGTACACCCAGTAATCCGTAGTGGCCAGAATACGTGTAACGCGAGGGTCACGAGAAAGGCATCCTAACATGAAGTCAGCCATGTGTGCCAGGGTACCTGTACGCAGCACATGGCTGTCTGCACTAGGAAGATCACTTTCAGGATCCTCCTCCTCCTCCTCAGGCCATACACGCTGAAAGGATGACAGGCAAGCAGCATGGGTACCCTCAGCACTGGGCCAAGCTGTCTCTTCCCCCTCCTCATCCTCCTCATGCTCCTCCTCCTGAACGCGCTGAGATATAGACAGGAGGGTGCTCTGACTATCCAGCGACATACTGTCTTCCCCCGCCTCTGTTTCCGAGCGCAAAGCATCTGCCTTTATGCTTTGCAGGGAACTTCTCAAGAGGCAGAGCAGAGGAATGGTGATGCTAATGATTGCAGCATCGCCGCTCACCATCTGGGTAGACTCCTCAAAGTTTCCAAGGACCTGGCAGATGTCTGCCAACCAGGCCAACTCTTCTGTAAAGAATTGAGGAGGCCGACTCCCACTGCGCCGCCCATGTTGGAATTGGTATTCCACTATAGCTCTACGCTGCTCATAGAGCCTGGCCAACATGTGGAGCGTAGAGTTCCACCGTGTGGGCACGTCGAACAGCAGTCGGTGCACTGGCAGACGAAATCGATGTTGCAGGCTGCGCAGGGTGGCAGCGTCCGTGTGGGACTTGCGGAAATGTGCGCTGACCCGGCGCACCTTTCCGAGCAGGTCTGACAAGCGTGGGTAGCTTTTCAGAAAGCGCTGAACCACCAAATTAAAGACGTGGGCCAGGCATGGGACGTGCGTGAGGCTGCCGAGCTGCAGAGCCGCCACCAGGTTACTGCCGTTGTCACACACGACCATGCCCGGTTGGAGGCTCAGCGGCGCAAGCCAGCGGTCGGTCTGCTCTGTCAGACCCTGCAGCAGTTCGTGGGCCTTGTGCCTCTTCTCTCCTAAGCTGAGTAGTTTCAGCATGGCCTGCTGACGCTTGCCCACCGCTGTGCTGCCACGCCGCGTGACACCGACTGCTGGCGACGTGCTGCTGCTGACACATCTTGATTGCGAGACAGATTGCGTAGGAGGAGGAGGGTGGTTTAGTGGAGGAAGCATACACCGCCGCAGATACCACCACCGAGCTGGGGCCCGCAATTCTGGGGGTGGGTAGGACGTGAGCGGTCCCAGGCTCTGACTCGGTCCCAGCCTCCACTAAATTCACCCAATATGCCGTCAGGGAGATATAGTGGCCCTGCCCGCCTGTGCTTGTCCACGTGTCCGTTGTTAAGGTGACCTTGGCAGTAACCGCGTTGGTGAGGGCGCGTACAATGTTGCGGGAGACGTGGTCGTGCAGGGCTGGGACGGCACATTGGGAAAAGTAGTGGCAACTGGGAACTGAGTAGCGTGGGGCCGCCGCCGCCGTCATACCTTTGAAAGCCTCCGTTTCCACAACCCTATACGGCAGCATCTCCAGGCTGATAAATTTGGCTATGTGCACGTTTAACGCTTGAGCATGCGGGTGCGTGGCGGCGTACTTGCGCTCCAACACTTGCGCTTGCAACGGCTGGATGCTGCACTGAGAGACATTGCTGGATGGGGCCGAGCACAGCGGAGGTGAGGGTGTGGGTGCAGGCTAGGAGACGGTAGTGCCTTTGTCCTTAGAGGGGGGGTTGGATCTCAGTGGCAGGTTGGGGCACAGGGGGAGAGGCAGCGGTGCAAACCAGAGGCGGTGAACGGCCTTCGTCCCACCTTGTGGGGTGCTTGGCCATCATATGTCTGCGCATGCTGGTGGTGGTGAGGCTGGTGGTGGTGGCTCCCCGGCTGATCGTGGCGTGACAAAGGTTACACACCACTGTTCGTCGGTCGTCTGCACTCTGTGAAAAACTGCCAGACCTTTGAGCACCTCTGCCTCTGCAGGGTGGCATGGCGCGAGGGGGCGCTTTGGGAAACAGTTGGTGGATTATTCAGTCTGGCCCTGCCTCTACCCCTGGCCACCGGACTGCCTCTTGCAACCTGCCCTGCTGCTGCACTTGCCTCCCCCTCTGAAGACCTGTCCTCAGTAGGCGTAGCAAACCAGGTGGGGTCAGTCACCTCATCGTCCAGCTGCTCTTCCTCCGAATCCTCTGTGCGCTCCTCCCTCGGACTTACTGCCCTTACTACTACCTGACTGATGGACAACTGTGTCTCATCGTCATCGTCCTCCTCACCCACTGAAAGCTCTTGAGACACTTGCCGGAAGTCCCCAGCCTCATCCTCCAGACGCCGGGAACTTTCCGAAGGTTGGGCATCGGTCACGACAAACTCCTCCGGTGGGAGAGGAACCATTGCTGCGCATTCTGGGCAGGGGCCCGACAGCGGTTCATGAGAGTCTGCCTGCTCCTCAGAATGTGTCATTGTAATGGAGTGAGGAGGCTGGGAGGAAGGAGGAGCAGCAGCCAGAGGATTCAGAGTTGCAGCAGTGGACGGCGCAGAACTCTGGGTGGTCGATAGATTGCTGGATGCACTTTCTGCCATCCACGACAGGACCTGCTCACACTGCTCATTTTCTAATAAAGGTCTACCGCGTGGACCCATTAATTGTGAGATGAATTTGGGGACGCCAGAAACGTGCCTCTCTCCTGATCCCGCAGCAGTCGGCTGCAATATACCTGGATCAGGAGCTCGGCCTGTGCCCACACCCTGACTTGGGCCTCCGCGTCCTCGCCCGCGTCCACGTCCGCTAGGCCTACCCCTACCCCTCAGCATGCTGTATTACCAGTAGTGCCGAAACAGAACGCTGTAATAAAATGTGCCGCTTATTGGCCTGTGGTTGGAGGCTGACTTCCCTTACACAGCAGAGCCAGGAAACAATTTTGCGCACGCCTGTAGTGAGACGTAGGTGCGTATGACTGAGCTAGTGGAATTCACAGCGCAGAAGCAGTCAAGTGGCCAAAGGCCAGTAGTAGGCCTTAAGTATTTTGCTTCTATTTTTTTAAAATGCTGAGCTGATACAGCAGACAGATACTGTAGGCAGCGTATAATATTATGTATACTCTTTCCCTCTGGCGCGATGACAGCGCTGATGTAACAGAGACAGCAGATCCAGGAAACAATTTTGTGCAAGCCTGCTGTAACGCTTAGCTGCGTATTAATTAGGACTACTACCCCCAGCAGATAGATACTGTAGGCAGCGTATAATATTATGTATACTCTTTCCCTCTGGCGGGATGACGGCGATCAATTTTTTGGAAAAAGCCCACTGCCTAATATCTCTTTCCCTGCCTCACCAGTACTGGCCCTATACTCTGTACAATGACTGCAGACTGCGGACGCAATGCTCTGCACGGCCGATATACAAAAAAAAAATAATTGTGCAACACTGCTAAAAGCAGCCTCAACAGTACTGCACACGGTCAGATGTGGCCCTAAGAAGGACCGTTGGGGTTCTTGAAGCCTAAAATACTCCTAACACTCTCCCTATAGCAGCTCCGGCACCAGCAGCACTGTCCCTGATCTCTGTCAGAATGCATCTGTGGCGAGCCGCGGGAGGGGCCGATTTATATAGTCGGGTGACACCTGATCTCGCCAGCCACTCACTGCAGGGCGGTGGTATAGGGCTTGAACGTCGCAGGGGGAAGTTGTAATGCCTTCCCTGTCTTTCTATTGGCCAGAAAAGCGCGCTAACGTCTCAGAGATGAAAGTAAAAGTAACTCAAACATCGTGTGGTACTCGCCTCTAGTAACGAGCATCTCGAACACGCTAATACTTGAACGAGTATCAAGCTCGGACGAGTACATTCGCTCATCTCTATTTGTCACTATTATAGTTGACTTTCCAATGTCCCAAAAGGACAAGTTAAAAGGAATTGGGAGAAACAGTATTTTGATCTGATCTAAACTACAAATATTTTACAGTCAATGACAGTTTTTATTTGTATTCTATTGGTTGGAATCAGCCCCTTTTAATGCGGTGTCACAAAGGAGGGGAGGCTTTGACTCAGTTTCTTCAGATCCAGGTCTAGGAATTGCTCCTATATGGATTAGTGTGAATTCACACGGGTAATTTCACATGCGAGTTCCATCTGATAGCGATGTGGATGGATCTCACGCATGAAAATGACACATTAATTTTATTGTATTTATTCGCATGAGTAGTCTTCTGTTGCAGTTATGCTGCGAGATTGAAAAGCGCTGTATGTCTTATGATTGGCCAATTCCTAGAAAGGAATCGACCATTTTTTCCTATGGGATCCTTAAAAAAAAAAATTGCATCGCACTCACATGCCATGCATTTTGCATACAGGTGTGATTCCATTTTTACAACTGAAACTATTGGAAGCACTTGCGAGTTTGTGTGTGTAAAATGCAAGTAAATAAATGTGGTGCAATCCGTTTTTTAAGCAAAAATAAAATGTGTTCGCACTAATGTTATAGCAGTATAAGTATTTAAATGGGTATTCCAGGACCTTTTTTATATTTTTGTTATTGATGACTGACAGGTCATCATTAGATGACAGCAGAAACTCACTGCTCGGATCACCTTTAATCAGCTGATTCCTGTGGCTGCTGTTACTGCAGTCACTGCGAGTAGCAGAATTAAATTCAAAGGGAACTGCACTATGGTCACTGCATTCTGACCCAAGAAATCAGTGGGAATCCAAGTGGCAGATCTCTGACAAGAATCTGGAGGTCATCAATAATAAAAACAAAGGTTTACAAAAAGGCCCAGAATACCCCTTTAATTTCAAATGTTTTATTGAAAATAGAGAACATTATAAGCAAACATAAAGGTTCTGAGACTTAGGCCAGGAGGCTGGAACCGACACACGTCATGGGGCGGAGCTACGCGATGACGCGTGCAAGGGGGCGGAGCCAAAGCGCCGATGCTTCCAAGACCAGCCGAAGGGAGAAGATCCATCTGCGCAAGCGCGTCTAAAAAAGCAAGAAGACACCGAAGTTAGACAGAACCATGGCAACGGGGACGCTAGCAACGGAGCAGGTAAGTGAATAACTTCTGTATGGCTCATATTTAATGCACGATGTATATTACAAAGTGCATTAATATGGCCATACAGAAGTGTATAGACCCACTTGCTTTCGCGAGACAACCCCTTTAAGTAGATCTATGAGCTTCAAATCTCACCAGGCTTGCATCTATGACTCTGATGCGATAAGAACTACATCCTGGTGATATTTTTATGAAACTATTTCTTTTTAATCACTAGGGTTAGCGCTATTCTACCAACGGGCCATTAAGGTGTCCTATATCATGAGACGATTAGGATTGGTGGTCCCATAGAATCTCTATAATGCAAGCTCTCCCCTATGTTGCACATACAAGATAATGCATACATAGGTCTAACTTATCTGTCTCTACTTCGCTCTTGAATTGTTATTTCACCAAAGAGAGACTACAATTGTACCACTGGGCACAATTATAATACCTAGTGGATACACTCTATTTGTAATATATTTTCTTCATCAAGGGGATCAATAATCTAGCATAGCCCTAGTTTTCGTGTCTTGTCGTCATTTTGTTTGTCTAAAAAATTAGCCCAGAGTTTTAACTAAATTTAATAAAATTGGTTCTTTTAAGTCTATTTCCAGGGCGTCATCCCGACGGCCCCATTTACATATGGAGGTTGCCCTCTGACCCAGGTAGGGATAGGAAGAATTTAAAAGCACCTCCCTTTCCACCCATGCTTCAATGTCTTCCTGTCCCTACGGTGGGACAGATGAGCAGAGAACTCCAAGCAAGTCTGTGGAGGAAAAGAAAACTCACCGCACGCTGTGCGATCCTCCTGGAGGGGTAGAGGTCAAGGCCGCATACTCCCGAGTCACTGCATCCCCGACCTGCGCCGCCGACTGAGCCGTAAGTTGCCTCAGTAGCGCAGGTCTCCCTCGTGCGGTCCACATGTTCTGGTCACCGCTGCCGCGATGAGATATTTCCTCCTGGCAGAGGAACAGCAGCGGCGGCCTCCCGGAGCAGCATGGATGCTGAAAGCATGATACTGCGCGGGAAGGGACTCTCCGATAAAGTAATTACTACCCTGACAAAGAGCCGTAAACCTATCACGACAGCCATCTATGATAGGATATGGAGGAAGTTCACAGACTTCTGCAAAATAGATCCAGGGGAAATCCCAGGGATTGACATACCTGCAATCCTGGAATTTTTACAGGCAAGCCTAGAGAAAGGCCTTAGCCCAAGAACCCTTAAGGTTCATACAGCAGCACTAGGATCCTACCTAGACTTCCCCTTAGCAGAACACTGCGGGGTGCGTAGGTTTCTCAAAGGGACAGAAAGACTTTGACCCTTTATTAGAGAAACCTTCCCTACCTGGGACCTAAACTTAGTCCCAAATAGTTTTGCCACACCCCCATTTGAACCCCTCTCCCAACTCTCCCTGAGATTACTCACGCTAAAATTACCCTTTTAGTCGCTATAACTTCGGCTCGGAGAATAGGGGAATTACAAGCCTTATATTGTATTGTATTACCATGTATGGTTCAAGATGACAGAATTACCTTTAAACTGGACCCAGCCTTCCTACCAAAGGTAGTGTCAAAATTTCATAGGGAGAAGACAATCACTCTGCCTTCCTTCTGTCAAAATCCCCGCAATGAAAATGAACGAGAATTTCATAGCCTAGATGTTAGGAGAGCCGTTCTAGTGTATATAGAGGCTACCTGCTCTTTCCGCAAAAATAATAACCTCTTTATCCAATTTCAGGGGCCGGCAAAAGGAAAGACGGCATCTAAGGGCACCATTGTGAGGTGGATCAAGACTGCCATCCAAGAGGCATATAAAGCCAGGGGCCTCGATCCCCCGGGAAAAATTAGAGCCCACTCCACGCGCTCTCTCTCCTCCTCTTGGGCAGAAAAAGGCCAGGCATCTGCCGAGCAAATTTGCAAAGCAGCCACCTGGTCTAGCATACATACGTTTATCAGACATTTTAGGGTTAACGTCCAGTCGGAAAAAGACCTGGGCTATGGACGAAAAGTCCTTCAGGCAGTAGTCCCGCCCTAAAGTCACGTATAATTTGGTATACTCCATATGTAAATGGGGCCGTCGGGATGACGCCCTGGAAAGATACAGATTACTTACCGGTAGTCTCATTTCCAGGACTCATCACAACGGCCCATAGTTCCCTCCCTCTTAGAATAACTTATGTTCTTTCAATGTAAATATGACCGAATAAAGGTAAAAATTTGGTTTAGTAAACATTGCCCACCGTAATAATTTGTAAGTCACTGAACTATGGGTGGAAAGGGAGGTGCTTTTAAACCTCCATATGTAAATGGGGCTGTCGTGATGACTTCTGGAAATGGGATTACCGGTAAGTAATCCGTATCTTTCTGTGAAGGGCTTGCTCTCATGGTAGGATTTTATCCTGGAAGGTGAGTGTATACCAGACAGTCTCTCCTGCCCATGCCTCCTCTAAGTAACTGTACAGCAGGAGAACATGCTGTACTCTAGAGGGACTTAGAGGAGGTGGGGCCTGGGTGGGGAGAGATTGTAGATCAGTTTAATAGAGGTGGGCAGGACTTCTATTCCCTCAACCCAAGACGCATTCCCTCCCTTCCCACTGATCCCGTACATCCTCAAAAAGATTCAGAGCAGCCAGGCAGCCGTAATCTTAGTAGTCCCCATGTAGGACAAGAGGCCCTGGTATCCCTTACTGAAGGCCCTAGTAATCCAGGGTCCATTCCAACTGCCGGCCAAACAAGATCTCCTTGTCCAGGGTCCTCTAATGTACTCGGAGGTCAAAAAAAATTGAAGCTAGCAACCTGGATGCTAAAAGCGTAATTCTCCGAGGGAAGGTACTTTCACAAAAAGTAATCACCACCTTGTCTAAAAGTCGCAAACCCGTAACCACAGCCATTTACAGTACAGTGTGGAAAAAGTTCTCAGAATTTCGTAACAGACCCTAGCAAAGTTCCAAGGGTAGATATACCTGTAATCTTGGAATTCTTGCAGGCGGGCCTGGAAAAAGTCCTTAGCCCGAGAACGCTTAGGGTTCAGGTGGCAGCTTTAGGATCCTATTTGGATTTTCCCTTAGCGGAGCACCGCTGGGCCCGTAGGTTCCTTAAGGGAGCAGACAGACTTCGTCTCTTCATTAGGGAAACCTTTCCCACATGGGACCTAAACTTAGTCTTAAATAGCTTCTGCAAACCTCCCTTCGAACCTCTCTCCAAACTTCCCGTAAGGTTGCTTACCTTAAGTTTCCCTCCTAGTCGTAATAAATTCAGCCCGAAGAGCAGGAGAACTACAGGCCTTATGCTGTATAGAGCCACACATGAGGGTACAAGATGATAGAATCACCTTTCATCTAGATCCAGCTTTTCTCCCAAAAGTGGTGTCATAATTCCACAGAGAGCAGACCATCACCTTACCCTCCTTTTGCTAGAACCCCTGCAATGACACAGAGAGAGAGAGAGTTTCATAGCTTAGATGTTAGGAGAGTTGTTCTAACATACCTAGAAGCTACTCGTTCCTTTTGAAAACATAACCTCTTTATCCAATTTCAGGGGCTCGGCAAAGGAAAGACCGCATCTAAAAGTACCATTGCCAGGTGGATCAGGATGGCCATCCAGGAGGCGTACAAAGCTAGGGGCCTCAATCCTCCGGGAAAGATTAAAGCCCATTCCACTCGATCCCTCTCCTCCTCATGGGCAGAGAAAGCCCAGACCTCCGCTGAGCAGATCTGCAAGGCGGCTACCTGGTCCAGTCTGCATACCTTCATAAAACACTATAGGGTTAATGTACAGTCAGACAAGGACCTGGGATATAGATGGAAAGTCCTCCAGGCAGCAGTCCCACCCTAAGTCACCTATAATTTGGTATTGCTCCATTGTAAATGGGGCCGTGGGGATGACTACCAGGAAATATACGGATTACTTACTGGTAGTCCTTTTTCCGGGAGTCATCACGATGGCCCAAAGTTCCCTCCCTTATAGAATATTTGTGTTCTTTTCAATGTAAATATGACCGAATAAAGGTAAGTTTTGGTTCAGCAAACCTTGTCCACCGTAATAATTTGAAAGTCACTGACGCATGGTGGAAAGGGAGGTGCTTTTAAGGGCTCTTCCTGTCCCTACCGAGGTCAGAGGGCAACCTCCATTGTAAATGGGGCCGTCGTGATGACTCCCGGAAAAAGAACTACCGGTAAGTAATCCGTATATTTTTATTAAAAAAAAAGTTACCCTGACTGACAACCTCTTTAATTAAACCTTTTCCATCATATCTATACACTTAAGGGCTTTTACCCACTGGCATCTTTTTTTCACCCTTTACAATCTAATTTGTATCCTGGTTTTCGTAGGGGGCTTACTCTTTTTCTGCCGTTGTACAATGGCGCTATCTGCTGGCTAAAGCCAGTACTGCATGAGGTGACATGTTGGATAGGCAGGCAATATACATTAAGAGAACCCCAAAGCACGTCTTCCAACATCGGAGCTGTACAGCCTTAAATTGTAATGTCTTCAGACAGTGGATTGGAAAGGGTTTACACCGATAATTGCTGTGTTTTTTTTTTTCAATGGGACTTTCTAATGTTAAAATCCAAGTTTGTGGTTCTACAATTTTTTTTCAATGCGTTTTTAACATTAGAAAGTCCCATTGAAAAAACACTGCAGCGATATCGCAGCATTAAAAAGAAACGCTAGTGGGTAAAAGCCCTTAGGTTGAGTCTATTATGTACCCAGTTGTAACGAGACATGAAAGATGCTTAGTTAAAGGGTTTTATCAGTGACATACTATAGATCAGGGGTCCCCAACCGCTGGGCCGCGGCCCGGGGCCGGGCCGTTGGATGCTTAGCGCCGGTCCGCGGCACCGCCGGGAACTTTTACTCTAAACACAAGGCCCGCCTTGTGCTATGTGGCCCGCGGCGTGCCGACGCCGCTGACCACCGATGCGATTACCAGCGAGGGCGCCGCAGCTCCCCGCTGGTAATCGCGCTGATGCCGGCGCACACTGACGTCTGTGCAGCCAGGATACTCTTCCCCGAGTCCCCTGCTCATTAGTTCCGCAGGAGAGGACTCGGGGAGGAAGCGTTCCGGGCTGACGTCAGGGCAAGCAGACAGAGAGCGACAGCAGGGAGGAGGTAAGTATATGGGCTGGGGGGCTACTTATTACAGGGGAAGGGGCTGCCAATTACTGGGAGGGCTGGTTATTACTGGGGGCTACTTATTACAGGGGAAGGGGCTGCCTATTACTGGGGGGGCTGGTTATTACTGGGGAAGGGGCTGCCTATTACTGGGGGGGCTACTTACTACTGGGGGACCTGCTTATTACAGGGGGGACCTGCTTATTACTGGGGGGTTGCTTACTGGGGAGGGGGGAGGGGGTGTGCTTATTACTGGGGGGAGGGCTACTTATTACAGGGGAAGGGGCTGCTTATTACTGGGGGGGGCTACTTATTACAGGGGACGGGGCTGCCTATTACTGGGGGGCTGCCTATTACGGGGGGGCTGCCTATTACGGGGGGGCTGCCTATTACTGGGGGGGGGGACCTGCTTATTACTGGAGGGGTTGCTTTCTGGGGGGGCTGCTTATTACTGGGGGGGGGGGCTACTTATTACAGGGGAAGGGGCTGCCTATTACTGGGGGGCTGCCTATTACGGGGGGGGCTGCCTATTACTGGGGGGGGGGACCTGCTTATTACTGGAGGGGTTGCTTACTGGGGGGGCTGCTTATTACTGGGGGGGGGGGCTACTTATTACAGGGGAAGGGGCTGCCTATTACTGGGGGGGGGGGGCCTGCTTATTACTGGGGGGAACCTGCTTATTACTGGGGGGGGGGTGTTCTTATTACAGGGGAATGGGGTTGCTTATTACTGTGGGGGCTGGTTATTACTGGGGGGGGGGACCTGCGTATTACTGGGGGGGGCTGCTTATTACTGGGGTGGGGACTACTTATTACAGGGGAAGGGGCTGCCTATTACTAAGGAGGCTGCCTATTACTTGGGGGGGGGGCGCTGCCTATTACTTGGGGGGGGGCGCTGCCTATTACTGGGGGTGGGGCGCTGCCTATTACTGGGGGGGGGACCTGCTTATTACTGGGGGGGGGACCTGCTTATTACAGGGGGAGGGGCTGCTAATTACTGAGAGGTGGGGGCTGTCTATTACTGAGGGATGGGGGCTGTCTATTACTGGGGGGGGGGAGATAAATTATATGCTGCCCTATGTATGTTCTGGGGGGGGGGGGATTATACACTACCCTATGTGTGTACTGCCAGGACATTCTAATGTCATAACTAAATAAGAATGCACTAAACTCCAACCCCCTTCATAACCCCGCCCCCTTCATAACCCCACCCACTATAACCAAAGCTCCGCCCATGTCCCGCCCAACCCTGCCGGGCCTTGTAAAAATGGTCTTGCTTGAAGCCGGTCCCTGGTGCCAAAAAGGTTGGGGACCACTGCTATAGATGACCTATCATCAGGAAAGGTCATCAATAATTGATCAGTTGGGGTCCGGCTCTCAGCTGTCAGCACCGCAATAACACAGAGATTGGAGTGGAAGTCTCTCTCTTTACTTGCAAAAAAAGCATGCAAGCAGGCTCCCACTGCTTGCAATGGGCAATTAGTTCAATGTGTGCCATTTTCCAGCACAAATACGTAGAAATATTGAGCATGCTTCATAATTTATTTTTTTTTAGACAAATAAAATGCACATGTAAAACATGCAAATATGTGCGCCTCGGCACAACACATTTTAGTAGGGAATGGGTTTGATTTGCATGCATATCGACGCATTAAACTGTACTTTTCTGTGCATGCAGGGCCTGTTTATAAGCAGGTGTGACACCCCTGCCCTAATTTGCTTTACAGCAGCCTCATGGGCAAGACTATAATTAGGCTGGCAAGTGTGGAAAGTGCAGGATATTAGGATTTTAAAATATAGATTGGAATATTAATAGATGAGAGAGTATACTCGATAAAGGCAATTGCTCGAGCGAGCATTGCCTTTAGCGAGTATCTCCCCCGCTCTAGACTGCAGGTTCGGGTGCCGGTGCGGGGGAGCGGTGAGTAGCGGCTGCCAGCAGGAGGGAGCGGGGGGGGGGGGGGGGGGGGGGGGGAGAGAGGGAGAGAGATCTCCCCTCCATTCCGCCCCGCAGCTCCGTGCCCACTGCCGACACCCGAACCTGCAGTCTAGAGCGGGGAAGATACTCGCTAAAGGCAATGCTCGCTCGAGCAATTGCCTTTAGCGAGTATACTCGCTTATCTATAAATATTAACCCTTAAGTGTCTTTTGAGCGATAATCGTCTAACTGCAGTGACACCGTGCAGTTTTCGTTAAGCAGTCGCTTATCAGGAATTCACAGCGGGATACAGATGATACTATTGTTTCAGCTGTATCCCGCTCCCTTAAGACAGGCGGAGTATAAAGAACACAGCTGTCCAGCTGCGTTCTTCATGATCAGAGCAGAGAACAGATGGATGCAGAAGATAAGCGGCCCGCTCGTGTTCTGCATCACCTGCTTGGAGCGCAAGGTGATCGCTCAACATTTGGGCGATCACCTTGCGCTGTAAATGGACACAACGATTAGCACTTAAAAAAACATCTTTTGAGAGATAATCATTGTGTCTAAATGGGCCTTAAAAGCTCCCCACTCCCACACCCATACCTAGATTGTGCTGCATACAGCTGCAAAACTAATTTCCATACATGATCTGGCCCCTTGGTGTGATCTTTGCAAACATGACTCATTTTCTGCACTACATGAAAATTTGTTTGTAGCCCTTTAGGCCACTCACACACACACACCACTTTTCACTGCTATTATTGCGGCATTCCGAGTGCCATACTAACCGCACTACAACACTCCCATTGATTTTAATGGGGTTACTAAAACCTGCGCTCGCAGTGTTCCGGACACCATGATGCTCGAGAGCTGTCTGTTCTGTTTTCATGCTTTTTAACACACCATCTCGCCCAACACAATGATGGGGTGTATTAAAAAGCACTGTCAAACGCTGAACCATGCTTTCAAAAATGCTGCTTTAAATTGCAGTAAAAATGCCACGATTTCAAGCTGCGTTTTCTGAATGCATGTGTGAGTGGCCTTAGGGTGTTTAACCCCTTCCCTCCCCATGATGTAAGGGTACGTCATGGGAGTGGGGTACTTCCTGCAAAATGATGTACCCTTATGTCATAGGGATAGCACGAGATCATAGCAGATCTCGCGCTATCCCGCAGCGGGAGCCGGCTGTCACTAGTCGCCGGCCTCCGGCTGCAACAGTGGGGGGGGGGGCATCGGAGATGCGCCCACTCGCTGTTAACCCGCTCCCTCTGACTTCAGCCGGCTCTCGCGATAATATCCCGAGAGCCCGGCTGGTTGCTATGGCAACAGGACGCCAGATACCGGCGTCCAGTATTGCCATTGCCAAAGATCACTATAATAAGCGATAAGGCATGGCAGGAGAGAAGTCCTGCCATGCCTTATCGTAGCGATCATTAATTAGGGCTGCAGTGTAAGCCCCTCAGAGGGACACAGATGGTGTAAAAAGAAGAGCAAAATCAAGTACAAAAAATAAAAATGTAAAAAAAACAAATTACACACATTTGGTATCGACGCGTCCGTAATGACGTGCACAAAAAAAGTGAACATGCTTTTTATCCTGCATGGCAAAAAGCATAAAAAAAAAAACCTGCTAAACTGAGGCAAAATGCTTTTTAGCATTTTGCGTCCCAAAAAACGCAATACTAGTGATCAAAAAAAACGTATGTACCCCAAAATGGTACCAATAAAAACTACAGTTCACCACGCAAAAAACAAGCCCTTATATGGCCGCGTTGACGGAAAAATAAAAGTTATGGCTTTTGAAAAATGGAGATGAGAAAATACTAAAAATCGTTTGGTCCTCAATGCCAAAATAGGCCATGTCCTTAAGGGGTTAATTGTATGTAATTATATACAGGGAGATGTATAACTTATAACAGCCATAGATAGAGAGATTACATAATCATCAACTTACTCTAGTCTGTGTCATGCCGTGTGTGTCAGCCCGCCTCTTCCTCTCCTCCATCCTCCTTTTCTGCTCTGCTGCTCTCCAGCTCGCTCTGTCAGCCACACCTCAAGAATCACGTGGCTAGCAGTGAGACCAGTCGGTAATATACTCTATGTTCATTTGTATATGGCGGAGGACGGTGTCAGGAGACCAGGGAAAGCAGGAGTCAGGGGTCCTGCAACGTAGCCCACAACCCCTGTCCCTGCCTACTTGCCTCCACTCCTGGCTAACCCCAGGCGGGCAACTGGGCGACGGTCCCTACACTGGCTAAGGGAATGCTAGGGAAATCGACAATCCCTGGAAACAGAAAACAAATGGACAGACAAACAGACAACTACAGCGAAGCACAAGGGGAAAACCGCAAACCAGTCCAGGAGCAAGCCAAGGTCAAGCACTAAAAGTCAGTCCAGAGAAACACAGTACAGAAGGAGGAGACGAAGTCAGGTCAGGGGAAAAGCGGAGGTCAATATACTAGAAAACAGGATTCCAAGGTAACGCTGGTGAGTGTAAGGAGCCTATACTAACATTGGCAGTGTCAGGAAGCCACTGAAGGGTTTAAAAGCTGTCAGAGCTCCCGCCCCAGCAGCTGATTGGGGCGGAGCACCTGACAGCAGCAGGGCAATCAGAAATGCTGGGAGAACCTCCCTCAGCACTAGCAGACCAGGCTAGGTCAGTAGGGATGCAGCAGGCTGCCATGGAAACAGGAACACGGCGCCGGGCAGCAGCCGCCATGCTCCTAGCACCTCTGCGCCGTGTAGGAGTCGGGCGGCCAGGACTGATGACCAGCGTAGGAGTCCCCCTGCGACGTGCACTCATAGCAGGGGCGACAGCATCCGCCGTGCGGGCACGGCGACCCCAATAGCCACCCATCCTGACAGACGGCCTCTGGGCGCCCTCAGTGCAGGGCCAGGTCGCCATCACAACCCCAACAACCTCTGACGGTACGCCAGTGGTACAGATTTAACATTATAATCAACAACATTTTGAAGAACACTTTGTATTCCTGCACCAAGCCAAGATTGCAAAGGCTCATAGGTGTCAGAATGATAGATACCGCATTTTAAAAACTACACCCCTTAATGTATTCACTGAGGGTGTCATGAGTAGTTTTACCCCACGTTTTTTTTCAGGAATGAATACAATTTAAAGGAGAAAAATAAAATTTCATATTTTTGCAATTGCATAATTTTAAAGGCAGTTTTTTTTTCTATAGTGCACATGAAAATGAGGACTTAAAATGGATAACCCTGTTTGTCCTGTGTTCAGAAACATGCCCACTGTGGCTCTAATATTATATCTGTTTGCACAACTGTATATCACCGAGGCAGCCAAGTTCCCGTTGAAGAAATATATTTCACCGTAGGGAACCACAAGAAATATAAAATATAACTTTTATTAGTTAGATAAAAAGAAAAAGAAAATATTGTGCAATATAAAGTGATAGAATAGATCTATGCTGATATAATAATAGGACTAGGAGGTCTCATATGTATACTGATTGTTTTCTTAAAGTCCAGATATTCCCTTTAAGAAAGAAATCTTATATGACCCATTGGGAACTCTATGTGATACATAAACTCTCTCTCCCTTCTAAGTTGATGGGAATTGGTTTAAATCAATTCTCCTATTATCTAGTGTATCAGATAATATAGTCGAAGGGGAGATGTGTAGATGTTGACACGGATTACTAAGTGCCCCAATCACAGATGGAAGTGTCAACTGGGATCCTATATCCCCAAATTCAATGGAGTATGTATTCACTTTGAGATATATAGAATCCTAGGGTCATATATCAGGCTGGAACAAATGAATAAGTGACCACAATAGATGATTTGTAAATCCTGGGTTCCTATTTTATGGTAACCCACATATACCTACAATCATCAAGGGATGGATACACATCCCAAAGTCCAATGGTGCATATTCAAAAGGATGGCTTATGAATTTATAGAGCAATGCGCGGTATGCCCTAGATGACAGGAATAGCCAAAAGGCAAAGTTCTGGCCATCCAAAGTCTATGTAACAAAGGTCAAAGGTTTTTCCCTTGATTCATATAGAGAACTCCTTTCAGAGGAAAACTATATACTGATCTGAGATATAACTACAGATCATATATATTACTCTGAGATATAACTTCAGATCATTTTGCTGTTAGTATAAGTGACTTCTGTCATATTACTGCAGGGGTACACTTAAAGTTTTTTATGTGTGTCAAGCAGTAAAATACCTGTGTGATTATTGTGGCAAAAAGCCAACTACTGATATTAATCACATTAGGCAAAAACCTTTTGCATCAAATCACTGCTGGGGTGCACTTTAAGATTTTTATATGTGCACAGCAGCAGAGTCCCTAAGTGATTAGTTTGGCACAAAGCCAACCACTGATAATAATCACTTTAGGCAGAAAGCTTTTTCTCCATCTACGCGTTTCTGCTGTCAGAGACTATCTGGCAGCGTCATCAGGATGGATTTTATGCTAGAGACAGGATATTAAAGCCACACAGCATCGTGGCTGATGAAAGATCTGCACAGCATGGTGGCTGTGGAAAGAATGAGCATAGATGGTAACTGAACCTCCAGATGAGGTTTATATTACCCAAGGCACGCCTCCCAAGCAAGGGGATTGGCTCAAGTGCCTTCAATCAGCTAGCAGCATTGCCACACACCTCCTGGAGAGGCAGCGGCCATGAAGGACACAGTGCCTTTACCTCATGCAGATGGGCGATTAGTTAGCAAAGTTTTATGGAGACAAATCAGTTTAAATGATGATCAATGTCTTTTATCAAGGACAGGAACAGCTCTATAAGATGCAAATGCCAATACCAGCGCAGGCTGATGTAGATGGACTTATCAAAAGAGGGTCATATTCAGACAGTGGAGATACATAATTAAGTTAAATGCATCTCTCATCAGATACACTGATAGATGCATCTACCAGTACCAGTGCAGGCTGATGTGAATGGAACTATCAAATGAGGGTCATGTCCAGGCAGTAGAGATACATAATTAAATTAAATGCATCTCTCATCAGATACACTGAGAGATGCATCTGCCAGTACCAGTGCAAGCTGATGTGAATGGAACTATCAAATGAGGGTCATGTCCAGGCAGGAGAGATACATAATTAAATTAATGCATCTCTCATCAGAGATGCATCATTACACATCTATGGTGATTCAATGTATCAAGTCATGATTATAGATTTATTGTTTGATGCACAATATTGTGCCACTGGTACTGGCAGATGCATCTCTCAGTGTATCTGATGAGAGATGCATTTAATTTAATTATGTATCTCTACTGCCTGGACATGACCCTCATTTGATAGTTCCATTCACATCAGCTTGCACTGGTACTGGTAGATGCGTCTCTCAGTGTATCTGATTAGACGCGCTTGCGCAGAAGGGTCTTCTGCCTTCGGCTCAGCTTGGCAGCAGCGGCGTCCTGGCTCCGCCCCTTCTACGCATCATCGCGTAGCTCCGCCCCGTCATCACGTGTGCCGATTCCAGCCAATCAGGAGGCTGAAATCGGCACACGTCATGGGGCGGAGCTACGCGATGAAGCGTAGAAGGGGTGGAGCCAGGACGCCGCTGCTGCTGAGTCGAGCCGAAGGCAGAAGACACTTCTGCACAAGCGTGTCTAATCGGGCGATTAGACGCTGAAGTTAGACGGAGCCATGGAGATGGGGACGCCAGTGCAGGGAAGGTAAGTGAATAACTTCTGTATGGCTCATATTTAATGCACAATGTATATTACAAAGTGCATTAATATGGCCATACAGAAGTGCTGAACCCCACTTGCTTTCGCAAGACAACCCCTTTAGGTTTACATGATCAGCATTATCCAATGGATAATGGTGATCACGTTACTGGGAGCAGCATACAGTGGTGCCCGGCAACATATCTCTGCACTCAGCTATCTTTGACAGCCGGGTGCAGGGAGATTTTAAATTTGCCGGGCTTTCCATCATGGTCGCTGGTATAACCTGGGTATCTGCCATATATGAATGCACACTTTTTACACACAATTAAAAACACATAAAAAAACCTGCATTCAGTTTTAAAAAACTGCATGGGCCTGTCCCGTTGTGGAGACCTTCTCCCCGACCAGGCTTACCCTGGTCCTAATAGCCACGTGGTTGCGCTGTTTTCTGCTGATGTACTTAAGTACTATATTTTAATGAGACTCTGAACGATTTTGAAGGGTCTTGCATCAGACATTGTAACTAAATCTAAATCTTTTTTCATGTCTGTACTTGTTGAATAATCAAAAAATTTTCAATAAACACTGATTATAAAAAAAAAACTGCATGTATTGTTTAAATCCACATGCAGGTTTTAGGTGCCTGTCCATGGGCGTTGCGATTATCCCGCGTCTGATATCGTCGGGATACATCCTCACATACAGGATGTATAACTTACACCAGCTGTACATATATAATTAAATACAGGAGATAACCAGGTCATACCAACATGCTTCATATAAAGAAAGGAGGTTATGCCAACAGCACCAGTAGAAAACCCACTCTGGGTCGGGCTTTAGTATGAAGCAGCCAAAAAAGGAAGGGAATCCAAACCCTGATTCCCTCAGAGTCCAAGTAGCGAAATAAAAAGAGGCTTTTGGCAGCATATAAAGGTACAAATATAGAATGAATTTATTACCCCATCACAATACAATGCAGCAACGTTTCGACTGCAAGGTCTTATTTGAGCTTTTTTAGGAGCTTGAAAAAGACCTTGCGGTCGAAACATTGCTGCATTGTATTGTGATGGGGTAATAAATTTCTTCTACATTTGTACCTTTATATGCTGCCAAAAACCAACATGTTTCATATCACTATGTATGGGGAGATGTATATACCATAACTTATACCAGTGATACATATATAATAGCCAGTGTATACCAGCATGGTCCACATCACAATATACAGGAGATGTCTAACTTATACCAGCTGCACATTTATAATTATATACAGCAGATTCCCAGGATATACGAGCATGCACCTTATTACTATATGAAGGGGGATATACATCCCTGTATGTAATGATATGGACCATACTGGTATACCCTGGGTATCTACTGCAAATAATTATATATGTACAGTTAGAATAAGTTACACAGTATAACTTATACCAGCTTTACATTTATAATTATAAACTCACATACCTTATGCAGTGCATGATGTGCTAGTCTCCTCCGCTATTAGACTCTGTGAGTGCACTGTCAGACAGACCAATCACATGGCTAGCATTGCATGGCTAGACTGCAGTTCTGACGAATTACAGCTGCAATCTCTCAGTGGAAGGGAGGACTGTGTGTTGGGAGCATTCTGCCCCAGGTAACAGCCCTCCCCTCCCTGAGCATCACTTACAGCCAGCCCTTGAGGTGGGTTGGTAAAACAGTATATGGCGGGGCCTCCATCGGTTCCCCTAGCTAAAGGGTCAGGTTGCAATTGTGACCTCTACCAGTAAGCCAGTGTGTCTGCTTGCATTTGTATTGAAAATACCATTAATCCTGACCAGATCCCTAACTCCATTTGCTGAAATGCAGCCCCAAGCCTGTAAGGCAGTGTTCCCCCAACCCCAGTCCTCAGGAACCATCAACAAGTCATGTTTTCAGGATTTCCTCAGTATTGCACAGGTGATGTAATTATTGTCAGTGCCTCAGATATTGCCACAGATGTTCTTACTATAGGGTATCCTGAAAACATGACCTGTTGGTGGTCCCTGAGGACTGGAGTTGGGGACCCCTGCTGTAAGGGATCTCTACCATACTTCACTTTTGCCTGCAGACACTCTTTATTGTACCACTCATGTTACAGTCATATATCTCAAATTTTGCCTCATTGGTCCAGAGCACCTGCTGCCATTTTCTGCACTCCAGTTCCTATGTTTTTGTGCATAGTTTAGTCACTTGATCTTGTTTCTATGTCAAAGGTACAGCTTTTTGGCCACAATTCTTCCATGAAGACCATGTCTGACCAGACTTCTTTGAGCAATATATGGGTGTACCTAGGTCCTACTGTTTTTTTTCCCAGTTCTTAGATAATGGCACTGCTAGACATCTTCCAGTTTCAAAGAGCAGCAAGTATAATGTGTCTTTCATCTGCAGCACTGAGTTTCCTTGGCTAACCACTGTGCTATGGTGCTCAACTTTGCCTCTTTCTTTGTGCTTCTTCAAAATAGCTTGAATATCACATCTTAAAATCCTAGTCTGTTTTGAAATCTTTGCCTGGGAGAGATATGTAGTATAACTGATGTACGATCCAATATCTGATATGACACCCAGGATAACATAGGAAATGAACTTTATTTTTATGTTGACACGACTCAGAGGGACCTATAGATATGGTCACAAATCTCTGAGTGGCTATTACATGACATACATTTTATGTAGTGAGTAGGCAGGGTTATTAGATGTTAAAACTACTGGTTAATGTTATCTATACATTGAATAAAGACCAGGAAGTATGTTCTTACTTTAGGTTATGAAGTAAAGGAGAAGAGACACAGAGAGGGGGCAATGGAGGATCACAGCTGCAATCTTCTTGGTATCCAATTACACAGTGTTCATCAGATACAAGTTGAGAGACGGTATTACTCAGGAGAGGATTTGATACAAAGCTCAGCCGACTGTATGTACTTTTGTTAGAGAAAACCCTCTTTTAGTCAACTATGTTTTACACAGAGGAAGGGAAGTAAATAAAGCTAAAGTTAGTATACAGTAGCTACATTTCATTTGGTAGATACATATGGTATAAACAGAACAAAATATAATATGCTTCAGCCTTTGGGCTGATGACAGAGAAACAATATCTTATGTCCTCGTACCACATTTCCCTCCCTTTGCTAGCTATCACTTGTCTATAGCCTATCATCCTAATTCAGGGAGTCATACCTCCATAGACCTTAGTGAAGCCTGTGCATCTCGTGCTCAATCAGTTTCCAGAGAGACACAACACCTTCTCAGACACGTTGAGCCACATAGACCTATGTATTCTGGGGAAGATTTAGCATAACACATATATTTCTTACTGTGAGTACATGTCCTTTCTCATTTTAAACCACCATACTCTTCCATTGCCCGACATGCATTGAACAATAGAGAGGCTGGCCTGTCTCTGTTTTAGAGAGAGGATATACTGGATTAGATGAATCTTGTTCACACATGTAGTAAGTGGTCTTAATGTATGTGCAACCCCCTACTTGTCTCCCCTTACACATGTAGTAAGTATGTTACATACTACATATATTGATCACGCAGGATCATTTGCATGGGAAATATCTAACTTGGACAAATGTTAATGATAACAATAAGGCCTCCTTCCCACGAACGGATTTTCGCCGCGTAATTCGCGGCGAAAATCCGCTGCGTTGCCCACAGCTATTAGGTTCTATTGAACCTAATAGCTCAGGGCACACAGTGCGGAATTCCACCGCGGAATTCCGCACCGTGAAATCTCCTGTCCTCACCCGCGGCATGCTCTATTTGCCGCGGGTGTACGCGCTGACGGCTTCCATTGCAGTCAATGGAAGCCGTCCGTTCACGCTATCTCCCGCTGTAACACAGCGGAAGATAGCGTGAAAACGCTTTCCCGCCTACCGCCGCCGCGTCATATGACGTGGCCACCGCATCACATGACACGGCCGGCCGCGTCACGTGACGACGCGGCAGCGGTGGGTGGGGAAGCGTCGTGCGGGAACGAAAACGCAGGATCCGCTGGTAAGTATGGGGTCTCTGGGGAGCGCCGTGACTGGCTTCGCCTCGGAATATTCCGCGGTGGAGCCCGTCACGCTCGTGTGCAGCCGGCCTAACTCTTACAATATCTTCCTGCCATTAGCTTTTTGTTTCTTTGGAAACAGAGATCACAGCATTTTGTCCTCTTTATCGTGAGGTCATTCCAGAACAGTCTTAGCTCATAATGCCCTTGATCCTCTCCTGGGAAGTGTGGTGAAAGGGGTTTATGGATAAGGGAGGATTGGGGAGAGGGTAAGTGAAGTGAATACATCTACTACAAGACATAGACCAGGAGTCAATTTGCATTATGGTTTGGGGTTTTCTATCCTCTGCTCGCTCTCCACTCGCCACTAGACTGCCCAGCGTTCCCCTCAATTTCTCCAGATAGATACCATTCTGTATATCTAAAGGGGGTTACTATGGCAGATATTTCCGCCTCTAAGTGGGAAGTGAGAAATCCCTTCTAGTTTTTGAAGTGTTTTTTTCCTTTTTTTGCACCCCTTTCCTTGTGCCTCTCTACTTCAATTCTTTCCATGGTCATTTTGCGAGTTGGTTGCATCACCACTTCTGCTACCTTGGGGAGTATCTCTGAGAGCCAGTGTTTCAGGATTGTTTGGCAGCTAGGAGGAATACATGTACAAAGAGTGGGATGAATTGTTGTTCTGTCATGTCTGTTGTCTGTTAGGTACAATTCGACATAAAAAAGTAGGGAGAGCTTGTTTACTCCTATTCTTATCTTCCATTTAGTTTCGATGTATTGTGCTATAGATTCCCAGAATGATTTCACTTGTGCACATGACCAATGCCATGCTCAAACTCTGTGGCAGGAAGGCCACATTTTGGGCACTTTACCAGTCAGTCAGGATTTGTTGCCATGACTGGGATGTTGAAACCATAAATGGCATACTGCATTATTTTGAAAAAGGATTCTCTCCACACCTCACTCTGAGCTTGGTCTCAAAGTTGTCATTTTGTATAACTTTTTTTTCCATTGTGTAAAGAGTTTGTGTACCTGGCTTGTTGAATTTGCTTCTAATAGGCCGCCTGCAGTCGAAGTTTGTTAATGCAATCCTATGGCAGCTTCCACGGGCAGAAATTCCGTGGTAAATCCCACTGCGGAATTTCCGCCCGTCTGCTGGCAGCCATAGTTTACTGTATTTTTGATAGCTATGCTATCATATGCGACTGCTCAATGAAGATATCAAAGTCGGTGACATCTGCTTGTCTTGCTAGATTTGTCAACCTGCTTTTACAGAAGAAAAAAGCCTGTTTAATTTGTAAGAATTGTGAGGGATATTGATGGAATTTGTATTGTAGTTTTAGGTGGGTGAGCCATCTTTGCTCTGTGTCATGCATGAAGTGGGCGGCTAGATATGGGCCATTTATGTGCCATGTTTTGTAAACCTTATCGTCTTATCCCCTGCAAAAGTTGGTGTCCTATCAGGAGCATATTCATAGGTATGAGGAAGGGGAGGTCGTAAGCCTTTCCTAGTTCCTTCCAAGTGATCATGGTGTCTTTTAACCCCTTCATGACATGGCCTATTTTGGGCTTAAGGCTAGGGTCACACAGGGCGGATTTGCCGCGGTTTTGCCGCAGCAGATCCGCCCGCGGCCGCTAATCCTGGGATTAGCCAGCCATGTGGATGAGATTTCTCAGAAATCTCGTCCACACGGGACGGCTAATCCGCTGCGGCAAATCCGGTTGAAACCGCGGCTGCGGCCGCCGCAGCCGCGGTTTCAAAAGAAGCAGCATGTCCATTCTTCGCTGCGGCCGCGCTCTCCTCCATGGGAGCGCCGGCCGCAGCGCGGCCGGGCCGTTTCACAGCCGCCGCGGCTTACACCGCGGCGGTTCTCCCGGCGGAAATCTCGCGGTTTTTGCTGCAGCCAAACCGCGAGATTTCCGACGAAAATCCGCCCTGTGTGACCCTAGCCTTAGGACGCAACAATTTTTGGCGGATTTTCTTCTCCATTTATCAAAAGCCATAACTTTATTTTTCCATCGACGCAGCCGTGTAAGGGCTTGTTTTTTTGCGTGGCGAACTGTAGTTTTTATTGGCGTCATTTTTGGGTACATTGACTATATTGTAAAACGTTTATTCATTTATTTATTTTTATGATAGCAGGGAGAGAAAACGCATCAATTCTGCCATAGATTTTTTTTTTTTACAGCTTTAATCATGCAGCATAAATGAGACATTCCATTTTTTCTGTGGGTCGGTACGGTTACAACGATACCAAATTCTTACACTTTTTTTAGGTTTTTCCACTTTTCTGACATAAAAACCCTTTTTTGGAAATCTTTTTTTTTTTTTTGCTAAATCGCTGCATTCAAAGTCCTGTAACTTTTTAATTTTTCTATGTACGGAGCTCTATGAGGGCTTATTTTTTGCAAGACGAGCTGTAGCTTTTATTGGTACCATTTTGGGGTACATACGGCTTTTTTGATCACTTTTATTGCATTTTTAGTGAGGCAAAATGCTAAAAATTAGCATTTTGCCTCAGTTTTTTAGCGTTTTTTTTTAAATGCTTTTTTCCGTGCACAGTCAAATGCATGTGCAACTTATTGTACGCGACAATACCAAATATGTGGGGGTTTATTTTTTTTTTACCTTTTTTTTATGCTAATCTGAGAAGCATAAAAAATGGTTTTTTAACTAGTTTTTTTAATTCATTTTTTTAATCTTTGTTTTTTTTACACTGTTTGTGTCCCTCTGAGGGACTTTGACCACAGCCCTGGTGATCGTTGTCATAAGGCATGGCAGAGCTACTGCCCTGCCATGCCTTATCGCTTATACAGCGATCTCAGGCACTGGTACCACAGGACGCCAGTGTCTGGCGCCCTGTTACCATGGCGACAGGCCGGGCTCTCGCGATAACATCGCGAGAGCCGGCCGGAGACACAGAGGGAGCGTGCTCCCTCTGTGAACTCTTTCCCTGCCGCGATCTACTTAAATCGCGGCAGGGAAGGGGTTAACAGCGGGGACGCATCTCCGATGCCCCCCCGCTGTTGCAGCGGGACGCCGGCTGTGACTGACAGCCGCCTCCCGCTGCGGGATAGCGCGGAATCATATGTGATCTCGCGCTATCCCCAGGACGTAAGTTTACGCCCTGTTGCGGGAAGTACCCCGCTGCCAGGACGTAAACTTACACCCTGCAGCGGGAATGGGTTAATAGCTGGGATTTCTTTGTCTGTTGGGAGGGTTGCATAAACTGTATGTAAGCAACTAAGTCCCAGGGTGCAGCTAAATTGAATTCAAGTTTTCTGCAGGAATATGCATCAGTCTTCTTTATCCAATCTAATATGTGGTGGGTTAGGCAAGCCATGTTGTAACTTCTTATATTTGGAAAGTTTATTCCTCCCCCTCACTTTGTCCAGCATTAGCTTTTTGAGTGAGATGCAGGGTTTTCTGCCTGCCCAAATACATTTTGTGAATTCTGAGTTTAGGCAGGTCACGTCTCAGTATTTGAGCAGTACAGGGATCGTCTGCATTGGATATAACAGTTTTGAGAAGCTCATCATTTTTTATCAGGTGGCATTGTCCCAATAGGGTTAATGGCAAATGTAGCCATTACTTTTTTTTTATTCTATAAAATATTGGTAGGTAGTTCAGAGTGTTAATGCAGCTTGGTGTCACTCTTATTTTGATGCCTAGATATGGGATAAAGGGTTTTGCTATGATGGTCTGCCAACCAAGTGACATCCATAGCATAGTAGTGTAGGGTGAACCTAGTTCTAGTATCTCGCTTTACAGGGGGTTTATTTTATTGCCCAAGAGGCCCGGTACTCAGTTATCATTTTTAATAGTGGCTTCAGATGCATTTCTGGGTATTCGAGGAACAGTAGAATGTCTTCTGCTAATAGGGAAATCTTTAATTCATGGGAGCCTATATTCTTGCCCTTTTACACATTTGACTCAGATAGTCTTTTGACTAATGGCTCTAACACCACGTCAAATAGTATGGGAGATAGTCGGCACCCCTATCTTTTGCCATTGTGTAATTCAAACGTGGTTGAAAACAAGCCTTACATATCTATTTTGGCTCTGGGTTTGCTGTATAGGCTGTCAATTTAAGTTCTAAAAGTTCCTTCGATGTTGTTTTTTTTTTTTTTTTT
This sequence comes from Eleutherodactylus coqui, assembly GCF_035609145.1. Classification (NCBI taxonomy): domain Eukaryota; kingdom Metazoa; phylum Chordata; class Amphibia; order Anura; family Eleutherodactylidae; genus Eleutherodactylus; species Eleutherodactylus coqui. The sequence continues at coordinate 49,725,548 of NC_089844.1, read as the reverse complement.
TAAACACCAATTTTAGCCATTCCCAGTTTACATAATCAATTGCTTTTTCTGCATCCAATGCTAATAGAATTGGGCTATACTTCTTAGATTGGGGGAAAATGGATTTAGGCGCACTCGTATGGCATCGAGTGCTGCCAGGACTTTGCGGATGTTTGTCATGGCCAAGCGGCCTTTCACAAAAACAGTACCTGTGTCAGGGCTGCCAGCGAGGTCTTTTAGACAATAATTTGATATCCTGGTTGATGAGTGATATTGGGTGATATGATTCTGAGAGTTGCATGTCTTTGTTTAGTTTTATGTGTGCTAGGCTCGCTTTGTCTGACTGCTTTCCAGTTTACAGTTTTTGGTTAAAGAGATTTGTTAGCGTGGGAGAGATCATGGTTTTGAGGTATTTATAAAACTCCCCAGAGTATCCATCAAGGGCCTGGTGCTTTGCTGTTGGATAGTTGTATTTTTGCCTGTTTGACCTCCTCCTCCTTTTTTTTTTTCATTTAGTGATGCCAGTTGTGTTTGACTTGGGGTGGGTAGCGAAACCTTCTATAGCAATTCCTTCCGGTGTTCTGTATTGTTTGTCTGGGGCTTATATAGTGTTGTTAAGTAATTCTGGAGTATTATATTTATTTGCCTCGGGTGTTTTTGTGCCTGGCTGTTTTCGTCTCTTATGAATGTTATTTGTCTGTTGGAGTACTGTCTCTTCGCTAGTCTGGCCAGAAGCCAGCCTGCTTTGTTGCTGTGTTTGTATAGCTTGGCTTGCAGGTACTTCTGATGTGATCTTTGTCTCCTATCTAGCCAGAGATCAAAATCAGCTTTAACGAGATGCCATTTTTCTTTGTTTTGTGTTATCTGTGTTTGCAAGAATGTCATGTATATTTTGCATAGTTTGAGACTTGCCTCATCATAGTGTGTGCTTATCTTTTTGTGTAGATTGGCCATGTATCCTAATAGGTTACCCTGAATGACAGCTATTGCTGAATAGAGTGGGTTTTGCCATATGTTCCTTGTTATGGTCTGCATAGTCTAGCCACCACATTTGAACTGCTGCTTGGAAGTTTTCATCACAGGTTAAGAAAGCTGGAAATCTCCATGTAAAATCAGTGCCCTTAGGGTACGTGTACCACATGTTGTAATAGGAGTATGTAAATACATTACCATAATTGGTGTGCATGTGAGTAAAATAAGTATTCCCTGCCGTCAGGATGTAAATATCTTCATGTATCATTTATGTCGGCTATTTGTGTGAGAGGTTTCAGAATTCTGTCTGTGTACTATTTGGGATGGTCTCCTTCGGTCTTCTGCCGCATTCATTACTGTGTTCATGACTCTACAGACCACTTTGGTCCACAGGATCATTGTGGAGTAATCGTTCTATTTGTTTGAAGAAAAGTTAATTCTCTCCATTTGGGGCATAAATGTTGTCTACACTTGGTTCCCTCATGTTCTAAGAGTACTTGGGACCATCTGCCCTACTTATCGTTGTTGTCCGTGATCAGCGTGTTCTGAAGGGATTTTTTAAATTTGAATGATGGCTCCTGCTTTCCCATTCACAGCGGATGATCCAACTACAGTGCCCACCAAAGATTTTTTCAGGCAATAGAATTTTTACTCTAACAGGTGTGTCTCTTGTAGCAAAATTAGGTCAGGTCAGAATTTTTTGCGATGGCACAGCACTGTTTCTCTTGGAGCCAAGGCCCTTAATGCTCCACAATATGATATGCATGTTGTAGGTTTCTTGGTTTTGTTGGTTATGTAAGTTGCTACTGTACTACCCCTTATTCTGTTTAAAAGATGTTCTGTTCTGGGTGTGGGAGAAGAAAGGTGTGGAGTGGGCTGGTGAGGGTGTTTTGGAGACCCATTGGGCTATTTCCAGGTTTATCTCTTTAGTTAATGTATTCGGTTACTGTGTGACATCAAAAATCATTAATACAATAGAACATTCTGAGTAATTGTCTAATTTTACGAGAAGTCCTATTCTAATGTGTTTGACTTCTTTGGGTTTTTTTTTGGGTTTTTTTGTTGTTGTTTTCTCTAACATGGGGAGAGCTGCTTTTGCCCAGGCAAATGTAGAAAAAACAATGTCATTTGCCACTCACTCGTCTCTTTGCAGATACTTAACAATCTACCCAGGCATAGGGCGGTGGCACATAAGTCCCAGCTACTGTGTTGACAACATAAATCAATAACTTAGCACAGCATTTTAGATTATTATCTAACTCTACAAGAAATCCTATTCTAATGTGTTTGACTACCCCACCCCCCTTTTTCCTTTAATATGGAAGGAGTGGCATCCACCCCAGCAAGTATAGCAAAAGCAATGACACTTCCCACTCACCCGTGTCTTGGCAGATACTTAGTATTCTACCCAGGCACATGGCGGTAATGCCAGAGTCACAGGAAGCTTAAACAGTAGAGATGAGTGAGAACAATCATCCGTGCTTGATGCTCGTTCGAGTATTAGGGTACTCACCACGCGGTACTCAAGTCAATTGCATTTCCTTTAGCACCATTTTCTAGCCAATAAACATGGAGGGAAGGCATTACCACTTCCTGCTGTGACGTGCCAACCCTCCGCCCGCCAACAGCAGTGAGTGGCTGGGTCGATCAGGTGACCGCCGCGTACTTAAACTGGTCCTGCCCGCGGCTCGCCTCAGACGCATGCTGGCAGAGGTTAGGGAAAGTGCTGCTGCTTATACAGGGATAGTGTTAGCATAGGATCCTGTCTTCAAGAACCCCAACGGTCCTTCTTAGGGCAACTCCTCATCGTGTGCATTACTGTTGTGGCTGACTTGGAGCAGTAGTGCACCAATTATTTTTTTTTAAGCATCTCGGGCTGTGCAGGCCATTTCAGCTATAGTGTTCTCAGTCTGCAGTGTATTACGCAGAGTTTAGGGACAGAGCTGCCTATATAGGGAAAGTTTCACAGGACTCCTGATCCTCCAAGCAAGAACCCCAATGATCCTTCTTAGGGCTACATCTCACCGTGTGCATTATAGTTGTGGCTGGCTGGGAGAAGTAGTGCACCAATTTTGGTATTACACATCTAGGCCTGTTCCCAGCCTTTCAGTAATGGCGTTCTCAGCCTGCAGTGCCGTACAACCAGCTCTCACCGTGAAATTGCTCTCTAACATTTCCTAGCCTACTTCAAATGACTTCAGTTATACCGTTCTGTGTCTGCAGTGCATTAGACAGAGGTCTCGCTGCTAAACAGTACTAATATTTCCTGGGCGACTGCAAAGTATTTCAGCTCTGCCACTAGGCAGAGCATCTCACAATACCCTTTCCTTGGTGGGGTTGAGATAGCCGCAGTTACCAGCAGTATCCACAGGCTTTAGCGTTTTCTCCCACTCCATACAGCCTCTATTATCTACAAGTCTCTGCGAGCGGTAAATTACCCCTGGGTATCGGCGCAAGACAGCGGGTTAATTTTTTCAAGTCAAAGCATAGAGCCTCCGCTATCTACAAGTCTCTGTGTGCAGTGAATTAGCCACAGTTGTCAGTGCTGTACAGTGGGGTAATTTATTTGGGCCCTTGTCTATTCTTAATCCGCCATAATGAGGAGTAGGGGAAAGGGTCGAGAACATGGACGCGGGCGTCCAAGTGAAGGTGTGGGCACAGGCCAAGTTCCTGAGCATGGTGAATCATAGCCGGCTGCTGCGGGATTAGGAGAGAGGCAAGTTTCTGGGCTCACCAGCTTCATATTACCATTTGCGGGTCCGCGTGGTAGACCTTTATTACAAACAGAGCAGTGCGTGCAGGTCCTGTCGTGGATGGCAGAAAACGCATCCAGCAATGTATCGACCACCCAGTCTTCTACGCAGTCCACTTCTCCCTGCCTAGGGACTGCAACTCTGAATCCTCGGGCTGCTCCTCCTTCCTCCCAGCCTCCTCACTCCATGAAAATGACATATTCTTTGCAGGCAGACTCCCAGGAACTGTTCTCTGCCATGAGTGGGAAAAAAACTGTTCCCCTCTCACCTGAGGAGGTTGTTGTGACTGATGCTCAACCTTTGGAAAGTTCCCGGAGTTCGGTGATGATGCTGGGAACTTCCAGCAACTGTCTCAAGAGCTTTTTGTGGATGAGGATGATGAGACACAGTTGTCTGTCAGTGAGGTAGTAGTAAGGGCAGTAAGTCTGAGGGAGGAGCACACAGAGGATTCGGAGGAAGAGCAGCTGGACGATGAGGTGACTGACCCCACCTAGTTTGCTAAGCCTACTGAGGACAGGGCTTCAGAGGGGGAGGCAAGGGCAGCAGCAGGACTGGTTGGAAGAGGCAGTGGAGTGGCCAGGGGTAGAGGCAGGGGCAGAGCAAAGAATCCCCCAACTGTTTCCCAAAGCACCCCCTCATGGCAAGACTCCGTGCAGAGCATTGGTGTTCAAAGGTGTGGATGTTTTTTAGTGAGCGCGGACGACCGACGAACAGTAGTGTGCAACCTGTGTCGCACCAAGATCAGCCTGGGAGCCACCACTACCAGCCTCACCACCACCATGCGCAGGCATATGATGGCCAAGCACCCCGCAAGATGGGACGAAGGCCATTCACCACCTTCGGGTTGTACCACTCCCTCTTCCCCTGTGCCAAAACCTGCCACACAGATCCAATCCCCCTCGCAGGATGCAGGCATGAGCGCCTCGCGGCCTGCACCCACACTGCAGAGGGTGCCCATGCTGCTTGCCTCTCATCTGTTCAGCATGTATGGGCTGAAGAGGAGGAGGATGATCCTGAAAGTCATCTTCCTAGTGAGGACAGCGATGTGTTGCTTACTGGGACCCTAGCACACATGGCTGACTTCATGTTAGTTTAAGGAAAAATAATTCTATCCCACCTTGGTTGGTTTCTGATCCCAGTTCCTCTCAGCAGGCATATTCTGCAAGACTTAATCAGCCACCGGTTTCCTTATGCAGGTAAAATTCAGAGTCGGGATGTTGCTTGCGTTTTAAATTTCCTGCTTTATAAATAAAATGTACATCTCACAGATATGGAGAACGCGTTTTGGTTTTTGTAAAACCTTGTTCACCTCTACATTACATTCTAACAAACTTCCTTAAAAACGAAATCTTTAATTATTAAAAACAAATGATAGATTAACCCCTAATTAGTATAAAATAATGAATGCCTTTCCTCTCGTTGCTTCCCGCAAGCCTCGATGTTCAAGGCACACTATATGTTACAATCCCATATTACATCAATTATATCATTTACCATACAGAAAAGTATTATGTCTAGTTTAGTAACATTATGAAACAAACATTAATTCTAAAAATATTCATTAGATGCTTCAAATGCAATGGATTTCAGTTTCAGATTTGATCTTACTAGCAAGAGCCGAAATTTATTCACAGCCATTTGTATTTCCCCTGATTCTTATTCATATAAATCTTAGTCATATCATAACCTGATAGAGAAGTGATTAAATATCAATTTTGTTTTAAATAAATTGTTTATTTTAATTCATTATTAAGGTGGCTTACCTTCATCCTCCGTTATAGAAGCCAACCTATAAAATGTTGCTATTAATCCTCACCACCTGTTCAATCCTTATGCATATTATATTAGACCACTATATAAAATTGCCCATAAATATTAAACTCTGTTTTAAGCCTCTGTTCTTACCTGTCTTTTGTCTACCTTCTGTCTGTTCTCTCTCCCATATCTATCTATTGCTGGTATAAGTTATACATCTCCCTGTGTGTCTGTGTGTATATGTATATATGTGTATATGTATATATGTGTATATATATACACTAGAAATGAGCGAGCACCAAAATGCTCGGGTGCTCGTTACTTGAGACGAACTTTTCGCGATGCTCGAGGGTTCGTTTCGAGTAACGAACCCCATTGAAGTCAATGGGCGACCCGAGCATTTTTGTATATCGCCGATGCTCGCTAAGGTTTTCATTTGTGAAAATCTGGGAAATTCAAGAAAGTGATGGGAACGACACAAACGGATAGGGCAGGCGAGGGGCTACATGTTGGGCTGCATCTCAGGTTCCCAGGTCTCACTATTAAGCCACAATAGCGGCAAGAGTGCCCCCTCCCCAACAATTTTTACTTCTGAAAAACCCTCATTAGCAAAGCATACCTTAGCTAAGCACCACACTACCTCCAACAAAGCACAATCACTGCCTGCATGACACTCCGCTGCCACTTCTCCTGGGTTACAGGCTGCCCAACCCCCCCCCCCCCCCCCGCACGACCCAGTGTCCACAGCGCACACCAAAGTGTCCCTGCGCAGCCTTCAGCTGCCCTCATACCACACGCTGGCCTCATAGTCACACCACCCTCATGTCTATTTATAAGTGCGTCTGCCATGAGGAGGAACCGCAGGCACACACTGCAGAGGGTTGGCACGGCCAGGCAGCGACCCTCTTTAAAAGGGGCGGGGCGATAGCCCACAATGCTGTACAGAAGCAATGAGAAATCCAATCCTGTGCCACCTCCATCAGGAGCTGCACACGTGGGCATAGCAATGGGGAACCCATGTGCCACACGCTATTCATTCTGTCAAGGTGTCTGCATGCCCCAGTCAGACCGGGGTTTTTTATAAATAGTCACAGGCAGGTACAACTCCGCAATGGGAATTCCGTGTGCACCCACAGCATGGGTGGCTCCCTGGAACCTACCGGTGGTACATAAATAAATCCCATTGCAGTGCCCAGCACAGCTGAGGTAACGTCAGGTTTAATGCAGGTGGGCTTCGGCCCACACTGCATGCCCCAGTCAGACTGGGGTTCTTTACAAGTGGAAACAGATGCATTTATAATTCCCTGTGGACCCACAGCATGGGTGGGTGCCAGGAAGCCACCGGCGGTACATAGAAATATCTCATTGCATTGCCCAACACAGCTGAGGTAGTAATGTCGTGCTTAATGCAGGTGGGCTTCGGCCCACACTGCATGCCCCAGTCAGACTGGGGTTCTTTACAAGTGGAAACAGATGCATTTATAATTCCCTGTGGACCCACAGCATGGGTGGGTGCCAGGAAGCCACCGGCGGTACATAGAAATATCCCATTGCATTGCCCAACACAGCTGAGGTAGGAATGTCGTGCTTAATGCAGGTGGGCTTCGGCCCACACTGCATGCCCCAGTCAGACTGGGGTTCTTTAGAAGTGGACACATGCAGTCACAACTCCGTGTGGACCGACAGCATGGGTGGGTCCCAGGAAGCCACCGGCGGTACATAAATATATCCCATTGCATTGCCCATCACAGCTGAGGTAACGTCCGATTAAATGCAGGTGGTCTTCGGCCCACACTGCATGCCCCAGTCTGGCAGGGGTTTTTAATACATAGACACTGGCAGGTACAAATCCCTAATGTGAAGTCCCTGTGGACCCACAGCATGGATGGCTCCCTGGAACCCATCGGCGGTACATAAATGTATCCCATTGCAGTGCCCTGCTCAGCAGACCTAACATCACATACAATACAGGTGTGCTTCGGCCCACAGTGCATGCCCCAGTCAGAGTGGTAATATGCACCTTAACAGTAACCGCGTTGGTGGGAATGTGGTGGTGACAGCAGACCTAGTAGCATGGTTTTATTTAGTTGGTTTTCGGAATGTGGCCAGGATTAAGTGGGCCGTGGCGGGGGGATGGTGGGGGGGCTCTCTTGTTGTGTCGGTAAAGGTGAAATTCTTGGACTGCCACCAGACGGACCAATGCAAAGATATTTGCCAAGAATGTTTTCATTGTTGGAGGAGGAGGGGGATGTTTTTGAGGCACTACGTGTCCTCTCCACGTGTCCGTGGTTATATGCACCTTAACAGTAACCGCGTTGGTGGGAAATGTCCTTGCCACCATCATGTCTTTGGGAAGCCTCCGTTTCCACAGCCCAGTGACATAGCATTAGCAGCGGTATAGGTAGAGCCCAGAATTACTAACATTTCAGCGGTAGCATTAGGGACAGGCCCCAGTAACATATCACTAGCAGCATTATAGGGGGAGCGCAGTATTAGTTCCATTTCAGTAGTAGTAGCAGTCCAGACAGGCCCCAGTAACAATTCCGAAGCAGCAGTATAGGGGGAGCACAGTATTAGTTCCATTTCAGTAGTAGTAGCAGTCAAGACAGGCCACAGTAACATTCCTGTTGCAGCAGTTTAGGGAGATAACAGTCTCTTTCACATTTCAGTAGTTGCAGTATAGGCCCCAGTTACATTTTTGTTTATGTAGCAAAAGTGTAGGCCAACCCCGCACACCTTGCTGTACCATGAGTGCAGGCGTAGCCCATAAAAATTACTAGGATTACACTGTAGGCGAGGGCCCAAAAAAATTGGTGTACCAACAGTACTAATGTACCTCAGAAAAATTGCCCATGCCCAACCAAGAGGGCAGGTGAAACCCATTAATCGCTTTGGTTACTGTGGCTTAATTTGTACCTAGGCCTGGAGGCAGCCCAGTTAAAATAAAAATTGGTTCAGGTGCAAGTTTCAACGCTTTAATGAGAATTGAAACGTATAAACATTGTTTACTAAAGTAATATGACTGAGCCTTGTGGGCCTAAGAAAAATTGCCCGTTCGGCGTGATTACGTGAGGTTTCAGGAGGAGGAGCAGGAGGAGGAGGATGAATATAATACACAGATTGATGAAGCTAAAAGATCCCCGTTTTTGATGGTGATAGAGAATGATGCTTCCATCCACGGGTTCAGCCTACGTATTGTTTAGGTACCGCTGCTGTCTGCTGGTGGAGAAGAGAAGTCTGGGGAAAGCCTGTCGGCACTGTCGGTTGACAGGCGGGTACACTTATCCGTGATAATTCCCCCAGCCGCACTAAACACCCTCTCTAACAAGACGCTAGCCGCAGGACAAGCAAGCACCTCCAGGGCATACAGCGCGAGTTCAGGCCACGTGTCCAGCTTCGACACCCAGTAGTTGTAGGGGGCAGAGGCGTCACGGAGGACGGTCGTGCGATCGGCTACATACTCCCTCACCATCCTTTTACAGTGCTCCCGCCGACTCAGCCTTGACTGGGGAGCGGTGACACAGTCTTGCTGGGGAGCCATAAAGCTGTTTTAGGAGTAGGAGGACTAATAATATCTGAGAGTGATTGACAAAGCTTATTCTCCCTTTTTTCCAGTGATAGAGAAGGCTTTTTTCTCGGGTTGCAGCGAAAAGAATCTTTAGGTTCCGCTGCTCTCTGCCGGTGGAGAAGAGAAGTCTGGGGAAATCCAGGCTTTGTTCATCTTTATGAGTATAAGCATGTCGGCACTGGCAGTTGACAGGCGGGTACGCTTATCCATGATTCCCCCAGCTGCACTAAACACCCTCTCTGACAAGACGCTAACGGCAGGCCACGTGTCCAGCTTAGACATCCAATAGTTGTATGGAGCAGAGGCATCACGGAGGACGGTGGTACGATCGGCTACATACTCCCTCACCATCCTTTTACAGTGCTCCCGCCGACTCAGCCTTGACTGGGGAGTGGTGACACAGTCTTGCTGGGGAGCCATAAAGCTGTCAAAGGCCTTGGAGAGTGTTCCCCTGCCTGTGCTGTACATGCTGCCTGATCTCCGTGTCTCCCCTGATACCTGGCCCTCGGAACTGCGCCTTCTGCCACTAGCACTGTCGGATGGGAATTTTACCATCAGTTTGTCCGCCAGGGTCCTGTGGTATAGCATCACTCTCGAACCCCTTTCCTCTTCGGGTATGAGAGTGGAAAGGTTCTCCTTATACCGTGGGTCGAGCAGCGTGTACACCCAGTAATCCGTAGTGGCCAGAATGCGTGTAACGCGAGGTTCACGAGAAAGGCATCCTAACATGAAGTCAGCCATGTGTGCCAGGGTACCTGTACGCAACACATGGCTCTACTCACTAGGAAGATCACTTTCAGGATCCTCCTCCTCCTCCTCCTCAGGACATACACGCTGAAAGGATGACAGGCAAGCAGCATGGGTACCCTCAGCAGTGGGCCAAGCTGTCTCTTCCCCCCTCCTCATACTCCTTCCCTCCTCCTCCTCCTCAACGCGCTGAGATATAGACATGAGGGTGCTCTGATTATCCAGCGACACACTGTCTTCCCCTGCCTCCGTTTCCGAGCGCAAAGCGTCTGCCTTTATGCTTTGCAGAGAACTTCTCAAGAGGCATAGCAGAGGAATGGTGATGCTAATGATTACAGCATCCCCGCTCATCATCTGGGTAGACTCCTCAAAGTTTCCAAGGACCTGGCAGATGTCTGCCAACCAGGCCCACTCTTATGTAAAGAATTGAGGATGCTGACTCCCACTATGTTGGAGTTGGTATTCCACTATAGCTCTACGCTGCTCATAGAGCCTGGCCAAAATGTGGAGCGTAGAGTTCCACCGTGTGGGCACGTCGCACAGCAGTCGGTGCACTGGCAGATTAAACCGATGTTGCTGGGTCCGCAGGGTGGCAGCGTCCGTCTTGGACTTGCGGAAATGTGAACAGAGCCGGCGCACCTTTCCGAGCAGGTCTGACAAGCGTGGGTAGCTTTTCAGAAAGCGCTGAACCACCAAATTAAAGACGTAGGTCAGGCATGGCACGTGCGTGAGGCTGCCGAGCTGCAGGGCCGCCACCAGGTTACGGCCGTTGTCGCACACGACCATGCCCGGTTGGAGGCTCAGCGGCGAAAGCCAGCGGTCGGTCTGCTCTGTCAGACGCTGCAGCAGTTCGTGGGCCGTGTGCCTCTTCTCTCCTAAGCGGAGTAGTTTCAGCACGGCCTGCTGACGCTTGGCCACCGCTGTGTGCCACGCCGCGCGGCACCGACTGCTGGCGACGTGCTGCTGCTGACACATCTTGATTGCGAGACAGAGGTTTCGTAAAAGGAGGAGGAGGAGGGTGGTTTAGTGGAGGAAGCATACACCGCCGCAGATACCAGCACCGAGCTGGGGCCCGCAATTCTGGGGGTGGGTAGGACGTGAGCGGTCCCAGGCTCTGACTCGGTCGCAGACTCCACTAAATTCACCCAATGTGCCGTCAGGCAGATATAGTGGCCCTGCCCGCCTGTGCTTGTCCACGTGTCTGTTGTTAAGTGGACCTTGGCAGTAACCGCGTTGGTGAGGGCGCGTACAATGTTGCGGGAGACGTGGTCGTGCAGGGCTGGGACGGCACATCGGGAAAGGTAGTGGCGACTGGGAACTGAGTAGCGCGGGGCCGCCGCCGCCATCATGTTTTTGAAAGCCTCAGTTTCCACAAGCCTATATGGCAGCATCTCCTGCTGATCAATTTTGCTATGTGCACGTTTAACGCTTGAGTGTGCGGGCGCGTGGCGGCGTAGTTGCGCTTGCGCTCAAACAGTTGCGCTAGCGACGGCTGGACGCTGCGCTGAGAGACATTGGTGGATGGGGCCGAAGACAGCGGAGGTGAGGGTGTGGGTGCAGGCCGGGAGATGGTAGTGCCTGTGTCCTGAGAGGGGGGTTGGATCTCAGTGGCAGGTTGGGGCACAGGGGGAGAGGCAGTGGTGCAAACCGGAGGCGGTGAACGGCCTTCGTCCCACCTTGTGGGGTGCTTGGACATCATATGTCTGCGCATGCTGGTGGTGGTGAGGCTGGTGGTGGTGGCTCCATGGCTGATCTTGGCGCGAAAAACCTTGCACACCACAGTTCGTCGGTCGTCTGCACTCTCAGTGAAAAACTGCCACACCTTTGAGCACCTCGGCCATGGCGCGAGGGGGTGCTTTGGGAAACAGTTGGTGGATTATTCGGTCTGGCCCTGCCTCTACCCCTGGCCACCGCACTGCCTCTTCCAACCTGCCCTGCTGCTGCACTTGCCTCCCCCTCTGAAGATCTGTCCTCAGTAGGCTTAGCAAACCAGGTGGGGTCAGTCACCTCATCGTCCAGCTGCTCTTCCTCCGAATCCTCTGTGCGCTCCTCCCTCGGACTTACTGCAATTACTACTACCTGAGTGATAGACAACTGTGTCTCATCGTCGTCGTCCTCCTCACCCACTGAAAGCTCTTGAGACAGTTGCCGGAAGTCCCCAGCCTCATCCCTTGGACCCCGGGAACTTTCCAAAGGTAGGGCATCGGTCACGACAAACTCCTCCGGTGGGAGAGGAACCATTGCTGCCCATTCTGGGCAGGGGCCCGAGAACAGTTCCTGGGAGTCTGCCTGCTCCTCAGAATGTGTCATTGTAATGGAGTGAGGAGGCTGGGAGGAAGGAGGAGCAGCAGCCAGAGGATTCAGAGTTGCAGCAGTGGACGGCGTAGAGGTCTGGGTGGTCGATAGATTGCTGGATGCACTTTCTGCCATCCACGACAGGACCTGCTCACACTGCTCAGTTTCTAATAAAGGTCTACCGCGTGGACGCATTAATTGTGAGATGAATCTGGGGACACCAGAAACGTGCCTCTCTCCTAATCCCGCAGCAGTCGGCTGCGATACACCTGGATCAGGAGCTCGGCCTGTGCCCACACCCTGACTTGGGCCTCCGTGTCCACGTCCTCTAGGCCTACCCCTACCCCTCAGCATGGTGCATTACGAGAAGAGCAGAAACAGAACGCTGTAATTAAATGTGACGCTTATTGGCCTGTGGTTGGAGGCTTACGGAACGCACAGCAGAGCCAGGAAACAATTTTGCGCACGCCTGTAGTGAGACGTAGGTGCGTATGACTGAGCTAGTGGAATTCACAGCGCAGAAGCAGTCAAGTGGCCAAAGGGTAGTGGTAGGCCTTAAGTATTTTGCTTCAATTTTTTTAAATGTTGAGCTGAAACACCTGACAGATACTGTATGCAGCGTATATTATGCATACTGTTTCCCTCTGGCGCTATGACGGCCGTGATGTAACGGAGACAGCAGAGTCAAGAAACAATTTTGCGCAAGCCTGCTGTAACGCTTATCTGCGTATTAATTAGGACTACTACCCCCCAACAGAGACGCAGTACAGTCAGGACGGTCACAGGCAGCCCAAATATAGTATTTTTCCCCAATTTTTTTGAAAAAGCCCACTGCCTATATAGACAGTATATCTCTTTCACCTTTCCCTCTTTCCCTGCCTCACCAGTACTGCCCCTATACTCTGTGCAATGACTGCAGACTGAGGACGCAATAGTCTGCACGCCCGATATACAAAAAAAAAAAAATTGTGTAACACTGCTAAAAGCAGCCTCAACAGTACTGCACACGGTCAGATGTGGCCCTAAGAAGGACCGTTGGGGTTCTTCAAGACAAATATAACACCTAACGCTCTCCCTATAGCAGCTAAAGCAAGATAGCACTTTCCCTGATCTATGTCAGAATGCATCTGTGGCGAGCCGCAGGCGGGACAGATTTTAATACTCGGGTGTCACCTGATCTCCCCAGCCACTAACTGCAGGGGGTGGTGTAGGGCTGGAACGTCACAGGTGGAAGTTGTAATGCTTTCCATGTCTTTCTATTGGCCAGAAAAGCGCGCAAATGTCTCAGAGATGAAAGTGAAAGTAACTCGAACATCGTGTGGTGCTCATCTCGAGTAACGAGCATCTCTAACACCCTAATACTCGAACGAGTATCAAGCTCGGACGAGTACGCTCGCTCATCTCTAATGCACACTTAACACACGATGAAAAAAAAATGCATCAAAACACAGGCAGTTTTTAATAGTGTATGCAGTTTCTTAAAAACATACATGGTCTTTGAATACTGCATGCAGTTTTTTAATGTAATTTTGAACCACACTTAAGAAAACAGATAACATGTACACACCCGAAGGCGACTCTCACACATGCATTCATTAAATGCAACTTGAAATCGTGGCATTTTTTAAACAAATAATTTTTTATTGGGTTTTACAAAATACAGTTGTGTTACAAGTCAAATCTTTTCTTTGAATTATACATTGTTAAGGATCCATATATCTTAAAATGCAAGGTGTAAATTAGTTGTTTTTTTTTCCAGCAACAATGTAAATAGCAGGTGGTATGAGCATCAGATTCCATTGACTTTACATAAGTAGTGTTTATAACGCCGAACAGAATTGTGAGAAAAAAAAACCAAAAACTTTGAAGCAGTTTTACATTTATCTCAAAACATTAAACGGTCTTGTACATCACGTTCTCAGTTAACATCAGTAAGGTTTCTTATGTATATTTAATTAGTCAAGGGTTTTTTTGCATATATCTAATCCAGGGGTTCCAAGTGCGAAGGAAATTGGGCATAGAGTCCCCTGCCAAAGCGAGTATCTTTTCATATGAGCAGTGATCTGCCATAATATCTAGTACTTCAGATATTGTTGGAGGGGTTGTAGATTTCCATTTCCTGGTTATGGCCAATTTCGCCACCATCAGCAAGTGACACACCAACTTTCGGTTATGAGGAGGTATATTGCTGCAGTTCAGTAATAGTAGCGCAAGTTCCGGAGATTTAGGAACCATATGGCCCGAAACTCTCCAAACAATTTGAAAAATCTCTCTCCAGAAGGATTGTATAAATGTACAGTCCCAAAATAAGTGTATAAGGGAGCCTACTTGGCTGCAACCCCTCCAACAGTTTTTGTCGATGTTTGGAATGTATCTTGCTAATTTGGAGGGTGTATAATACCATCTGGTTAGGATTTTGTAATATACTTGGAGAAGATCTGCAGACAGGGTAGATTTGTTTGCCCAGGTAAAGGCTGTCAACCATTGGTCAATAGAAAATGATTTTCTCAGGTCTATTTCTCAGTTCAATAGATGCATCTTCTTTTTTGGGCCTAGATCTCCTGCAAGGACACTGTAGAGTCTCCCTGTCAGAGAAGACTTTAGTTGCTTTTGTCCGGAAAATAAAGAAATTAGTTTGATAGGTAGAGAATAGAGATGAGCGAAAGTACTCGTCCGAGCTTGATATTCGTGCGAATATTAGGGTGTTCGGGATGCTCGTTACTCGTAATGAGTACCACGCGGTGTTCCGGTTACTTTCAGTTTCCTCTCTGAGACGTTAGCGCGCTTTTCTGGCCAATTGAAAGACAGGGAAGGCATTACAACTTCCCCCTGTGACGTTCAAGCCCTATACCACCCCCCTGCTGTGAGTGGCTGGGGCGATCAGATGTCACCCGAGTATAAAAATCGGCCCCTCCCGCGGCTCGGCTCCGATGCCTTGTGAGTTAGCTGAGGGACAGTGGTATCGTGCTGGAGCTGCTGTAGGGAGAGCGTTAGGAGTTAGTGTAGGCTTCAAGAACCCCAACGGTCCTTCTCAGGGCCACATCTAATAGTGTGCAGTACTGTGTTAGCACTGTATTTTTTTTTTTTTTTCAAAATTGGATCTGCAGAGCATTGCGCCCTGCAATAGGGACAGAAGTGGTGGTTAGGCAGGGAGAGTGTTAGCAGTGAGTGTAGGCTTCAAGAACCCCAATGGTCCTTTCTAGGGCCACATCTATCCGTGTGCAGTACTGTCCAGGCTGCTGTTAGCAGTGTTGCATTTTTTTTTTTTTTTCTCAAAACCGGCTGTGCAGACCATTGCACCCGGCATTAATACTACAGGGATAGAATTGTGTAGGCAGGGCCAGAAGACATACATTATTCATTGAATAGACGCAGTGTGGCTTGTCCTTTGAAAAACAAGGGAAAAAATTCTATTTCGCCTGCCTCTGACAGTCCTCAGGGCTCTGGGTACGTGTGTGCTGCGTGCAGAACGTTAAAAAAAATCAGACGCAGCCAGCTACGTTTAACTGCAGGCTTGCGCCAATTTTTTTCCTGCATGGGAAATCCCTGATCTGCTGTAGCGAATAACTTTGCATCACTGCAGTTCTCTGACACATTTGCAGGGCCACAACACAGTTATTAAACTTAGTAGTATTCATTGAATACACGCAGTGTGGCTTGTCCTTTGAAAAACAAGGGAAAAAATTCTATTTTGGCTGCAGGCTTGCGCCAATTTTTTTCCTGCATGGGAAATCCCTGATCTGCTGTAGCGAATAACTTTGCATCACTGCAGTTCTCTGACACATTTGCAGGGCCACAACACAGTTATTAAACTTAGTAGTATTCATTGAATACACGCAGTGTGGCTTGTCCTTTGAAAAACAAGGGAAAAAATTCTATTTTGGCTGCAGGCTTGCGCCAATTTCTTTCCTTGCTTGGAAATCACTGGTAATACAGCATGCTGAGGGGTAGGGGTAGGCCTAAAGGACGTGGACGCGGCCGAGGACGCGTAGGCCCAAGTGAGGGTGTGGGCACAGGCCGAGCTCCTGATCCAGGTGTGTCGCAGCCGACTGCTGCGCGATTAGGAGAGAGGCACGTTTCTGGCGTCCCCACATTCATCGCCCAATTAATGGGTCCACGCGGGAGACCTTTATTAGAAAATGAGCAGTGTGAGCAGGTCCTGTCGTGGATGGCAGAAAGTGCTTCGAGCAACCTATCATCCACCCACAGTTCTGCGCCGTCCAGTGCTGCAAATCCGAATCCTCTGTCTGCTGCTCCTCCTTCCTCCCAGCCTCCTCACTCCACTACAATGACACATGCTCAGGAGCGGGAAGACTCCCAGGAACTGTTCTCGGGCCCCTGCTCAGATTGGGCAGCAGTGGTTCCTCTCCCACCAGGGGAGTTTATCGTCACTGATGCACAACCATTGGAAAGTTCCCGGGGACCGGGGGATGAGGCTGGGGACTTCCGGCAACTGTCTCAAGACCTTTCAGTGGGTGAGGAGGACGATGACGATGAGACATAGTTGTCTTGCAGTGAGGTAGTAGTAAGGGCAGTAAGTCCGAGGGAGGAGCGCACAGAGGATTCGGAGGAAGAGCAGCAGGACGATGAGGTGACTGACCCCACCTGGTGTGCAACGCCTACTCAGGACAGGTCTTCAGACGGGCAGGCAAGGGCAGCAGCAGGGCAGGTAGCAAGAGGCAGTGCGGTGGCCAGGGGTGGAGGCAGGGCTAGACCGAATAATCCACCAACTGTTTCCCAAAGCGCACCCTCGCGCCATGCCACCCTGCAGAGGCCGAGGTGCTCTAAGGTCTGGCAGTTTTTCACAGAGACGCCTGACGACCGACGAACAGTGGTGTGCAACCTTTGTCGCGCCAAGATCAGCCGGGGAGCCACCACCAACAGCCTCACCACCACCAGCATGCGCAGACATATGCTGGCCAAGCACCCCACAAGGTGGGACGAAGGCCGTTCACCGCCTCCGATTTGCACCGCTGCCTCTCCCCCTGTGCCCCAACCTGCCACTGAGATCCAACCCCCCTCTCAGGACACAGGCACTACCGTCTCCTGGCCTGCACCCACACCCTCACCTCCACTGTCCTCGGCCCCATCCACCAATGTCTCGCACCGCACAGTCCAGCCGTCGCTAGCGCAAGTGTTGGAGCGCAAGCGCAAGTACGCCGCCACGCACCCGCACGCTCAATCGTTAACCGTCCACATAGCCAAATTTATCAGCCTTGAGATGCTGCCGTATAGGGTTGTGGAAACGGAGGCTTTCAAAGCTATGATGGCGGCGGCGGCCCCGCGCTACTCAGTTCCCAGTCGCCACTACTTTTCCCGATGTGCCGTCCCAGCCCTGCACGACCACGTCTCCCGCAACATTGTACGCGCCCTCACCAATGCGGTTAGTGGCAAGGTCCACTTAACTACGGACACGTGGACAAGCACAGGCGGGCAGGGCCACTACATCTCCCTGACGGCACATTGGGTGAATTTAGTGGAGGCTGGGACAGAGTCAGAGCCTGGGACCGCTCACGTCCTACCCACCCCCAGAATTGCGGGCCCCAGCTCGGTGGTGGTATGTTCGGCGGTGTATGCTTCCTCCACTAAACCACCCTCCTCCTCCTCCTCCTCCTCAACCTCTGTCTCGCAATCTAGATGTGTCAGCAGCAGCAGGACGTCGCCAGCAGTCGGTGTCGCGCGGCGTGGCAGCACAGCGGTGGGCAAGCGTCAGCAGGCCGTGCTGAAACTACTCAGCTTAGGAGATAGGAGGCACACGGCCCACGAACTGCTGCAGGGTCTGACAGAGCAGACCGACTGTTGGCTTGCGCCGCTGAGCCTCCAACCGGGCATGGTCGTGTGTGACAACGGCCGTAACCTGGTGGCGGCCCTGCAGCTCGGCAGCCTCACGCACGTGCCATGCCTGGCCCACGTCTTTAATTTGGTGGTTCAGCGCTTTCTGAAAAGCTACCCACGCTTGTCAGACCTGCTCGTAAAGGTGCGCCGGCTCTGCGCACATTTCCGCAAGTCCCACACGGACGCTGCCACCCTGCGCACCCTGCAACATCGGTTTAATCTGCCAGTGCACCGACTGCTGTGCGACGTGCCCACACGGTGGAAGTCTACGCTCCACATGTTGGCTAGGCTCTATGAGCAGCGTAGAGCTATAGTGGAATACCAACTCCAACATGGGCGGCGCAGTGGGAGTCAGCCTCCTCAATTCTTTTCAGAAGAGTGGGCCTGGTTGGCAGACATCTGCCAGGTCCTTCGAAACTTTGAGCAGTCTACCCAGGTGGTGAGCGGCGATGCTGCAATCATTAGCGTCACCATTCCTCTGCTATGCATCTTGAGAAGTTCCCTGCAAACCATAAAGGCAGCCGCTTTGTGCTCGGAAACAGAGCCGGGGGAAGACAGTATCTCGCTGTATAGTCAGAGCACCCTCCTGTCTATATCTCAGCGCGTTCAGGAGGAGGAGGAGGAGCATGAGGAGGATGAGGAGGAGGGGGAAGAGACAGCTTGGCCCACTGCTGACGGTACCCATGCTGCTTGCCTGTCATCATTTCAGCGTGTATGGCAGGAGGAGGAGGAGGATCCTGAAAGTGATCTTCCTAGTGCGGACAGCCATGTGTTGCGTACAGGTTCCCTCGCACACATGGCTGACTTCATGTTAGGATGCCTTTCTCGTGACCCTCGCGTTACACGCATTCTGGCCACTACGGATTACTGAGTGTACACACTGCTCGACCCACGCTATAAGGAGAACCTTCCCACTCTCATTCCCGAAGAGGAAAGGGGTTCGAGAGTGTTGCTATACCACAGGACCCTGGCGGACAAGCTGATGGTAAAATTCCCATCCGACAGCGCTAGTGGCAGAAGGCGCAGTTCCGAGGGCCAGGTAGCAGGGGAGGTGCGGAGATCGAGCAGCATGTACAGCCCAGGCAGTGCAACAGTCTTTAAGGGCCTGGACAGCTTTTTGGCTCCCCAGCAAGACTGTGTCACCGCTCCCCAGTCAAGGCTGAGTCGGCGGGAGCACTGTAAAAGGATGGTGAGGGAGTACGTAGCCGATCGCACGACTGTCCTCCGTGACGCCTCTGCCACCTACAACTACTGGGTGTCGAAGCTGGACACGTGGCCTGAACTAGCGCTGTATGCCCTGGAGGTGCTTGCTTGTCCTGCGGCTAGCGTCTTGTCGGAAAGGGTGTTTAGTGCGGCTGGGGGAATCATCACAGATAAGCGTACCCGCCTGTCAACCGACAGTGCCGACAGGCTAACACTCATCAAGATGAACAAAGCCTGGATTTCCCCAGACTTCTCTTCTCCACCAGCGGACAGCAGCGGTACGTAAGCAATACGTAGGCTGCACCCGCGGATGGAAGCTACGTTCTCTCTCACCATCCAAAACGGGGACATTTCTGCTTCATCAATCTGTGTCTAATATTCCTCCTCCTCCTCCTGCTCCTCCTCCTGAAACCTCACGTAATCACGCTGAACGGGCAATTTTTCTTAGGGCCACAAGGCTCACTCATCTAATTTTTCTAAACAATTTTTATATGTTTCAATGCTCTTAAAAGCGTTGAAACTTTAACTTGAACCAATTTTTAGTTAAACTGGGCTGCCTCCAGGCCTAGTTACCTCTTAAGCCACATTAACCAAAGCGATTAATGGGTTTCACCTGCCATCTTGGTTGGGCATGGCCAATTTTTACTGAGGTACATTAGTACTGTTGGTACACCAATTTTTTGGGGCCCTCACCTACAGTGTAATCATAGCAATTTGTATGTTCTTCACCTGCACTCATGGTACAGAAGTGTGTGTGGGGTTGGCCTACACTTTAGCTACATAAATGTAACTTGGGCCTTGGCTATACTGCAGCTACTGAAATGGAACTAAGACTGCGCTCCCACTATACTGCTGCTTCGGAATTGTTCCTGGGGCCTGTGTAGGCTGCTACAATGACTTAAATGGAACTAAGACTATGCTCCTCCTATACTGCTACTTCGGAATTGTTCCTGAGGCCTGTGTAGGCTGCTACTATTACTGAAATGGAACGAAGACTGCGCTCCCACTATACTGCTGCTTCGGAATTGTTACTGGGGCCTGTGTAGGCTGCTACTATTACTGAAATGGAACTAAGTCTGTGCTCCCCCTAAATGCTGCTAGTGATATGTTAGTGGGGCCTGTCGCTAATGCTACGGCTGAAATGTTACTAATTCTGGGCTCTGCCTATACCGCTGCTAATGGTATGTCTCTGGGGTGTGGAAAGAGAGGCTTCCCAAAGACATGATGGCGGCGAGGCCATTTCCCACCAACGCTGTTACTGTTAAGGTGCATATAACCACGGACACGTGGAGAGGACACGTAGTGCCTGCAACACATCCCCCGCCACGGCCCACTTAATCCTGGCCACATTCCGAAAACCAACAAAATAAAACCGTGCTACTAGGTCCGCAGTCACCACCACATTACCACCAACGCGGTTACTGTTAAGGTACATATTACCAGTCTGACTGGGGCATGCAGTGTTGGCCGGAGCCCACCTGCATTAAGCATGACATTACTACCTCAGCTGTGTTGGGCAATGCAATGGGATATTTCTATGTACCGCCGGTGGCTTCCTGGCACCCACCCATGCTGTGGGTCCACAGGGAATTATAAATGCATCTGTTTCCACTTGTAAAGAACCCCAGTCTGACTGGGGCATGCAGTGTGGGCCGAAGCCCACCTGCCTTAAGCACGACATTACTACCTCAGCTGTGTTGGGCAATGCAATGGGATATTTTTGTGTATCGCCGGTGGGTTCCAGGGAGCCACCCATGCTGTAGGTGCACACGGAGTTTAACCTACATGTGTCCACTTGTAAAGAACCCCAGTCTGACTGGGGCATGCAGTGTGGGCCGAAGCCCACCTGCATTAAGCACGACATTACTACCTCAGCTGTGTTGGGCAATGCAATGGGATATTTCTATGTACCGCCGGTGGCTTCCTGGCACCCACCCATGCTGTGGGTCCACAGGGAATTATAAATGCATCTGTTTCCACTTGTAAAGAACCCCAGTCTGACTGGGGCATGCAGTGTGGGCCGAAGCCCACCTGCATTAAGCACGACATTACTATCTCAGCTGTGTTGGGCAATGCAATGAGATATTTCTATGTACCGCCGGTGGCTTCCTGGCACCCACCCATGCTGTGGGTCCACAGGGAATTATAAATGCATCTGTTTCCACTTGTAAAGAACCCCAGTCTGACTGGGGCATGCAGTGTGGGCCGAAGCCCACCTGCATTAAGCACGACATTACTACCTCAGCTGTGTTGGGCAATGCAATGGGATATTTTTGTGTATCGCCGGTGGGTTCCATGGAGCCACCCATGCTGTCGGTCGACAGGGACTTCACAATAGGGAGTTGTACCTGCCTGTGTCTATGAATTAAAAAGCCCGGTCTGACTGGGGCATGCAGAGACACCTTGACAGAATGAATAGTGTGTGGCACATAGGTTCCCCATTGCTATGCCCACGTGTGCAGCTCCTGATGGCGGTGGCACAGGATTCTATTTCTCATTGCTTCTGTACAGCATTGTGGGCTATCGCCCCGCCCCTTTTAAAGAGGGTCGCTGCCTAGCCGTGCCAACCCTCTGCAGTGTGTGCCTGCGGTTCCTCCTCATGGCAGATGCACTTCTAAATAGACATGAGGGTGGTGTGGCATGAGGGCAGCTGAAGGCTGCGCAGGGACACTTTGGTATGCGCTGTGGGGGGGAGGGGGGGCGGTTGGGCAGCATGTAACCCAGGAGAAGTGGCAGTGGAGTGTCATGCAGGCAGTGATTGTGCTTTGTTGGAGGTAGTGTGGTGCTTAGCAAAGGTATGCCATGCTAACGAGGGCTTTTCAGAAGTAAAAGTTTTTGGGAGGGGGGGGGCCCACTCTTGCCGCTATTGTGGCTTAATAGTGGGACCTGTGAACTTGAGATGCAGCCCAACATGTAGCCCCTCGCCTGCCCTATGCGTTGTTGTGTCGTTCCTATCACTTTCTTGAATTGCCCAGATTTTCACACAAGGAAACCTTAGCGAGCATCGGCGAAATACAAAAATGCTTGGGTCGCCCATTGACTTCAATGGGGTTCGTTACTCGAAACGAACCCTCGAGCATCGCGAAAAGTTCGTCCCGAGTAACGAGCACCCGAGCATTTTGGTGCTCGCTCATCTCTAGTAGAGAACATTTTTCCAGATGAGATGCTGTTAAGCAAGACCGTATCCGATAATATGTGTATAGCTCATTGGAAGGAATATTATATTTGTCTTTTACTGTTTGGAAGGAGAGAATCCTTCCCTCTGAATATAGGTCTGAGATACATGTTATTCCTGCTTTCGACCAAGCTAAAGTTGAAAGCCCTGGGATGAAATATGTAAGGGTCTCTATTGGAAGCTTGATTTCTTTTTTACTTAAGCTCGCTTTTAATTTAAGGTTGCAGATGTTCCATGCTTGTAAAGTGGCTAACATTGGAGGGGATAGGCCTTGCAGGTTCAGATCTAAGGGAGAATGATAAATAGTTGCGGCTGATGTTACTGCGAGTAGAAGGGAGTTTAGCCCTCTGTTTTTATTGAATTGTTTTTCAATATAGAGCCATGGGGGGGAGGGGTGCATCTCATCAAACCAGGACTTGGATATGTTTAGGTTTATGGCCTGGCAGTATGCCCATAGATCCGGTACTCCCAGGCCCCCCCGCCTGCGGTTGAGAGATAGAATCGTGGACGCAACTCTGGGTCTTTTGTTATTCCATATGAATTTTGCTTTTGGAATTCCATCACTTTGGTGTGTGGTATTGGGAGAGCCATTGTGCGGAAGATGTACAAAAGTTTAGGTAATATTATCATTTTGTAAAGCGTGATTCTCCCAATCCACGAATATTCAAATTTGCTCAGGGAATTCAATTCCTCCTGAACTGAGAGGCATAGGGGGTCAAGGTTAGCCGAGATCATTTCTGAAAGTGGGTAGGATATGGTTATCCCTAAATATGGGATCGTGGTTTTCCATGTGTACCTGAATTCGGATTGGATGGCTTGTTTCAACAAGGAGGGGATGTTTATTCCCAGGATTTGGGACTTATTTATGTTTAGCTTATAATAGGATGTGTTACTGAAATCTGCTATGATGTTTTGTGCTGCTCTTAAAGATTCTAGTGGGTTAGACAGCGTTAGAATTACATCGTCGGCATATAATCCGATCTTGTGTTGTCTGCCTCCACTAGGGAAGCCACTGATGAAAGGTGAGGTTCTGATGAGCTCTGCCATTGGTTCCATTACCATTATAAATAGCAATGGTGAAAGGGGGCAGCCCTGTCTTGAGCCGTTCGTTATCAGGAAGGGCTTGGAGAAGGTCCCATCTATTAATACTCTGGCAGATGGGGAGGAGTATAGAGCCTTGATTGCCCTCAGAAAACTACCTCCCACGCCGAACTTCTCCAGAGTGGCAAACATGAAGCCCCAATGAAGTCCATCAAACGCCTTCTCTGCATCCAGGGCAAGGAGGAGAGAAGGTGCTTGACCCGACCCCACCCCGGCCAGGAGGTTAATAAGCCTCCTTGTGCCATCAGATGATTGTCTGCCCTTAACAAAGCCCACCTGATCGCTATGTATTAAATTTGGGAGTATTTGGAGTAGCTTTAACGCTAAGATTTTTGATAGTAGTTTTGTGTCAGAGTTGAGGAGGGAAATGGGTCTAAAGTTTGCGGGTGTATCTGTTGGCTTTCCGGGCTTAGGGATTGTGACAATAGTGGCTTGAAGCATCTCCGAGGGCATACCTCCTGAGTGCATGGCTTCATTAAAAATAGAGGCAAGGTAAGGAGATAGTGTTTGAGCATACGTTTTATAATATTCATTTGTAAAGCCATCAGGTCCGGGCGATTTATAGTTTTTTAGTAGCTTTATCGCGGAGATGACTTCTTTTGTTGAAATGGGATCATCCAGTGTATAGCGCGAGGGATCAATTTTGGGGAGGGACATTTTTTGTAGAAAGTTGTTGATAGTGTCTGAGTTCGGTTGGGGTGTTGCTGTGTCATTTTTTAGGTTATATAAGTTGGCGTAGAATGAGCTAAATTCGTTAGCTATGTCTTGTGGATGAGTAAGCTTAGTTTTGGAGTTGTTTGATTTGATTAGAAAGGGGATTTTTGCTTTGATGTGCTTTGGCTTTACTTTATTTGACATCAGTTTGGACGGCTTATTATGATGAGAGTAGTAATTGGCTTTCATAAACATATGGTTTTTATTGTGTTCTTCTATAAGAATAGCCCGTAATTTTCTTCTAAGATTGCTCAATTTTATTTGATCTGTATTCAAAGGGGATGTTTGTAATCTCTTTTCAATTATTTGTATTTGACTTAGGAGTTCATCTATTTACTTTTGTTTATTTCTTCTGTGTTGGGAGTTTAGTTTGATAAGTATGCCCCGGATAACCGCTTTATGGGCGTTCCATAGGGTGCTTATCTCTGGGTGCTCATTTAAACTAAAGTATTCCTCTAAAGCTTTGGTTATTGTGTTTTTGTTCTTTGGAGATTTAATTAGAGGGACATTGATGCGCCAAATTTTTGTGTTTATTTTGGGGTGTCCTAAATTTATTTTTAATGTTATTGGGGCGTGGTCCGACCATGTGGCTGTACCTATTTCTGAGGAGGTGATTAATGGGAGGGTCCATCTATCTACTAGGAACAGGTCGATACGTGAGAATGATTTGTGCCTGTGGGAGAAATGGGTAAATTCTCTAGATGAGGAGTTTAGGCATCTGAATGAGTCATATAATGCCTCTTTGTGTAGCCAAGGAAAGAGTGTGGGGAAGGTCCTATGTTTGTTTGTTGAATCTAGATTTCTATCCGGGATGCTATTAAAATCGCCACAAATTATCAACTTTCCCATTTGTATTCTTTTTATTTTCTTTATTGTCCTGTTTAAAAAGAAGATTTGCGATTTGTTTGGAGCGTAGATATTAGCGATCATGATGGGACACTCATTTATAGTGCCAGCCACAGCAAGGTATCTGCCCTTTGGGTCTACAAGGCTTGTTTTGTGAAAAATCGTGGCATTTTTAATGCAATGTTGGGCGTCAGTTTTGAATCACATCATTATGATTAGTGAGGAGGTGTGTTAAAAAATGTAAAGAATTCAAAAATAGAACAGACAGCTTTTGAAAATCACGGTGGTAGAAACCCTATGTTCGAGCTCAGGTTTGAGAAAACATTAATATCAATTGGAGCATTGTACCGCGGTTAGGATGGCAATCGAGACGCCGCACTAATAACAGTAAAAAGCAGTTTGTGTGTGAGAGTGGCCTAAAGGGTTACAAACAAATTTTCATGTAGCGCAGAAAATCAGTCATGTTTTAGGAAGATTCCATCAAGAGGCTAAATCATGTATGGAAATTCATTTCGTAGCTCGATGCAGCATGATTTAGGCTTGGGTATGAGGAAGACGCGGCCCGACCTGAGGTTTTGCACCTGGGCCCCTGAGCCTTTACGTATGCCCCTGATCATTCCCCTAATGTCAATCCACAAATAACTCCGTACAGATACAGCAGAACTCACTCATCAGGCTCCCGTTACAACACGGATACAGGCCAAGGTGATGACACGCCTCCACGCTGGTTGGATCCAGACCTGCTCCAAAGTCAGCAGAGAAACAGCACAATTAGAGGCAGCATCCATGGAATTCCATGAATAAAAGTGATTTTATTCCATTCAGGTCCCACGTACAGCAATAAACAGATGCAGTAATGCAAGCGACGTTCCGATCCTAATGGATCTTTGTCAAGCCTGGGGAAACAAAGAACCTCCCTCTTTAGCTCAATGGGAAAACAAAGTATATCAAATATTCCATTTTAATGAAATTGTGTGCTAGAACAAAATTCTTAATCATCTGGCCACCTTGGATCAAATGCATTAAACAATCTGATGTTTGAACTAATATTAACCTGGGTTCGCCCACCTTCTCTTACCTGCAAACAACCTTCCCTCACTCAAGGCCCACAGTCATTAAAAATTACATTTCCTGACCATTAAATAATTTATCTCCAGGCCTCCTCTTTTTAAACTAGCCTCGACATCTCCCTCCCCATCCCCTTTTTGGTTCACAGGTTATTGTTTTATTGTTACTGGAATAATCAATGACAGGGCTGAATTGTCTATAAGATTTATCCTGGATGTTGAGAACCCTGATTGACTTTATCATCTTCGAGATCTGCATGTCCCGATTGTAAAACAATTATATTGTCATTTACTTCTGTACAATCTGTCTCAACTTGCCTCTTAGATCTGTGTGCGCTGTGATAATCTTTTTTTTTTTAATTAAGAAAGCTTATCTGCTATTGTAAAACACACAAAAAAAAATCAGAACCTATGTGATAAAGGGAACCATTCCTACACTGAACAAAATGTTTTCTATTCATTTGACAGATGAGTAAATTACATGCTTTGGCTGGTGCTAGCTCTATTTTCAAGACAGGCAAAGTGTTCAAGAACCAGACCTTTTCATCAACATATTACAAGTACATGATTCCAGTTTCTGAAGAAATTATCAATATGGTTTTATCCTTTGTGCAAGTAAAAGTAAGTATACTAAAAAGATGTGCTATAAAGTAAATTATTCCAATCCTGTTTGTATGTAATGATGAAAGATAACCTGTTGGCTCTCCTGCTAGGTCACAGTAAATACTTGCATTCTCTCAAAAACAACAATTATCGGGCATCTTTAATTAGAACACTGCATTGTGTAAATTCCCCTCCTGGAAATGAATGAATAAATTGACAAAAATAAAGTTGGTATCACCAACTTATTCCGCAGCGCTTTCAGGTAATTTTTTTTTTTTTTGGTCACCCTGTCTCCAAGAAAAAATGAACTAAAAAGCAATCAATAAGTTGTATGTATTTCAAAATGGTACCAAGGCAAACCTACTTGACGTCCCGCAAAAAATGAGCACTCACAAAACTATGCTGATGGAAAAATAAAGTTATTGCATGCACAAGATGGCAGCGGAAAGTAATTTTAAACAAATAAATGCCTTTGAAAAAAGTTAATGTAGTACAGCAAAAAAAACAAACTGGTATTGTAGTAATCGCACTGAGCCATAGATTAAAGTTATTACTTCATTTTTTGTTGCAGTTTGTGCGCTGTAGAAACGAGGCACACCAAAAGATAGCAGAATGTCTTTTTTTTTTTTAATTCATTTTAGTCCACTTAGAATTTTTAAATCGTTTTTTAGCAATTATATGGTACATTAAATACATTAAATTGAAAAATACAACTCCCTCGCAAAAACAAGCCCTCATACGGCTACGTCGATGGATAATTATGGGAGTTACAACTTTTTTAATAAGGGGAGGAAAAACGAAAATGGGGTGGGGGGTGGGTGGGGGGGAAAGATCTGCGTCAATAAGGGGTTAAATACAACTCCTCTTGCAAAAAGCCCTCAGACAGTTTTGTTGATAGATAAATAAGAGTTGTAATATATTAAAAGTGGGGAGGAAAAAAACATAATTAAGAAAAAATAGCGCATCCTTAACTCTAATTTTTCAAAGATATCCAAAAACTGATCGTATGTACCTACCATTTGCAGCTGCCAGTATAATCAACATAATGTATGTGGAAAGAATTTACTAAATGCACTTTGTACTTCTCTATAGAGAAATGCGCAGCCTCTTGAGATGGCGGTCGATGTTGGATGTGGGACTGGACGATACACTATACCTCTAGCTCCTCACTTCAGGAAGGTCCTGGGAATAGACATCAGTGAATCCCAAATAAATTTGGCTAATCAATATAATTTACTGGACAACGTGTCCTACATGTGAGTATTACACTGGATCTACCAATCCTGCTGATGCTACTAAGGATTAGATGGCATTAGTTCCTCTGGCAATCATCTCTGTTCTGTCTACAGGGTGGCGCCAGCTGAGAAGTTACCAATAGAGAATGATTCTGTGGACCTGGTAAATGTCGGTCTCGCTGCTCATTGGTTCAAAGTAGACAAATTTGCTGGTGAAGCAGCTCGAGTACTAAAGAAAAAAGGATGCTTTGCTCTACATGGTTTTCACCCGTCCAATGAGATTGAATACAAGGATTTGTCACATGACTTGACGGTAGTAATGTCAGAGGTAATGATGAAAAGATGTAATAAGTAACTTGAAAATGAACTCCAAAGTCATCTACAAATAGGGTTGCCTTCTACTGTCGTTTTGGTTTCCTTTTACAATAGGGATTAATTATAAGGCCTTGGTCAGACAGGTGTTTTTTAAAATTTTTTTTGCGCTCAAAAAATTAGATGTGTCAAAATTGCATGAACTGGCAATGTTTCATGCATAGAAGATTTGAGCTTCATGCGCATCAAAATCGCCCATTCACTGGAGCAGCTACGCTATAAAAAGCACAGCTGCTCCAGGAGGAGAGAGCGAAAAAGCCCCACAGGGATTCGAGATTTCCCCATATCAGGGATAGAGAATGGAGCTATGGGGGATTAACCAATAGCAGGGAGAGACGGAGTGCGGCTATGGGTTAATCCCCCATAGGTCTGCTTTCTCTCCCTGCTGTGGAGAAATCCCCCAGAGCTCAACTCTCTCACCCTGCTATGGGGAAATCCTCTATAGCTCCGCTCTCTCCCTGCTATGGTGATCCCCCCAGGAATATCCCTATAGTGCATGGAGTGGGCGGGGCTATAAGACTTTTCAGAGAATCCCTATAGCAAATATAGAGGGGGCTGGATCCCTCTAGCCCCGCCTCTCCTCCCATGCTCTCAGGAAAGCCCACAGGGAAAGCCCTGTAATCATGCTGCCCTCTCCCTCCCTGCTATAGGGAAATCCCTTGGGGGAGAGAGGAGGAGGGAGTCCCCTACAGCCCCCTGCTGCTAGGGAATTGCCCATCAGGGGGGCAGGAGCCATTACCCCGCTGCCTCCAGAGCATTTAAAAGGGGCTGCCCAGAAGCACATTTTAAATGTTCCATTGTAAATTTCTGTTAGTCCCCGCAGGGATTAAGTGAATCCTCAGCGAGTCCCCTCATCCCTGTGGGTACTAACAGGAGTTTACATTGGGACAGTTTACATCTGGGCAGCAAGTTTTAAATTTAGTGCAAGTTTTAAATTTCAATGGAAACTCCTGCTCAGCGCACCAAAGACAGGTCAGAGATCCTATCGTTGTTAGGTGTGCACCGTTTTGCGCACCTAAAGTCTCTTATATGAGTGCTTATATAGGAACCCATTGGTTCTTTAAGAATCAATCTTTTTGCATGCACTAAACAAAGCTTGTTTGACCGAGCCCAAAGGTCAGAGTTTTGGCCCACTTAAAAAGACACTTATTTTTTTTTAATACTGATTTTTGTATATATATATATTTTTTTTTGCAGATATGGAATTTTTTGCACCCGTATGCTGACAAAAACATAGAGGACATGTATTGTCAGTACAAAAATATATATGAAGCTGTTCCGCTAAAAGATAAGCAATGGTAAGTTTTTAGTTTTTTTTTTTCTTATTTAACATCCTCCAACAGTCACAATAAAATCAGAAAAACTCTACCTAAAAATGGCACTTTTTTATTGTATTAACCCAGTAAGGACCAGGCACTGTAAATTTACGGCGCCTGGTCTTTGGCTTCAAGCCCGCCCTATGTAAAATTACGGCAGCGATTTAAGTCTCTTGGCTCTGCAATCAGTCAGGGGCAGGAACGGGTTATCAGCTGTTAATAACAGCTGATAATTCGGCGAAAAAGGTAGGAGGAGTTTTTAATAGAGATGAGCGAGCATCGAAATGCTCGGGTGCTCGTTACTCGGAACGAAATTTTCGCGATGCTCGAGGGTTCGTTTCGAGTAACGAACCCCATTGAAGTCAATGGGCGACCCGAGCATTTTTGTATATCGCCAATGCTCGCTAAGGTTTCCATTTGTGAAAATCTGGGCAATTCAAGAAAGTGATGGGAACGACACAGCAACGGATAGGGCAGGCGAGGGGCTACATGTTGGGCTGCATCTCAAGTTCCCACGTCCCACTATTAAGCCACAATAGTGGCAAGAGTGGACCCCCCCCTCCCAACAATTTTTAATTGTGAAAAGCCCTCATTAGCAATGCATACCTTAGCTAAGCACCACGCTACCTCCAACAAAGCACAATCACTGCCTGCATGACACTCCGCTGCCACTTCTCCTGGGTTACATGCTGCCCAACCCCCCCCCCCCCCGCACGACCCAGCGTCCACAGCGCACACCAAAGTGTCCCTGCGCAGCCTTCAGCTGCCCTCATGCCACACCACCCTCATGTCTATTTATAAGTGCGTTTGCCATGAGGAGGATCCGCAGGCACACACTGCAGAGGGTTGGCACGGCTAGGCAGCGACCCTCTTTAAAATGGGCGGGACGATAGACCACAATGCTGTACAGAAGCAATGAGAAATATAATCCTGTGCCACCGCCATCAGGAGCTGCACACGTGGGCATAGCAATGGGGAACCTATGTGCCACACACTTTTCATTCTGTCAAGGTGTCTGCATGCCCCAGTCAGACCGGGGTTTTTTATAAATAGTCACAGGCAGATACAACTCCGCAATGGGAATTCCGTGTGCACCCACAGCATGGGTGGCTCCCTGGAACCCACCGGCTGTACATAAATGTATCCCATTGCAGTGCCCTGGACAGTAGAGCTAACGTCAGATTAAATGCAGGTGGGCTTCGGCCCACACTGCATGCCCCAACCAGACCGAGGTTTTTAATTCATAGACACAGGCGGGTACAACTCCCTATTGTGAAGTCCCTGGGGACCGACAGCATGGGTGGGTGCCAGGAAGCCACCGGCGGTACATAAATATATCCCATTGCATTGCTCATCACAGCTGAGGTAATGTCATGTTTAATGCAGGTGGGCTTCGGCCCACACTGCATGCCTAAGTTAGACTGGGGTTCTTTAGAAGTGGACACAGGCAGGTAAAACTCCGTGTGGACCGACAGCATGGGTGGCTCCCTGGAACCCACCGGCGGTACATAAATATATCCCATTGCATTGCCCATCACAGCTCAGGTAATGTCTTGTCTAATGCAGGTGGGCTTCGGCCCACACTGCATACCCCAGTCAGACTAGGGTTCTTTAGAAATGGACACATGCAGTTACAACTCCGTGTGGACCGACAGCATGGGTGGCTGCCTGGAACCCACCGGCGGTACATAAATATATCCCATTGCATTGCCCATCACAGCTGAGGTAATGTCATGTTTAATGCAGGTGGGCTTCGGCCCACACTGCATGCCCCAGTCAGACTGGGGTTCTTTAGAAGTGGACACATGCATTTACAACTCCGTGTGGACCGACAGCATGGGTGGGTGCCAGGAAGCCACCGGTGGTACATAAATATATCCCATTGCAGTGCCCAGCACAGCTGATGTAACGTCAGCTTTAATGCAGGTGGGCAAAAAATTAATTGGATTACACTGTAGGCGAGGGCCCCAAAAAATTGGTGTACCAACAGTACTAATGTACGTCAGAAAAATTGCCCATGCCCAACCAAGAGGGCAGGTGAAACCCATTAATCGCTTTGGTTAATGTGGCTTAATTTGTAACTAGGCCTTGAGGCAGCCCAGTTAAAATAAAAATTGGTTCAGGTACAAGTTTCAACGCTTTAATGAGCATTGAAACGTATAAAAATTGTTTACAAAAATTATATGACTGAGCCTTGTGGGCCTAAGAAAAATTGCCCGTTCGGCGTGATTACGTCAGGTTTCAGGAGGAGGAGCAGGAGGAGGAGGATGAATATTATACACAGATTGATGAAGCTAAAAGGTCCACGATTTTGATGGTGATAGAGAACAATGCTTCCATCCGCGGGTGCAGCCTACATATTGTTTAGGTATCGCTGCTGTCCGCTGGTGGAGAAGAGAAGTCTGGGGAAATCCAGGTTTTGTTCATCTTGATGAGTGTAAGCCTGTCGGCACTGTCGGTTGACAGGCGGGTACGCTTATCTGTGATGATTCCCCCAGCCGCACTAAACACCCTCTCTGACAAGACGCTAGCCGCAGGACAAGCAAGCACCTCCAGGGCATACAGCGCGAGTTCAGGCCACGTGTCCAGCTTCGACACCCAGTAGTTGTAGGGGGCAGAGGCGTCACGGAGGACGGTCGTGCGATCGGCTACATATTCCCTCACCATCCTTTTACAGTGCTCCCGCCGACTCAGCCTTGACTGGGGAGCGGTGACACAGTCTTGCTGGGGAGCCAGAAAGCTGTCAAAGGCCTTAGAGAGTGTTCCCCTGCCTGTGCTGTACATGCTGCCTGATCTCTGCGCCTCCCCTGCTTCCTGGCCCTCGGAACTGCGCCTTCGGCCACT
The DNA here is from genome assembly GCF_035609145.1 of Eleutherodactylus coqui. Lineage (NCBI taxonomy): Eukaryota > Metazoa > Chordata > Amphibia > Anura > Eleutherodactylidae > Eleutherodactylus > Eleutherodactylus coqui. The sequence goes on along the minus strand of NC_089844.1, from coordinate 49,693,168 downwards.
AGCGCTGTCGGATGGGAATTTTACCATCAGTTTGTCCGCCGGGGTCCTGTGGTATAGCATCACTCTCGAATCTCTTTCCTCTTCGGGTATGAGAGTGGAAAAGTTCTCCTTATATCGTGGGTCGAGCAGTGTGTACACCCAGTAATCCGTAGTGGCCAGAATGCGTGTAACGCGAGGGTCACGAGGAAGGCATCCTAACATGAAGTCAGCCATGTGTGCCAGGGTACCTGTACGCAACAGATGGCTGTCCTCACTAGGAAGATCACTTTCAGGATCCTCCTCCTCCTCCTCCTCCTCCTCAGGCCATACACGCTAAAAGGATGACAGGCAAGCAGCATGGGTACCCTCAGCAGTGGGCCAAGCTGTCTCTTCCCCCTCCTCCTCAACGCGCTGAGATATAGACTATCTGACTATCCAGCGACATACTGTCTTCCCCCACCTCTGTTTCCGAGCGCAAAGCGTCTGCCTTTATGCTTTGCAGGGAAATTTTCAAGAGGCATAGCAGAGGAATGGTGACGCTAATGATTGCAGCATCGCCGCTCACCATCTGGGTAGACTCCTCAAAGTTTCCAAGGACCTGGCAGATGTCTGCCAACCAGGCCCACTCTTCTGTGAAGAATTGAGGAGGCTGACTCCCACTGCGCCGCCCATGTTGGAGTTGGTATTCCACTATAGCTCTACGCTGCTCATAGAGCCTGGCCAACATGTGGAGTGTAGAGTTCCACCGTGTGGGCACGTCGCACAGCAGTCGGTGCACTGGCAGATGAAACCGATGTTGCAGGGTGCGCAGGGTGGCAGCGTCCGTGTGGGACTTGCGGAAATGTGCGCAGAGCCGGCGCACCTTTCCGAGTAGGTCTGACAAGCGTGGGTAGCTTTTCAGAAAGCGCTGAACCACCAAATTAAAGACGTGGGCCAGGCATGGCACGTGCGTGAGGCTGCCGAGCTGCAGAGCCGCCACCAGGTTACGGCCGTTGTCACATACGACCATGCCCGGTTGGAGGCTCAGCGGCGCAAGCCAGCGGTCTGCTCTGTCAGACCCTGCAGCAGTTCGTGGGCCATGTGCCTCTTATCTCCTAAGCTGAGTAGTTTCAGCACGGCCTGCTGATGCTTGCCCACCACTGTGCTGCCGTGCCGCGCGACACTGACTGTTGGCGACGTGCTGCTGCTGACACATCTTGATTGCGAGACAGAGGTTGCGTAGGAGGAGGAGGAGGGTGGTTTAGTGGAGGAAGCATACACCGCCGCAGATACCACCACCGAGCTGGGGCCCGCAATTCTGGGGGTGGGTAGGACGTGAGCGGTCCCAGGCTCTGACTTGGTCCCAGCCTCCACTAAATTCACCCAATGTGCCGTCAGGGAGATATAGTGGCCCTGCCCGCCTGTGCTTGTCCACGTGTCCGTTGTTAAGTGGACCTTGGCAGTAACCGCGTTGGTGAGGGCGCATACAATGTTGCGGGAGACGTGGTCGTGCAGGGCTGGGACGGCACATCGGGAAAAGTAGTGGCGACTGGGAACTGAGTAGCGCGGGGCCGCCGCTGCCATCATACCTTTGAAAGCCTCCATTTCCACAACCCTAAACGGCAGCATCTCCAGGCTGATAAATTTTGCACGTTTAACGCTTGAGCGTGCGGGTGCGTGGCAGCGTACTTGCGCTTGCGCTCCAACACTTGCGCTAGCGATGGCTGGACGGTGCGCTGAGAGACATTGGTGGATGGGGCCGAGCACAGCGGAGGTGAGGGTGTGGGTGCAGGCCAGGAGACGGTAGTGCCTGTGTCCTGAGAGGGGGTTGGATCTCAGTGGCAGGTTGGGGCACAGGGGGAGAGGCAGCGGTGCAAACCGGAGGCGGTGAATGGCCTTCGTTCCACCTTGTGGGGTGCTTGGCCATCATATGTCTGCGCATGCTGGTGGTGGTGAGGCTGGTGGTGGTGGCTCCCTGGCTGATCTTGGCGCGACAAAGGTTGTACACCACTGTTCGTCGGTCGTCTGCACTCTCAGTGAAAAACTGCCAGACCTTTGAGCACCTCGACTTCTGCAGGGTGGCATGGCGCGAAGGGGCGCTTTGGGAAGCAGTTGGTGGATTATTCGGTCTGGCCCTGCCTCTACCCCTGGCCACTGCACTGCGTCTTCCAACCTGCCCTGCTGCTGCACTTGCCTCCCCCTCTGAAGACCTGTCCTCAGTAGGCGTAGCAAACCAGCTGCTCTTCCTCCGAATCCTCTGTGTGCTCCTCCCTCGGACTTACTGCAATTACTACTACCTGACTGATAGACAACTGTGTCTCATCGTCGTCGTCCTCCTCACCCACTGAAAGCTCTTGAGACAGTTGCCGGAAGTCCCCAGCCTCATCCCTCGGCCCCCGGGAACTTTCCAAATGTTGGGCATCGGTCACGACAAACTCCTCCGGTGGGAGAGGAACCATTGCTGCCCATTCTGGGCAGGGGCCACGAGAACAGTTCCTGGGAGTCTGCCTGCTCCTCAGAATGTGTCATTGTAATGGAGTGAGGAGGCTGGGAGGAAGGAGGAGCAGCAGCCAGAGGATTCAGAGTTGCAGCAGTGGACGGCGCAGAATTCTGGGTGGTCGATAGATTGCTGGATGCACTTTCTGCCATCCACGACAGGACCTGCTCACACTGCTCATTTTCTAATAAAGGTCTACCGCGTGGACCCATTAATTGTGAGATGAATGTGGGGACGCCAGAAACGTGCCTCTCTCCTAATCCCGCAGCAGTCGGCTGCAATACACCTGGATCAGGAGCTCGGCCTTTGCCCACACCCTGACTTGGGCCTCCGCGTCCTCACCCACGTCCACGTCCTCTAGGCCTACCCCTACCCCTCAGCATGGTGTATTACCAGTAGTGCAGAAACAGAACGCTGTAATTAAATGTGCCGCTTATTCGCCTGTGGTTGGAGGCTGACTTCGCTTACGGAACGCACAGCAGAGGCAGGAAAGAATTTTGCGCAAGCCTGCTGTAACACTTAGCTGGCTGCGCATGATTTAGGACAACTAACCCCAGCAGAGACGCAGTACAGTCAGGACGGTCACAGGCAGCCCAAATAGATTTTTTTTCCCAAATTTTTTTGGAAAAGCCCACTGCCTATATAGACTGGATATGTCTTTCACTGTCCCTGCCTCACCACCACTACTGGCCCTGGACTATGTAAAATTACTGCATACTTTTTCACTCTGGACAGGATGACAGCGGTGATGTAAGAGGCAACGCAGAGCCAGGAAAGAATTTTGTGCAAGCCTGCTGTAACACTTAGCTGGCTGCGTATGAATTAGGACAACTACCCCCAGCAGAGACGCTGTACAGTCAGGACGGTCACAGGCAGCCCAAATAGATTTTTTTTCCCAAATTTTTTTGGAAAAGCCCACTGCCTATATAGACTGGATATGTCTTTCACTGTCCCTGCCTCACCACCACTACTGGCCGTGGACTATGTAAAATTACTGCAGGACGCAATGCTCTGGACGCAATGCTCTGCACGGCCGATATACAAAAAAAAAAATGTGCAACACTGCAAAAAGCAGCCTCAACAGTACTGCACACGGTCAGATGTGGCCCTAAGAAGGACCGTTAGGGTTCTTGAAGCCTAAAATCAATCTTAATCCGGCATCAGCAGCACTTTCCCTGATCTCTGTCAGAATGCATCTGTGGCGAGCCGCGGGAGGGGCCGATTTATATACTCGGGTGACACCTGATCTCGCCAGCCACTCACTGCAGGCGGGTGGTATAGGGCTTGAACGTCGCAGGGGGAAGTTGTAATGCCTTCCCTGTCTTTCTATTGGCCAGAAAAGCGCGCTAACATCTCAGAGATGAAAGTGAAAGTAACTCTAACATCGCTTGGTGCTCGCTTCTAGTATCGAGCATCTCGAACACGCTAATACTCGAACGAGTATCAAGCTCGGATGAGTACGTTCGCTCATCTCTAGTTTTTAACCCTTCCTGCTTTCGGCTCCCCCGAGTACAGTGCTCAATGAGCACTGTGTACTGAAAGTGAAAGTAACATGTAACTTTCACATCAGGTGCCCGGGGGGTTCATGTGACCACCTCGGTTCCCTGCTACAGCAGAGTTGGAGGGTCAGACTGGACCCTGAATAGCTCTGCCAGTGACTAATGTCACTGCAGGGGCTGTTTCCCCCTGTAACTGGGGCTCCTATGGATGCCCCAGCTACAGTCGGAAACGTCATGGGGGACATAGATAGTAAAAAACATAATTACATACATAAGTAGAACAACATTACAGAATAAAACAATACATACATAAGAGAGAAAATAACACAAACCCGACGCCAACAAAAACCGTCGCCGTATGCGCCCTGTAAACCAAAACCATATATACTATATAACAAAACGTCCAAAATAAATAGAGGAACCGATTCCCATACATTATTTTAGCATAAATATACTAAATAAAAAAAATAACTATAAATATTTTTAAAAAATCATCTTTTTAGCATTTTTCCCCCAATAAAACTAAAAGAACAGAAAAAAATAGTCAGTGAAAAAGATATTTAAAAAATAGCCCTATTTGTCACGGGAAAAAAAAAAACACAGAACATATAATTTTGATGGTTAAAGGAAAAAAAATAGGGTAGTAAAACCACCACATGGGTAAAATCCCAAAAAAGTTTCTGGTCCTTAAAGGGGTTGTCCCGCGAAAGCAAGTGGGTCTATACACTTCTGTATGGCCATATTAATGCACTTTGTAATGTACATTGTGCATTAATTATGAGCCATACAGAAGTTATCAAAAGTTATTCACTTACCTGTTCCGTTGCTAGCGTCCTCGTTTCCATGGAGCCGTCTAATTTTCAGCGTCTAATCGCTAGATTAGACGCACTTGCGCAGTCCGGGTCTTCTTCTTTTCTGAATGGGGCTGCTCGTGCCGGAGAGCGGCTCCGTGTAGCTCCGCCCCGTCACGTTCCGATTCCAGCCAATCAGGAGGCTGGAATCGGCAATGGACCGCACAGAAGCCCTGCGGTCCACCGAGGGAGAACATCCCGGCGGCCATCTTCACAAGGTAAGTATGAAGACGCCGGACCGCGGGGATTCAGGTAAGCGCTGTGCGTTTTTTTCTTTAAGTCCCTGCATCGGGTTTGTCTCGCGCCGAACGGGGGGGCTGTTGGGAAAAAAAACCCCGTTTCGGCGCGGGACAACCCCTTTAAGGTACAAAACAGCCTGCTCCTTAAGGGGTTAAATTTGTCTCATATAAATACACTTGGTGCAAAACGTAGTTGCCTTAAAGCGAACCTGTCACACCCTTACAGCACCATAAACTAAGCTATAAAAGAATAGTGAGGGGTGCGCCAAGTTTTCATAAAATAGAAGAAAAATCCAAGACTGTGCACAAACATACAAATGCACTCACCTGGTGCCAGGCAGGGAATTTGTAGATATTGTCTACCTTAATAGTCTTTATAGTTTCTAACCAAACATAGAAACATCATTATAAAACCAAGCCGTTTTCAGCGAGGCGTGCTAGCAAATGGATTTAAGCCGTGCTATGCGATGTTAGCCGGTGGTTAATAAAGTTAATTGTGAAAAACATGACACGCAATGCGTTCCATGTCACGCATAAACGTATTGACGTCACACGCAGCACCAATGTGCTGCGAGTACATCCTTTCGGGAGGAACAGTCTCGCCCCCTGCATCAACCACAACTGATTGTTCCCAGTAATTATACAGCCGGATGTTACAAGTAAGTGTGGACCAATTTGTATATAAATGTCTGGTTGTTAAATTGTATTGAGCTTGAAAAAGGCGGTGACTATCCGCCGAAACGCGTCGCTCTGTCATAATAATAAATTCTTTAACCCCACGAGCGCAATCAGCTGCTTTTTCCCTACTACGAATAAACTAAGCTATGTTGCTTTTAGGTAACGTGACAGGGAGTCAAGTTGTGGGCAACCTCTCTGCATACAGCGTGGACGTCAGCTGTTTACTACAGCTGACACCCACGGGCAACAGCTGCAATCGGCCGATCGCAGCCATTAACCCTTTAATTCCTGCTGTCAATTCTGACTGCAGCATTTAAATCCCTCGAACGATGTTTGGGTGTCCCGTACGCCCCCCCGGTGAGATCGGGGGAGCCATGCAAGTGTCAAATGCTGCCGGGGGCCGTCTGAAAGGCCCCAGGGCTGCCTTAAGAGACTGTCTATCAAGCCATCCCAGTGGGGTGGCTTGATAGGATGCTTGTCAGAATGCAGTACGTCATACTGCAGGAGCGATCAAAGCATTGCATATTGTAGTCCCCCAGGGAGACTTAAAAGTAAAGTTAAAAAAAGTTTTTTTAATTGTAAAAAAAAAAAGTAATAAAAGTTTAAATCACGCCCCTTTTGCCATATCTATAATTAAAAAATCTAAATCCTAAAGTAAAAATACATATTCGGTATCGCCGCATCCGTAAAAGTTCGATCTATCAAAGTAGCACATTATTTACCCCGCACGGTGAACGTCGTTCGAAAAAAACAAACAGAAATGTACTTTTTCAGTCACCCGGTCTCCCAGAAAATACGCAATAAAAAGCGATCAAAAGTCGTATATATTCCGAATTAGTACTAACAAAAAATACAGGACATCTCACAAAAAATGAGCCCTCGCTGAACTACGTAGACGGAAAAATAAAGTTATTGCGCGCACAAGATGACCGCAGAAAATAATTTTAAAAAATGTAATGTCTTTGAAAAAAAAAAGTAGTGTAGTAAAAAAAAAAACTATACAAGTTTGGTATCGTAGCAATTGTACTGACCCATAGAATAAACTTATTTTTGTCGTTTTTGTTGCAGTTTGTGCACCATAGAAACAAGTAGCACTGAAAGATGGTGGATTGTCTTTTTTTTTCATTTTACTCCACTTAGAATGTTTAAAAAGTTTTTCAGTACATCATATGGTACTTTAAATAGCACCATTAAAAACTACAACCTGTCTCGCGATAAACAACCCTTCTTACGGTGACGTCAATGGATAAATAAAGGAGTTATGATTTTTTTTAAAGGCGGGAGGAAAAAACGAAAATGTAGGGATGGGGGAGGGCTGCGTCATTAAGGGCTTAAAGTAGAAAAAGATCCCTTCCCCCAAATCTGTAATATCCTCTTCCTGCAGAACAAACTGAGCTCACCCAAAACTGTTTTGGTGTTAATGTCTGCTTCTGCATTATGCACATAGGCTTCAATTCTGCCTCTTGCCTTTTGGAAATGTTACCTCTGGCAACGCATTGCAAAGGGTAAAAAGGGAGGTGAAAGTATGAATAAGTTCTACAATAGAATAAGTATTTCTCTGCTACTTGTGGATGGGGCTCTGAAAATCCCACCACAGTGACATGCTTGTCACTTCTAAACTTACCCGTAAAAGGCGAATTAACACCTTAATGAGTGCCCATATGCCTTTTTTTTATGGTGGATGTTAAGGGTACTTATTCCGATGCAGTCATCTTTCTACGGTGCTGCATCAAAAGCCTTGCCCTGGTCTCCTATGCCAGGAGGAGTTGCAGTGTCCAAGGAGTAGTCCCCAGCCTTGGAGACAGCAGTGGTAGAGTAGTTCACTTGTTATGGTGGCTCTACTGTCTTCCACCCGGAGGGTAAGCAGGGAGACATCCAAGGAGTGCAGGCAGACTATATTAAATAGGGAAACCCACAGGTGGATTACCTTAGTTTTTCTTGTCACTTGTTCCTTCCCCCACAGTCATCTCTCCGAGAAATAAACAAGAGTCCCCATATCGGATAGAATTCAAAAGGCCAAACCAGGACTGGTTGGTAAAGCCATTTACTAAGCAACTTAAACAAACACTTCCAAAACAGTCCTCTTTAAATCCACTGGCAAAATAGTGAGGGTTTAGAACACGTGAAGTGACAGGAAGGAAACGCAGAAACAGAGTGACTTTTACAGGCCTAGTTATCTGTGGTTCCCTGGTCCCGGACACCGACTCTTGAGAAACTCCACCAACATTCTACCGGTCCACTATCACGAATCTTACAACCTTTCACCTCACACCACATGGCAGGAAAACTCCACAGAAGAAGGGAAAGTAGAAGAAAGGCTTTGCGGCAATAGAGGTGTATCCAATGTGCCTCATCCAACTTCCCTGCACACAGACTGAAGTTGTCTGCGTGCAGCCAGGCCTCTGACTTGAGTATCCTCAATGGAATGTTGACAGTACAAGACCAGATCAAAAAGACTTCACTCAAGGATCTTGCATCCACATATATAAAAAGAGGTCACATGATACACAAATAGATACTTTCCAAGACGTTACCCAGACAGTAACCCATTCAGTGCTGCAAAGGTGCAATAAAAATCCTATTCATACACCTAGAAGACAGTGGAAAAACACAAACCCAAGACTACGTAGATGATCCAGAAACTTCCAGAACATATGCACATTAACTTCTGTACACTACAGAGTAGGTGGTCGGCTGTCCTCCAACAGCGAGGACTTGCAAAGCAACTGATTCTCATTGTTCAATTTGGTTTCCCGTTAGACTCCTGTGATGAGATTGCAGGGTTCAGATGGGTTGCTATGGCACCTGCAGGCTTGAATATGGCCTCGGGGTCTGCCAGCCATGGTGGCCTATGAGGGTCAGCCTCTGGCTGAGCTTTAGGCTGGGTTCACACAGGGCGGATTTGCCGCGGTTTTGCCGCAGCAGATCCGCGGCATAGGCGAGCCAAAGAAACCCAAAGACAGTAATAAACCTGAAGAAAAACCTACAGTACCCAAACATGGCAGACTTTCACTCCGCCGAGGACACAGGCCTCTGTACACACCCTCAGCAATCGTGGGCATAGAGCGGACTCCGATGCTAGTACAGCAGTGAACATCTCATTAATGCAGTAATGCTCCTCTTGTTTGGCCCAAACCAGTGTCTCAGATAACTGTGATAACACGGGAAAAAATACATGTTGCCCAGTGCTGATCCCCTGACCCCAAGCAGGAGGAGGAGGTGGCCAAGGCCAAGAAACCATGACCAGGACCCGCTATAGTTGTGTGGGAAGCATGTAAGCGGACCCAGGGTCAGGCTCGGTCCCAGACTCCACCTTGTATGACCCAAGGTGCCCTGAGTTACATAGCAATGGGAAATCCATGTGTCCCCACACATATAGCTCAACACTGCAAGGGGAAGTCTTTGAGCTCCTTGGGCTCGCCTATGCTGTCTGTGCACAAAGATGGTATTACACAGGAAGAAATCAGAGTGCCCAATCATGGGAGAGTTTCACCCCGCCAACGACCTTAGCCTCGGCCCACATTTCTGCCCTAGGCAGTCAGTATATTTGTGCCAGATAGGTAAAACACCGCGATGGGAAGACTTGGTGCACCCATAGTATAGACAGACCCCTGTAACATTCCTGTAGCAAAGGTATAAACAGACCCCAGTAACATTTCTGTAGCAGAAGTATAGATGGACCCCAGTAACATTTCAGTAGCAAAGGTATAGGCGGACCCCAGTAACATTTCAGTAGCAAAGGTATAGGCGGACCCCAGTAACATTTCAGTAGCAAAGGTATAGGCGGACCCCAGTAACATTTCTGTAGCATAAGTATAGGCAGACCCGTGTAACATTTCTGTAGCAAGAGTATAGGCGAACCCCTGAAACATTGGTGTACCATGAATGTAGGCGAGGGCCAGAAAAATTAGTGTACCAAAAATACAAGTGTACCCCTGAAAAATTGCTCACCCGAGAGGGCAGGTGAAACCCATAAATATTTTTTAAAGATAGAGCTCGCTATTGCTTAATTTGTAACAGAGCCCGGAGGCAGCCCTGTGAAAAATATTGGTTTCTGTTAAAGTATTAATACTTTTGAAACTTTGAAAACTTGTAAAAAAATTGTAAGCAGAGCCTTTTGGACCGCAGAAAAATTGGCAGTTCAGCGTGATGACATGCTGTTTTAGGAGTAGGAGTAGGAGGACTAATAATATCTGAGAGTGATTGACAAAGCTAATTCTCCCTTTTTTCCAGTGATAGAGAAGTCTTTTTCTCGGGTTGCAGCGAAAAGAATCTTTAGGTTCTGCTGCTCTCCGCCGGTGGAGAAGAGAAGTCTGGGGAAATCCAGCCTTTGTTCATCTTTATGAGTGTAAGCATGTCGGCACTGGCAGTTGACAGGCGGGTACGCTTATCCGTGATGATTCCCCCAGCTGCACTAAACACCCTCTCTGACAAGACACTAACGGCAGGCCACGTGTCCAGCTTTGACATCCAATAGTTGTATGGAGCAGAGGCATCATGGAGGACGGTGGTACGATTGGCTACGTACTCCCTCACCATCTTTTTACAGTGCTCCCTCCGACTCAACCTTGACTGAGGAGTGGTGACAGTCTTGCTGGGGAGCCATAAAGCTGGCAAAGGCCTTGGGGAGTGTTCCCCTGCCTGTGCTGGATATGCTGCCTGATCTCCGCACCTCCCCTGCTACTTGGCCCTCGGAACTGCGTCTTCCGCCACTAGCGCTGTCAGATGGGAAGTTTAGCATCACTTTTTCCACCAGGGCCCAGTGGTATTGCATCACTCTCGTACCCCTTTCCTATTCGGGAATGATTGGAAAGGTTCTCCTTATACCTTGGGTCGAGAAGGGTGTACACTCAGTAATCCGTGTTGGCCAGAATGCGTCTAACACGAGGGTCACGAGAAAGGCAGCCTAACATGAAGTCAGCCATGTGTGCCAGGGTACCAGTACGCAACACATCGCTGTCCTCACTAGGAAGATGACTTTCAGGATCCTCCTCATCCTCCACAGCCCATACACGCTGAACAGATGAGAGGCAAGCAGCATGGGTACCCTCTGCAGTGTGCCCAGCTGTCTCTTCCCCCTCCTCCTCCAAAACGCGCTGAGATATAGACATGAGGGTGGTATGGCTATCAAGCGACATCCCCTGTCTCCTGTTCCAACCGCAAAGCGTCGGCCTTTTATGCTTTGCAGCGAACTTCTCAGCAGGCAAAGCAGCGGGATGGTAATGCTAATGATTGCAGCATCGCCGCTCACCATCTGGGTAGACTCCTCAAAGTTTCCGAGGACCTGGCAGATATATGCCATCCAGGCCCACTCCTCCAGTAAAGAATTGGGGAGGCTGACTACCACTATGCCGCCCATGTTGGAGTTGGTATTCCACTATTGCTCTACACTGCTCATACAGCCTGGCCAACATGTGAAGCGTATAATTCCACCGTGTGGGCACGTCGCACAGCAGTCGGTGCTCTGGCAGCTAAAACCGATGTTGCAGGGTCCGCAGGGTGACAGCGTCCGTGGTGGACTTGGGGAAATGTGCGCAGACACGGCGCACCTTGCCGAGCAGGTCAGACAAGTGGGGGTAGTTTTTCAGAAACCGCTGAACCATCAAATTGAAGATGTAGGCCAGGCATGGCACGTGTGTGAGGTTGCCGAGATGCAGAGCCGCCACCAGGTTACGGAGGTTGTGGCACACGACCATGCCCGGTTGGAGGCTCAGCGGCGAAAGCCAGAGGTTGGTCTGTTCTGTAAGACCCTGCAACAGTTCGGAGGCCGTGTGCCTCTTGTCACCTAAGCTGAGTAGTTTCAGCACGGCCTGCTGACGCTTGCCCACCGCTGCTCTACCGCCGCCGCACGATATCGACTGCTGGCGACGTGCTGCTCACACTTCTTAATTGAGAGGTAGAGGTTGCGTAGGAGGAGGAGGAGAGGGAGGGTTTAGAGGAGGTGGCATAAAACACCGCAGATACCAGCACCGAGGCAGGACCCGCTATTCTGGGTGTGGGTAGGACATGAGCTGTCCCAGGCTCTGACTTTGTCCCAGCCTCCACCAAATTCACCCAGTGTGCTATCGGGGAGATATAGTGGCCCTGCCCGCCAGTACTTGTCCATGTGTCCGTGGTGTGGGAGAACAGCTCGGTAGAGTGCGGGTTGGCGGCAGTCAAAGGCGGAAACCAGTGGATAAAGTCCAAGAGCAGGCGTGACCTGTTTTATTTCAGTCCAGAATAATCAACACAAATGCAGCCTTAGCTTCAGGCATGAAAATAACAGTCCAGCAATAACGATAGGCAGTCCCTGCCTGACCAGGTCACGCTCCGCAGGTGCACACCCAGCAGGGTTTTCAGCTCTAGCAGGTATCACAGGCTGCCAGGGTCCAGCAGCCATCTTATTCCCCCCCTGTGTCCATGCACACTGCTATTTATATCTACACCTAGCCTGGCTCAGCCTCAGTACCTGTGCTGATTGACTTCGCCCACAACCTGGAGTGGAGGAAGTGGAATGGATGGCCCCACTATCAACCTGACATCCATTCCAAAAAACCGGGCCCAGATACTTTTAAAGAAAAGACCTCCAGCAATACATTGTACTCCTGGCTTTTCATGTCTCAAACAGCGGGACATGCACTTCCTCCAGCCCTACTAGGCATAATAGCGGAACCTAGGGGCGATGTAGCGACCATCCACTATCACGCCCCTCAGGACCTCACATACTCTCCTCCTCTGCTCAAACCCGTAGGGGCGAACACTTTTACTAACCAAGCAGTGTGTTCGGGACACCGCATTGGCATTTCCTTGTAGCTTGCCAGCTCTGTGCTCTACGTCAAATTTAAAACTTTGTAAAGTAAGGAACCACCTCGTCACCCGAGCGTTTCGCTCATTGGCCTGACTCATCCATGTGAGAGGGGAGTGGTCTGTCACCAATCTGAAATGTCATCCAAGCCCACTTTATCGCCAGACACTCTCGTTCCACAATGCTATAATTTCTCTCTGCAGGGGTAAGTTTCCTACTAAGGTAGGTGACTGGGTGCTCCACGCCTCTAACCACTTGGGAAAGGACAGCCCCCACACCTACATCAGAAGTATCCGTCTGTACTACAAATGTTTTGCTGAAGTCGGGAGTAATTAAGACCAGCTCTCTACACAGGGCTGTCTTTAACTTCCGAAATGCCCGCTTGGCCTCGACATTCCACTTGATCATGGTGGAACTTCTTCCCTTTGTTAGCTCTGTCAAAGGCACTGCTATGGTGGCGAAGCTAGGGATGAACCTGCGGTAGTAGCCTACAATCCCTAGAAACGCTCTCACCTGTTTCTTGGGCAGTGGTTGGGGCAAGTTTTGGATGGCCTCTACTTTTATTAATTTGGGGTTTAATAACTCCCCTTCCTATGACGTACCCCAAATAACGTGCTTCTTCCACTCCCAATGTACACTTCTTGGGCTTTGCCGTTAACCTTGCATCCCTGAGGGAATCAACTACCGCCTGTACTTTTGCCAAGTGACTCTCCCAGTCATTACTAAATATAATGATGTCATCCAGATAGGCGGAAGCATACCGACGGTGAGGTCTCAGGATGATATCCATCATTTTTTGGTACGTAGCTGGTGCCCCATGTAGCCCAAAAGGTAGGCAGACATACTGGAAGAGCCCTCGGGAGTAGAAAAGGCAGTCTTTTCTTTGACCTCGTCGGTAAGTGGTACCTGCCAATACCCTTTAGTCAGGTCCAAGGTAGAGAAGAACCTAGCATGTCCTAGCCTTTCTATTATCTCATCTACTCGTGGCATCGGGTAGGAGTCAAACTTAGAGACTTTGTTCAACTTCCCGAAGTCGTTGCAAAACCTCAAGGTGCCATCGGGCGTTGGTCTAGTCCTATTGTTCTGATTCCTATCACTTTTTGACACTTCAATGACCCCATTGGTCCAACAACTTCTTTACTTCCTCTGATATAGCCTGTCTACGTGCTTCAGGAGTACTGTAGGGTTTCACCCGGACCCGTACGTAAGGTTCCGTGACGATGTCATGTTTGATCACTGACGTACGTCCTGGTAGTTCCGAAAACACATTCGTTTTTCGAAGCACCAACTCCTTTTCCTCCTGTTTCTGCACTTTAGATAGGGACCCTGAGAGAGATACCTCAGGAGCTTTGTCCATTGACTTCACGAAAAACTGGCTGCTCGGCGCATTCACCACTGCCAGAGACTCTTGTTCTTTCCAGGGCTTAAGCAAATCCACATGGTATACCTGCTCTGGCCTCCTCCTGCCAGGTTGGTACACTTTATAATTGACTTCTCCTATGCGCTCAAGCACCTCATAGGGCCCCTGCCATTTGGCTAAGAACTTGCTCTCTACTGTAGGCACCAAAACTAACACCCTATCTCCCGGGCAAAAGGTTCTGACTAGAGATGAGCGAGCACCAAAATGCTCGGGTGCTCGTTACTCGAGTCGAACTTTCCGCGATGCTCGAGGGTTTGTTTCGAGTAACGAACCCCATTGAAGTCAATGGGCGACGCGAGCATTTTTGTATATCGCCGATGCTCGCTAAGGTTTTCATTTGTGAAAATCTGGGAAATTCAAGAAAGTGATGGAAACGACACAGAAACGGATAGGGCAGGCGAGGGGCTACATGTTGGGCTGCATCTCAAGTTCCCAGGTCCCACTATTAAGCCACAATAGCGGCAAGAGTGGGCCCCCCCTCCCAACAATTTTTACTTCTGAAAAACCCTCATTAGCAAGGCATACCTTAGCTAAGCACCACACTACCTCCAACAAAGCACAATCACTGCCTGCGGGACACACTGCTGCCACTTCTCCTGGGTTACATGCTGCCCAACCCCCCCGCACGACCCAGTGTCCACAGCGCACACCAAAGTGTCCCTGTGCAGCCTTCAGCTGCCCTCATGCCACACGCTGGCCTCATAGCCACACCACCCTCATGTCTATTTATAAGTGCGTCTGCCATGAGGAGGAACCGGAGGCACACACTGCAGAGGGTTGGCAGGGCCAGGCAGCGGCCCTCTTTAAAAGGGGCGAGGCGATAGCCCACAATGCTGTACAGAAGCAATGAGAAATCCAATCCTGTGCCACCGCCATCAGGAGCTGCACACACGGGCATAGCAATGGGGAACCCATGTGCCACACACTATTCATTCTGTCAAGGTGTTGCATAGCTCAATCGACACTGCAAGGGGAAAGCAGTCTGCGCTCTGCCCCCTACCCAAGTCAGTCAGTGTCTTTGTGCCAGACAGGTCAACCACCGCAATGGGAGCTAAGTTTGCACCAACAGCATAGGTGGGTCCTAGGAAACCCAAGACATGAACCAAAAATTGATCTGACCGGCCAAAAATGTCAGACTTGCACCGCGCCCACGACATAGGCCTAGGCCCACAGCTTCAGCAATCCTAGGCAAGAAGCGGACTTTCACTGCGCCCAGGGCATAGGCCTCTGCACAAACCCTCAGCAATCGCGGGCCTACAGCGGACTCCAATGCTAGCGTAGCTGTGCACGTCTCATTAGCGCTGTATTGCTCCTGTAGTTTGTCCCAATGCAGTGCCCCGGATAGTAGAGCTAACGTCAGATTAAAAACAGGTTGGCTTCGTCCCACACTGCATGCCCCAGTCAGACTGGGGTTTTTAATACATAGACACAGGCAGGTACAAATCCCTAATGTGAAGTCCGTGTGGACCCAAAGCATGGGTGGCTCCCTGAAACCCACTAGCGGTACATAAACAAATCCCATTGCAGTGCCCTGGACAGCAGAGCTAACGTCCGATACAATACAGGTGTGCTTCGGCCCACAGTGCATGCCCCAGTCAGACTGGTAAAATGTACCATAACAGTAACCGCATTGGTGGGAATGTGGTGGCGACTGCGGACCTCGTAGCGCGGTTTTGTTTAGTTGGTTTTCGGAATGTGGCCAGGATTAAGTGGGCCGTAGAGGGGGGATGGTGGGGGGGCTCTCTTTTTGTGTCGGTAAAGGTGAAATTCTTAGGCTGCAACCAGACGGACCAATGCAAAGATATTTGCCAAGAATGTTTTCATTGTTGGAGGAGGAGGGGGATGTTTTTGAGGCACTACCTGTCCTCTCCACGTGTCCGTGGTTATATGCACCTTAACAGTAACCGCGTTGGTGGGAAAAGGCCTCGCCATCATCATGTCTTTGGGAAGCCTCCGTTTCCACACCCCAGTGACATAGCATTAGCAGCGGTATAGTCAGAGCCCAGAATTAGTAACATTTCAGCGGTAGCATTAGGGACAGGCCCCAGTAACATATCACTAGCAGCATTATTGGGGGAGCACAGTATTAGTTCCATTTCAGTAGTAGTAGCAGTCCAGACAGGCCCCAGTAACAATTCCGAAGCAGCAGTATAGGGGGAGCACAGTCTTCGTTCCATTTCAGTAGTAGTAGCAGTCAAGACAGGCCACAGTAACATTCCCATTGCAGCAGTTTAGGGAGATAACAGTCTCTTTCACATTTCAGTAGTTGCAGTATAGACAAGGCCCCAGTTACATTTTTGTAGCAAAAGTGTGGGCCAACCCCACACACCTTGCTGTAGCATGAGTGCAGGCGAACCCCTTAAAAATTATGAGGATTACACTGTAGGCGAGGGCCGAAAAAAATTGGGGTATCAACAGTACTAATGTACCACATAAAAATTGCCCATGCCCAACCAAAAGGGCAGGTAAAACCCATTAATCGCTTTGGTTACTGTGACTAAATTTGTAACTAGGCCTGGAGGCAGCCCAGTTAAAATAAAAATTGGTTCAGGTACAAGCTTCAACGCTTTAATGAGAATTGAAATGTATAAAAATTGTTTACAAAAGTAATATGACTGAGCTTTGTGGGCCTAAGAAAAATTGCCCGTTCGGCGTGATTATGTGAGGTTTCAGGAGGAGGAGCAGGAGGAGGAGGATGAATATAATACACAGATTGATGAAGCTAAAAGGTCCCCGTTTTTGATGGTGATAGAGAACGATGCTTCCATCCGCGGGTGCAGCCTACGTATTGTTTAGGTACCGCTGCTGTCTGCTGGTGGAGAAGAGAAGTCTGGGGAAATCCAGGCTTTGTTCATCTTGATGAGTGTAAGCCTGTGGGCACTGTCTGTTGACAGGCGGGTACGCTTATCCGTGATGATTCCCCCCAGCCGCACTAAACACCCTCTCTGACGCTAGTCGCAGGACAAGCAAGCACCTCCAGGGCATACAGCGCGAGTTCAGGCCACGTATCCAGCTTCGACACCCAGTAGTTGTAGGGAGCAGAGGTGTCACGGAGGACGGTCGTGCGATCTGCTATGTACTCACCATCCTTTTACAGTGCTCCCGCTGACTCAGCCTTGACTGGGGAGCGGTGACACAGTCTTGCTGGGGTGCCATAAAGCTGGCAAAGGCCTTGGAGAGTGTTCCCCTGCCTGCGCTGTACATGCTGCCTGATCTCCGCGCCTCCCCTGCTACCTGGCCCTCGGAACTGCGCCTTCTGCCACTAGCGCTGTCAGATGGGAAATTTACCATCAGTTTGTCCGCCAGGGTCCTGTGGTATAGCATCACTCTCGAACCCCTTTCCTCTTCGGGTATGAGAGTGGAAAGGTTTTCCTTATACCGTGGGTCGAGCAGTGTGTACACCCAGTAATCCGTAGTGGCCAGAATGCGTGTAACGCGAGGGTCACGAGAAAGGCATCCTAACATGAAGTCAGCCATGTGTGCCAGGGTACCTGTACACAACACATGGCTGTCCTCACTAGGAAGATCACTTTCAGGATCCTCCTCCTCCTCATCAGGCCATACACGCTGAAAGGATGACAGGCAAGCAGCATGGGTACCCTCAGCAGTGGGCCAGGCTGTCTCTTCCCCCTCCTCCTCATGCTCCTCCCCCTCCTCCTCCTCCTCAACGCGCTGAGATATAGACATGAGGGTGCTCTGACTATGCAGCGACATACTGTCTTCCCCCGCCTCCGTTTCCGAGCGCAAAGCGTCTGAATTTATGCTTTACAGGGAACTTCTCAAGAGGCATAGCAGAGGAATGGTGACGCTAATGATTGCAGCATCCCCACTCACCATCTGGGTAGACTCCTCAAAGTTTCCAAGGACCTGGCAGATGTCTGCCAACCAGGCCCACTCTTCTGTAAAGAATTGAGGAGGCTGACTCCCACTACGCCGCCCATGTTGGAGTTGGTATTCCACTATAGCTTTACGCTGCTCATAGAGCCTGGCTAACATGTGGAGCATAGAGTTCCACCGTGTGGGCACGTCACACAGCAGTCGGTGCACTGGCAGATTAAACCGATGTTGCTGGGTCCGCAGGGTGGCAGCGTCCGTCTTGGACTTGCGGAAATGTGCGCTGAGCCGGCGCACCTTTCCGAGCAGGTCTGACAAGTATGGGTAGCTTTTCAGAAAGCGCTGAACCACCAAATTAAAGACGTAGGCCAGGCATGGCACGTGCGTGAGGCTGCCGAGCTGCAGAGCCGCCACCAGGTTACGGCCTTTGTCACACACGACCATGCCCGGTTGGAGGCTCAGCGGCGAAAGCCAGCGGTCGGTCTGCTCTGTCAGACCCTGCAGCAGTTCGTGGGCCGTGTGCCTCTTCTCTCCTAAGCTGAGTAGTTTCAGCACGGCCTGCTGATGCTTGCCACCGCTGTGCTGCCACTGCTGGCGACGTGCTGCTGCTGACACATCTTGATTGCGAGACAGAGGTTGCGTAGGAGGAGGAGGGTGGTTTAGTGGAGGAAGCATACACCGCCGCAGATACCAGCACCGAGCTGGGGCCCGCAATTCTGGGGGTGGGTAGGACGTGAGCTCTGACTCGGTCCCAGCCTCCACTAAATTCACCCAATGTGCCGTCAGGGAGATATAGTGGCCCTGCCCGCCTGTGCTTCTCCACGTGTCCGTTGTTAAGTGGACCTTGGCAGTAGCCGTGTTGGTGAGGGCGCGTACAATGTTGCGGGAGACGTGGTTGTGCAGGGCTGGGACGGCACAACGGGAAAAGTAGTGGCGACTGGGAACCGAATAGCGCGGGGCCGCCGCCGCCATCATGTTTTTGAATGCCTCCGTTTCCACAACCCTAAACGGCAGCATCTCCAGGCTGATCAATTTGGCTATGTGCACGTTTAATGCTTGAGTGTGCGGGTTTGTGGCGGCGTACTTGCGCTTGTGCTCAAACAGTTGCGCTAGCGACGGCTGGACGCTGCACTGAGAGACATTGCTGGATGGGGCCGAGGACAGCGGAGGTGAGCGTGTGGGTGCAGGCCGGGAGACGGTCGTGCCTGTGTCCTGAGAGGGGGGTTGGATCTCAGTGGCAGGTTGGGGCACAGGGGGAGAGGCAGTGGTGCAAACCGGAGGCGGTGAACGGCCTTCGTCTCACCTTGTGGGGTGCTTGGCCATCATATGCCTGCGCATGCTGGTGGTGGTGGCTCCCCGGCTGATCTTCGCACGACAAACCTTGTACACCACAGTTTGTCGGTCGTCTGCACTCTCAGTGAAAAACTGTCACACCTTTTGAGCACCTCGGCCTCTGCAGGGTGGCATGGCGCGAGGGGGTGCTTTGGGAAACAGTTGGTGGATTATTCGGTCTGGCCCTGCCTCTACCCCTGGCCACCCCACTGCCTCTTCCAACCTGCCCTGCTGCTGCACTTGCCTCCCCCTCTGAAGACCTGTCCTCAGTAGGCTTAGCAAACCAGATGGGGTCAGTCACCTCATTGTCCAGCTGCTCTTCCTCCGAATCCTCTGTGTGCTCCTCCATCGGACTTACTGCCCTTACTACTATCTCACTGATAGACAACTGTGTCTCATCGTCATCGTCCTCCTCACCCACTGAAAGCTCTTGAGACAGTTGCCGGAAGTCCCCAGCCTCATCCCCTGGACCCCGGGAACTTTCCAAAGGTTGGGCATCGGTCACGACAAACTCCTCCGGTGGGAGAGGAACCATTGCTGCCCATTCTGGGCAGGGGCCCGAGGACAGTTCCTGGGAGTCTGCCTGCTCCTCAGAATGTGTCATTTTAATGGAGTGAGGAGGCTGGGAGGAAGGAGGAGCAGCAGCCAGAGGATTCAGAGTTGCAGCAGTGGACGGCGTAGAAGACTGGGTGGTCGATAGATTGCTGGATGCACTTTCTGCCATCCACGACAGGACGTGTTCACACTGCACAGTTTCTAATAAAGGTCTGCCGCGTGGACCCATTAATTGTGAGATGAATCTGGGGTCACCAGAAACTTGCCTCTCTCCTAATCCCGCAGCAGTCGGCTGCGATACACCGGGACCAGGAGCTCGGCCTGTGCCCACACCCGGACTTGGGCCTCCGCGTCCTCGCCCGCGTCCACGTCCTCTAGGCCTACCCCTACCCCTCAGCATAGTGTATTACGAGTAGAGCAGAAACAGAACGCTGTAATTAAATGTGCCGCTTATTGGCCTGTGGTTGGAGGCTGACTTCGCTTACGGAACGCACAGCAGAGTCAGCAAACAATTATGCGCAAGCCTGCTGTAACGCTCAGCTGGGTAATAAAGAGCGACTACTACCCCCCGCAGACACTTAGTAAACTGAAGACGGTCACAGGCACCCCACAATATAGTATTTTTTTTACCAATTTTTGTGAAAAAGCACACTGCCTGTGATATAGCCTGTATAAGGATTTCCCTGTTGGAGGATGACTGTTGTTATTTAAAGCACAGTGCAGCCAGAAAAAATTATGCGCAAGGCTGCAATAACACCTAGCTGGGTAATAGTTAGCGAGTAGTGACTAATACCCACAGCAGACACTTAGTAAACTGAAGACGGTCACAGGCAGCCCAAATATAGTATTTTTTTTACCAATTTTTGTGAAAAAGCACACTGCCTATATAGCCTGTATACCTCTTTCCCTGCCTCACCATTACTGCCCCTATACTCTGTAAAATGACTGCAGACTGAGGACGCTATGGTCTGCACGCCGGACATAAAAAAAAAATAATTGTGCAACACTGCTAAAAGCAGCCTCAACAGTACTGCACACGGTTAGATGTGGCCCTAAGAAGGACCGTTGGGGTTCTTGAAGACGAATATAACACCTAACACTCTCCCTATAGCAGCTACAGCAAGACAGCACTTTCCCTGATCTCTGTCAGAATGCATCTGTGGCGAGCCATGGGCGGGGCAGCTTTTAATACTTGGGTGTCATCTGATCTCCCCAGCCACTCACTGCAGGGGGGTGGTATAGGGCTGGAATGTCACAGGAGGAAGTTGTAATGCCTTCCCTGTCTTTTCCTGGAAGGAAATGAAAGTGACTCTAACATCGCGTGGTGCTCGTCTCGAGTAACGAGCATCTCGATTACCCTAATACTCGAACGAGTATCAAGCTCGGATGAGTACGCTCGCTCATCTCTAGTTCTGACTTTGGCCGACCTGTTATAGACTTGACTCTGTGCCACTTGTGCCTGTTCCAAGTGCTCCTTTACAATGGGCATGACAGCTGCTATCCTGTCCTGCATTACTGAAATATGTTCTACCACACTTTTGTAGGGGGTGTGTTTACTTTCCCAAGTTTCTTTGGCGAGGTCGAGGAGACCGCGTGGGTGTCTACCATACAGCAGTTCAAACGGAGAAAAACCTGTGGAGGATTGGGGAACCTCACGTATTGCAAACAAGGCTGGCAACAAACAATCCCAATCCTTCCCATCTTGGCTCACCACCCTTTTTAACATACTCTTTAAAGTTTTATTAAACCTTTCAACCAGGCCATCAGTTTGCGGGTGATATACTGAGGTACGCAGTAGTTTAATCTTTAGAAGTTTGCACATCTCTCTCATTACCTTTGACATAAACGGAGTTCCTTGATCGGTAAGGATCTCTTTGAGAATACCAGTGTGGGAGAACATCTGGAACAGCTCTCGGGCAATGAGTTTGGAGGAGCTGTTTCTCATAGAAATTGCCTCCGGATACCGTGTGGCATAGTCTAGAATGACCAGTATATACTGATGTCCCCTAGGGGACTTCACTACTGGACCGACTAAATCCATGGCAATCCGGTCAAATGGTACCTCGATAACGGGTAAGGGCACCAATGGACTCCTGAAATGAGGTCTAGGGGCTGTTAATTGACATATAGGACATGAGGCGCAATACCGCTTAACCTCCTCATGTACCCCGGGCAAATAGAAGCTTTGCAACACTCGTTCGCGGGTTTTTTCCGTCCCCAGATGACCTCCAAGCACATGTTTATGAGTCAGGTGGAGAACTACTCGGCGATAGGGTTGGGGTACCACCAGCAGTTCCAGTTCTTCCCCGCGCATCTTATCCACTCTGTACAACATGTCATTGTTAACAGCCATATAAAGGTATGCTTCACTCCCACCTGGAGTTTGAGGTACCCCGTTTATTTTTGTTACGGCCTCACGGGCCCTGATCAATGTTGGGTCTTTCAGCTGAGCAGACCCAAAATTTTCACGTGACACCTCAAGGTCTGGCATGGCAGGAACTTCTGCCGGGCTTTCCGTGTCAGCAGCCAGTACAGCTAGGGAGCAATCAACATCGTCATTTATGGTCACCCCTACTGCGGGCCCAGCAGTGTCCGTGTCATACGGCTCAGGGCTTACCTCCTGAGACCCAACATTATTAGCCACACTCTTATTGTCCAAAGTTCTTTTCCTCCACATGGCCCAGAACAGTGGAAAGTCCTTTCCGATAATCGCCTCATGCATTAGGGACTTAACCACTCCTACCTCGTGGGTAGTGGTGCTGCATGGGATGGCTATTTGTATGGTAGCGGTGGGGTATTCCCGAGTGCCCCCGTGGATGCACAGTACACCCACTCGGCCTCCATTGTAAGAGGTCGAGTTGACCAGCGAGCCATGCACTAGGGTCACAAGGCTTCCGGAGTCCAACAAAGCCTGGACCAGAAAGTCCCCAATGTTCACCGAACATACCTGTGGCTCATCCCCGGACAGGTTTTCAGCAGCTAGCGTGGGCGTGCATACAGGGAGACCCTCCGCCCGGAGCTGCAGTCCATGGGCTCGGAGCCTAGGGGGCAGTGTGCCGCAACATGACCCCATTCGTGGCACCGCCAGCACTGTAGGCGTCCAGGGTCCCTCTCTCAAGCGCCCTGGTGTGCACCAACTGCTGGCTCGCCCCCTGAGCCCCCTCCCTTCCTCCACATAGGCCTCCTGGGAGCAGAACATGGTACAGTCTTACCCACTCGACTGGAACCCTTGGCCTCTCTGCCGCGGCTTCGTCTCGTAGTGGCCTGTAACAGTTCCTCCGTGGCACAATACCTCTCAACCAGGTCCACGGGGTGGTTGGTGTCAGTCGGCCCAGCCTGTCCCACCCAACACTGCACCGCAGGTGGCAAGGAACGCTGGAAGATATCCAAAACGATCCTCTCTACTATTTGCGCAGGAGTGCAGTTCTCTGGCTGAAGCCACTTGGAGACAAGGTGTATCAAGTCATGCATTTGGGACCACGGTGGTAGGCTCTCCGAGTAGCTCCAGGCATGTACCCGGCCTGCACGCACCTGCATGGTCACTCCCAGTCGCGCCATCATTTCGTCCTTCAGTTTGGCGTAGTTACGGGAGTCCAATTCACTTAGGTCGTAATAGGCCTTTTGGGGCTTCCCTGTGGGTGGGTGCTCTGACTTGCTGTCACTGCAGGCCGTTGTATCACCACCACCTCTGGCAGGGTTGCCATTTGTTCCATTAGGAGGCGATTGGTCTCTTGCTGCATCTGCCTTGCCTCTGCCTGGGCGTTTTGTTGCTGTAGACAAATCTGCAACAGCTGTTGCACCAGGTCGTCTATGGCAGCAGTCGTCTTAAGTAGGGCACCAGCCGCTTTTACCCAGAACATACAGCATTAGCCGCAGGTGTCAATTTCTTGCGTATGTCTCTTTAAGACTGTGTATTCCTTGCCCACATCCGAAACACCATATGTAGGAGGACAGCTTGGTAGAGTACGGGTTGGCGGCAGTCAAAGGCGGAAACCAGTGGATAAAGGCAGGACCCGCTATTCTGGGTGTTGGTAGGACATGAGCGGTCCCAGGCTCTGACTCGGTCCCAGCCTCCATTAATGTGCTGTCAGGGAGATATAGTGGCCCTGCCCGCCAGTACTTGTCCATGTGTCCGTGATGTGGGAGGACAGCTCGGTAGAGTGCGGGTTGGCGGCAGTCAAAGGCGGAAACCAGTGGATAAAGTCCAAGAGCAATTATTTCAGTCCAGAATAATCAACACAAATGCAGCCTTAGCTTCAGGCATGAAAATAACAGTCCAGCAATAACAATAGACAGTACCTGCCTAACCAGGTCACGCTCTTCAGGTGCACCACACAGCAGGGTTTTCAGCTGTAGCAGGTATCACAGGCTGCCAGGGTCCAGCAGCCATCTTATTCCCCCCCTGTGTCCATGCACATTGCTATTTATATCTACACCTAGCCTGGCTCAGCCTCAGCACCTGTGCTGTTTGACCTCGCCCACAACCTGAAGTGGAGGAAGTGGAATGGATGGCCCCACTACCAACCTGACATCCATTCCAAAAAACCAGGCCCAGATACTTTTAAAGAAAAGACCTCCAGCAAGTACTTGCTGGAGATTACATTGCACTCCTGGCTTTTCATGTCTCAAACAGCGGGACATGCACTTCCTCCAGCCCTACTAGGCATAATAGCGGAAAAAAGGGGCGATGTAGCGACCATCCACTATCACGCCCTTCAGTACCTCACAGTGGTTGTGGACTTTCCCAGTAACCGCGTTGGTGGGGGCACTATTAATATTGCGGGAGACATGCTGGTGTAGGGCTGGGACGGCACACCGGGAAAAATAGTGGCGACTGGGGACCGAGTAGTGCGGGACCGCAGCCATCATGTTTTTGAAAGCCTCCATTTCCATAAGCCTGTACGGCAGCATCTCCAGGCTGCTTAATTTGGCAATGTGCACGTTTGAAGCTTCTGCGTGCGGGTGCGCGGCGGCGTATTTGCGTTTTCGCTCCAACACTTGTGTTAGCGACAGCTGAACGCTGCGCTGAGAGACATTGCTGGATGGCGTGTAGGACATTTGAGGTGAGGGTGTGGGTGCAGGCTGGGAGACACTCGTGCTTGTGTCCTGGGAGGGGGATTGGATCTGTGTGGCAGGTTGGGGCACAGGGGAAGAGGCAGTGGTGTGACCCGGAGGTGGTGAACGGCCTTCTTCCCACCTTGTGGGGTGCTTGGCCATCATATGCCTGCGCATGCTGGTAGTGGTGGCTCCCCGGCTGATCTTGGTGCGACACAGGTTGCACACCACTGTTCGTCGGTCGTCCGCGCTCTCACTTAAAAACATCCACACCTTTGAACACCTAGCCCTCTGGGAGGCTTGCCGTGAGTGGGTGCTTTAGGAAACAGTTGGGGGATTCTTCGCTCTGGCCCTGCCTCTACCCTGGCCACTCCACTGCCTCTTCCAACCTGTCCTGCTGCTGCACTTGCCTCCCCCTCTGAAGCCCTGTCCTCAGTAGGCTTAGCAAACCAGGTGGGACAGTCACCTCATTGTCCAGCTGCTCTTCCTCCGAATCCTCTGTGTGCTCCTCCCTCGGACTAACTGCGCTTACTACTACCTCACTGACAGACAACTGTGTCTCATCATCATCCTCCTCACCCACTGAAAGCTCTTGAGACAGTTGCCGGAAGTCCCCAGCCTCATCACCCGGGCTCCGGGAACTTTCCAAAAGTTGGGCATCGGTCACGACAAACTCCTCAGGTGAGAGAGGAACCATTTTTTCCCACTCAATGCAGGGACCCGAGAACAGTTCCCTGGAGTCTGCCTGCTCAGAATATGTCATTTGCATGGAGTGAGGAGGCTGGGAGGAAGGAGGAGCAGCAGCCAGAGGATTCAGAGTTGCAGTCCCTAAGCCGGGAGTAGTGGACTGCGTAGAAGAATGGGTGGTCGATGCATTTTCTGCCATCCACGACAGGACCTGCTCACACTGCTCTGTTTGTAATAAAGGTCTACCACACGGACCCATAAATTGTGATATGAAGCTGGGGACCCCAGAAACTTGCCTCTCTCCTAATCCTGCAGCAGCCGGCTGTGATTCACCTTGACCAGGAACTCGGCCTGCGCCCACACCCTCATTTGGACGTCCGCGTCCACGGCCTCGACCCTTACCCCTATATCTCATCATGGCAGATTAAGAATAGAGCAGGGCCCAAATAAATTACCACACTGTACAGCACTAACTGGGCCCTAATTCACGGCACACAGAGAGTTGTAGGTAGCGGAAGCTCCGGATTCTGCAATGCAAATCCACCCATGTGCATGAGGTCTTTCTAAATCACACAAAGGCCTCATGCACAACGCCATGTTAATAGGCCTCCCATTCACTGGATGGAGCCCTGTGAGCCTTTTGTCCGGCTAATAGTTGTTGGGAATATTCATGAAATAAATCATACTGTATTCATAGGGGAAAATGGCCAGAAATGTCTCCTCAAAACTGCTCAAATCTCATTTTCAGCTTCAGGAAATGTTTGGTGGAGGTGATTGTTGCTGAAGAAAGATCTACCGGCTATTAAATTCAAAGGTTCACTAAGGGCTGGTTTAGACACAGCGATTATCGCTCAAAAAATCTTTTGAGCGATTTTTGAGCGATAATCGTTGTGTTCTTTTTACAACGCAAGGCGATTGCTCAAATGTTGAGCGATCACCTTGCGCTCTGTCCCCACTTGTCTTCTGCATGCAGCTGTTCTCTGCTCAGAGTGCCCAGCTGTTATACACCTGAGCGCTCCGAGTGGGGTATGGAGAACCCAGCTGGACTGCTCTGTTCTTCATACCCCGCCTGTCATCAGGGAAACAATAGTATCAGCTGTATCCCGCTGTAAATCCCTGATAAGGCTCATCGTTGTCTTTTAGCACACTGAAAGACAACGGTCAGCGACTGTTTAATGAAAACTGCACAAATGTCAGTGCAGTCAGACACAACGATAATCGCTCAAAATATGGCTTTGAGCGATTTTGGAGCGAAAATTGTTAAAGGGCCTTTACTTTTTTCCCTGCACTGTGGATGTTTATTCACTGGTTCAATACAATATATGAACTGTACAACTGTCTCTGTGGTGTTCATTAAGTTAGATTGCGTTTGTCTAATTAATCAATGCAGAAATCCAGGTAGTTCCAAAAGGTTCACTTAGTTTTTCATGCAACTGTTCATGCACCTATTCCCAGCAGTTATTTAATGACTTTAGAATAAAAACCTGATCTGAATACCGGGCTAGTAAAGTCTTTACACTCTTTAAGAAAAAGAAAGTATTAGTGCTAAGTCAGCTGAGTGTATAGGTGCACGCATGTATAGGTGCGTAAAAAATAAACACAGACGGCATGTATAAAAAACGCGTGACTGAAGCTACAGACTTGTTTTTTTATTTCCACTTGTTGTGTGGTCACATGATCCTAAAATTCACACATATAGTGTGGCCCCACTGAAAGCAATGGGAGGGGATCGCTATCACCTGCTGCGGCTGTGACAGCTGCATCATGGGATTCCTTGGATGTGAAGCCCCTGGATGCCATGTTAAAAACATAGAGTGATGAGTAAGGATTTGGCGCTCACTGGAAGGATACTGAAAAGTGTAGTAGGTGAGGGGTCTTGATTGCCAGGTGAAGACGAATATTCCTAGGTGCTGTAAACAATCTCATAGGAGAGAGCGGCTAGAGGGAAACTCCAATCATGGCATGAAGGAGGAAGATATAAATGAGATAAGAGAAAAAAACCTCAGCGCTCGCACCGTGGAATAGGTGGAAATAGAATATACTGAAGAGACTAAAGTTATATCACTTACTTCAAGGAGGCGCCTTTAGGGTAGGCGCCTCCTAATCCAAATAGGCGTATCAAATATGGTACCGATCAACAATGATGAACAGGTTCCACGATTTTAATAAAATAAAATATAATACACAACGCGTTTCGGCCGCACGGCCTTTTTCAAGTGTACATTGTATGACTAAAACTGAGCATATATAATGATAAAAGTACCTTGTAATCCTGTGACAAATGAAGGTAATCAAGCTGCCAAATCCAGACCGGCATCTGTTGTGTCGGCATCAATGCATGCGGCCGAAACGCGTTGTGTATTATATTTTATTTTATTTTATTTTATTAAAATCGTGGAACCTGTTCATCATTGTTGATCGGTACCATATTTGATACGCCTATTTGGATTAGGAGGCGCCTACCCTAAAGGCGCCTCCTTGAAGTAAGTGATATAACTTTAGTCTCTTCAGTATATTCTATTTCCACCTATTCCACGGTGCGAGCGCTGAGGTTTTTTTCTCTTATCTCATTTATGTTAAAAACATAGGGAGAAGAACGTGCTCTTCTGCCACAACTGTGGCAGGTGATTCTTTCATCCCCACGTGGAGTCCCCTTATGACTAAACACTGTGACTGTACTGTTACAGTGTTTAGTAATGAGGGGACTCCCCGAGGGGATGAAAGAACCCCCTGTCACAGCTGTGGCAGAGGAGCGCCATGCTATCCCACTGCTTTCAATTACCATTTTAGAGTGCTTACAACTTTTTGATCGCTTTTTATTACACTTTTTTTCTTGGAGACAGGGTGACCAATTTTGGCATCATTTTTTCTTCTTTTTTTTCTGACGACGTTCACTGTGCGGGATAAATAATGCATTACTTTGATAGATCAAACTGTTGTGGATGCAGTGTCCCAAATATGTTATTTTTTTTCTTTTAGATTTTTTTATTATAAGTATGGCAAAAGGTTTTTTTTTTAAATTGTATTACCTTTTATTTTTCTTTATAATATTTTTCAATTTTTTTTTATTTTTTAGTTCCTATAGGAGACAAGAACTTGCAATGGTTTAATCACTACTGCAGTATGATGTGATACCATAGTATTACATTGTACCATGATCTGACAGGCAATCTATTAAGCTATGCCACAGGCCCCCAGCTGCCATGGAAACTGCTCAGCACCCTGCAGTACATTTGATCAGAGCTGTTGCGGGCAGATGTTGGCTGTAAGAAACAGCCAACAGTCGCACTGTATGCAGTGGAATTAAGCCTCGATCCACCTCGATACAAGCCTCAAACCTTAAGGACGTAAGTGTATGCCCTGTAGCGTTAAGGGATTAATGGGTAACCAATAGAGATGAGCGAACGTGCTCGGCCACGCCCCTTTTTCACCCGAATACCGCGATTTTTGAGTACTTCCGTACTCGGGTGAAAAAATTCGGGAGGCGCCGTGGGTGAGTGGGGGGTTGCTGCGGGGAGTGGGGGGGGAGGGAGAGAGAGAGGGCTCCCCCCTGTTCCCTGCTGCTACCCCCCACTCACCCACGGCACCCCCTGCCCCCCGGCGACCCCGAGTACTTTTCACCCGAGTACTGAAGTACTCGAAAATCGCGGTATTCGGGTGAAAAAGGGGCGTGGCCGAGCACGTTCGCTCATCTCTAGTAACCAAAATAAAAGAAATTAAGTTAAACAACAAGCTTTCTACAATACCTAGGTCCCTTCAACTGGCTAGCATGGTACAAACTTTTGATTTTCTGATGATAAATTCCTTTAATATAAGTAAAAACAGAATTTGACATCATCTCATCAGAGGTAAGTGTACACTGTGAGCACTGGGTAAGAGTTAATGGATGGAACAGGGAGCTGGGAATAAGTGGGATCAAAGATGAAGTATCTCATGATGAGAAGACCGAAGGAAGTGCTTTGTCAACTAATGCAAACATGTTGTTTAATTGTGATTACCTGTTAATTAAAATATCCCATTGTGTGAGCTTTATCAGATAAACTATATCCCAAGCATACATTCTTTTCTTGCAGGATCACAGATATACCAGTCAAATTTCACATGTCTATTGCTGAAATTATGGGATTTATCCAGTCAGTCTGTATGTTTCAGATATTTCTAGAAAAAGATGTGAAAGGAGCAGAGCAATTTCTAAAACAGACAGAGAAAAGGTACGGTGTAATGACTTGCTGCCATGGCATTATGTTTGCTTATTTTGGGCCTCTTCACATGGGCGTAATTTAGTCCAATTATGCGACTGTGATAATCACGGCTACATAATGGGACAAAATGAAACCATTAATTTCAATGGTTTTGTTTTCACTAGCAGTATTATCACCTGCTAATAGTACATGTGGGAAAAGATAGGACTTGCCTTATCTTTCCTGCATGTAGTATTACCAGATAAGATAAGACAGGACCCATCTTCCCACAGTTTTCTTCAAACTCCCGCGAAGCTTGAAAAGTCCAAGAAGATAAAAAATTCAGTTCATGGGCAACTATACTCTGTAGCGGCGAACATAGTCGTACATACGGCCATGTGAAAAAGCCCTAACATTTCATTGATTCAATCTTAATCTACCTGCATATCCCATTTATTGGCTTAAATACACGGCCATGTTTGTGGAGAGTTTGGTGGGCATGAAAAACACGCCTGCAAATCCCAACGCAGTGATGTCAATGATTTCAATGGTTTCCTTTTGACAGCCATGTTTCTCACACGATAATCCTATGCATAAGAAAAAATAGGCCTTGCACTATGATTATTTTCTCATATGAGAATAGATAGGTCCAACCCTATCTTTTGTCTTTTTTAAAACCTGCACAATAGAGCAAAGTGGAATAATTGACCGCATTTTAAGTCAACTGGGTTCATCAGCACCATCGGTTTCAGCTGTGTGATAGATCCTGAACGGTTTGTCCCACCTCCTCCCATTGATGGCTATGGACAAGTGGCGGGGCGTGGGTGGAGCTAAGCTACCGCCCTCTCTCGCTTAGCTACGCCCCCGACCCTCCCATTGCAAAGAATGAGCAGGAGGGAAACGAGAGGTGAGCCTGTGATAAGGAGGGGGGGGGGGGAGAAGGCATGGTGAGTCCCATGCTGTGTGAATGGGCACACAAGCTTTAGATTTGCGCGCCCGTTCACAAGCTTCTATGCCCCAGATGTAAGCGTATATTGGCCGGCCATGAAAACGCCAGCCAATATGCACTCCTGTGAAAGAAGTCTCAATGGAACAAATCTACAGATTTATTTATAATTAAACATATACACATGAGCACATGGGAGGACACAGACACGGTGAACTTAATTTGCACTTAGATTAATACCAGAGATGGGATAAGTGAAAATTAGAGATGAGCGAACATACTCGTCCGAGCTTGATGCTCGGGCGAATATTAGGGTGTTCGGGATGCTCGTTACTCTTAACGAGCACCACGCGATGTTCGGGTTACTTTCACTTTCATCTCTAAGACGTTAGCGCGCTTTTCTGGCCAATAGAAAGACAGGGAAGGCATTACAACTTCCCCCTGTGATGTTCCAGCCCTATACCACCCCCCTGCTGTGAGTGGCTGGGGAGATCAGATGTCACTGGAGTATAAAAGTCGGCCCCTCCCGCGGCTCGCCTCAGATGCGTTGTGAGTTAGCTGAGGGAAAGTGCTATTGTGTTGGAGCTGCTGTAGGGAGAGTGTTAGGAGTGAGTGTAGGCTTCAAGAACCCCAACGGTCCTTCTTAGGGCCACATTTAACCGTGTGCAGTATTGTGGAGGCTGCCTTTTGCAGTGGTGCACTTTTTTTTTTTTTTTCCAAATCGGCCGTGCAGAGCATTGCGCCCTGCAGTAATACTACAGGGACAGAAGTGGTGGTTAGGCAAGGAGAGTATTAGGAGTGAGTGTAGGCTTCAAGAACCCCAACGGTCCTTCTTAGGGCCACATCTAACCGTGTGCAGTACTGTGCAGGCTGCTGCTTTTAGCAGTGTTGCACATTTTTTTTTTTTCCAAATCGGCCGTGCAGAGCATTGCGCCCTGCAGTAATACTACTGGGACAGAATTGTGTAGGCAGGGCCAGAAGACATATATTATTGATTGAATATAGTCAGTGGGCCTTTCCTTAAAAAAAAAAGGGCAAAAATTCTATTTGGCCTGTAGGCTTGCGCCAATTTATTTCCTGGCTGCGAAAGCACCGCTCTGCTGCAGTTAATAGCACTGCAGTTCTGTGACACACAGCAGGGCCACAGAACACATTTGTTACTTGATTGAATATAGTCAGTGGGCCTTTCCTTTTTAAAAAAAGGGGGAAAAAATTCTATTTGGCCTGCCTCTGACAGTCCTCAGCGTTCTGGGTACGTGTGTGGTGGGTGGAGAACGTCAAAAAAATCATACGCAGCCAGCTAAGTTTAACAGCAGGCTTGCGCCAATTTATTTCCTGGCTGGGAAATCACCGCTCTGCTGCAGTTAATAGCACTGCAGTTCTGTGACACACAGCAGGGCCACAGAACACATTTGTTACTTGATTGAATATAGTCAGTGGGCCTTTCCTTTTTAAAAAAAGGGGGAAAAAATTCTATTTGGCCTGCCTCTGACAGTCCTCAGCGTTCTGGGTACGTGTGTGGTGGGTGGAGAACGTCAAAAAAAATCATACGCAGCCAGCTAAGTTTAACAGCAGGCTTGCGCCAATTTATTTCCTGGCTGGGAAATCACCGCTCTGCTGCAGTTAATAGCACTGCAGTTCTGTGACACACAGCAGGGCCACAGAACACATTTGTTACTTGATTGAATATAGTCAGTGGGCCTTTCCTTTTTAAAAAAAAGAGGGAAAAAATTCTATTTGGCCTGCCTCTGACCGTCCTCAGCGTTCTGGGTACGTGTGTGGTGGGTGGAGAACGTCAAAAAAATCATACGCAGCCAGCTAAGTTTAACAGCAGGCTTGCGCCAATTTATTTCCTGGCTGGGAAATCACCGCTCTGCTGCAGTTAATAGCACTGCAGTTCTGTGACACACAGCAGGGCCACAGAACACATTTGTTACTTGATTGAATATAGTCAGTGGGCCTTTCCTTTTTAAAAAAAGGGGGAAAAATTCTATTTGGCCTGCAGGCTTGTGCCAATTTATTTCCTGGCTGGGAAATCACCGCTCTGCTGCAGTTAATAACACTGCACTTCTGTGACACACAGCAGGCCACAGAACACATTTATTATTGATTGAATATAGTCAGTGGGCCTTTCCTTTAAAAAAAAAGGGCAAAAATTCTATTTGGCCTGCAGGCTTACGCCAATTTATTTCCTGGCTGGGAAATTACTGGTAATACAGCATGCTGAGGGGTAGGGGTAGGCCTAGAGGACGTGGACACAGCCGAGGACGCGTAGGCCCAAGTGAGGGTGTGGGCACAGGCCGAGCTCCTGATCCAGGTGTATCGCAGCCGACTGCTGCGCGATTAGGAGAGAGGCACGTTTCTGGCGTCCCCACATTCATTGCACAATTAATGGGTCCACGCGGGAGACCTTTATTAGAAAATGAGCAGTGTGAGCAGGTCCTGTCGTGGATGGCAGAAAGTGCTTCGAGCAAGCTATCATCCACCCACAGTTCTGCGCCGTCCAGTGCTGTAAATCCGAATCCTCTGGCTGCTGCTCCTCCTTCCTCCCAGCCTCCTCACTCCACTACAATGACACATGCTCAGGAGCGGGAAGACTCCCAGGAACTGTTCTCGGGCCCCTGCTCAGATTGGGCAGCAGTGGTTCCTCTCCCACCAGAGGAGTTTATCGTGAGTGATGCCCAACCATTGGAAAGTTCCCGGGGTCCGGGGGATGAGGCTGGGGACTTCCGGCAACTGTCTCAAGACCTTTCAGTGGGTGAGGAGGACGATGACGATGAGACACAGTTGTCTATCGGTGAGGTAGTAGTAAGGGCAGTAAGTCCGAGGGAGGAGCGCACAGAGGATTCGGAGGAAGAGCAGCAGGACGATGAGGTGACTGACCCCACCTGGTGTGCAACGCCTACTCAGGACAGGTCTTCAGAGGGGGAGGCAAGGGCAGCAGCAGGGCAGGTTGCAAGAGGCAGTGCAGTGTCCAGGGGTAGAGGCAGGGCCAGACCGAATAATCCACCAACTGTTTCCCAAAGCGCACCCTCGCGCCATGCCACCCTGCAGAGGCCGAGGTGCTCTAAGGTCTGGCAGTTTTTCACAGAGACGCCTGACGACCGACAAACAGTGGTGTGCAACCTTTGTCGCGCCAAGATCAGCCGGGGAGCCACCACCAACAGCCTCACCACCACCAGCATGCGCAGACATATGATGGCCAAGCACCCCACAAGGTGGGACGAAGGCCGTTCACCGCCTCCGGTTTGCACCGCTGCCTCTCCCCCTGTGCCCCAACCTGCCACTGAGATCCAACCCCCCTCTCAGGACACAGGCACTACCGTCTCCTGGCCTGCACCCACACCCTCACCTCCGCTGTCCTCGGCCCCATCCACCAATGTCTCGCACCGCACCGTCCAGCCGTCGCTAGCGCAAGTGTTTGAGCGCAAGCGCAAGTAAGCCACCACGCACCCGCACGCTCAAGCGTTAACCGTCCACATAGCCAAATTTATCAGCCTTGAGCTGCTGCCGTATAGGGTTGTGGAAACGGAGTCCTTCAAAAGTATGATGGCGGCGGCGGCCCCACGCTACTCAGTTCCCAGTCGCCACTACTTTTCCCGATGTGCCATCCCAGCCCTGCACGACCACGTCTCCCGCAACATTGTACGCGCCTTCACCAACGCGGTTACTGCCAAGGTCCACTTAACAACGGACACGTGGACAAGCACAGGCGGGCAGGGCCACTATATCTTCCTGACGGCACATTGGGTGAATTTAGTGGAGGCTGGGACAGAGTCAGAGCCTGGGACCGCTCACGTCCTACCCGCCCCTAGAATTGCGGGCCCCAGCTCGGTGGTGGTATCTTCGGCGGTGTATGCTTCCTCCACTAAACCACACTCCTCCTCCTCCTCCGCAACCTCTATCTCGCAATCTAGATGTGTCAGCAGCAGCAGGACGTCGCCAGCAGTCGGTGTCGCGCGGCGTGTCAGCACAGCGGTGGGCAAGCGTCAGCAGGCCGTGCTGAAACTACTCAGCTTAGGAGATAAGAGGCACACAGCCCACGAACTGCTGCGGGGTCTAACAGAGCAGACCGACCGTTGGCTTGCGCCGCTGAGCCTCCAACCGGGCATGGTCGAGTGTGACAACGGCCGTAACCTGGTGGCGGCTCTGCAGCTCGGCAGCCTCACGCACGTGCCATGCCTGGCCCACGTCTTTAATTTGGTGGTTCAGCGCTTTCTGAAAAGCTACCCACTCTTGTCAGACCTGCTCGGAAAGGTGCGCCGGCTCTGCGCACATTTCCGCAAGTCCCACACGGACGCTGCCACCCTACGCACCCTGCAACATCGGTTTAATCTGCCAGTGCACCGACTGCTGTGCGACGTGCCCACACGGTGGAACTCTACGCTCCACATGTTGGCCAGGCTCTATGAGCAGCGTAGAGCTATTGTGGAATACCAACTCCAACATGGGCGGCGCAGTGGGAGTCAGCCTCCTCAATTATTTTCAGAAGAGTGGGCCTGGTTGGCAGACATCTGCCAGGTCCTTGGAAAGTTTGAGGAGTCTTCCCAGGTGGTGAGCGGCGATGCTGCAATCATTAGCGTCACCATTCCTCTGCTATGCCTCTTGAGAAGTTCCCTGCAAAGCATCAAGGCAGACGCTTTGCGCTCGGAAACAGAGCCGGGGGAAGACAGTATGTCGCTGGATAGTCAGAGCACCCTCCTGTCTATATCTCGCATTGAGGAGGAGGAGGAGCATGAGGAAGATGAGGAGGAGGAGGGAGAGAGACAGCTTGGCCCACTGCTGACGGTACCCATGCTGCTTGCCTGTCATCCTTTCAGCGTGTATGGCCTGAGGAGGAGGAGGAGGAGGAGGAGGAGGAGGATCCTGAAAGTGATCTTCCTAGTAAAGACAGCCATGTGTTGCGTACAGGTACCCTGGCACACATGGCTGACTTCATGTTAGGATGCCTTTCTCGTGACCCTCGCGTTGCACGCTTTCTGGCCACTACAGATTACTGGGTGTACACACTGCTCGACCCACGGTATAAGGAGACCCTTTCCACTCTCATTCCCGAAGAGGAAAGGGGTTCGAGAGTGTTGCTATACCACAGGACCCTGGCGGACAAGCTGATGGTAAAATTCCCATCCGACAGCGCTAGTGGCAGAAGGCGCAGTTCCGAGGGCCAGATAGCAGGGGAGGTGCGGAGATCGAGCAGCATGTTCAGCACAGGCAGTGCAACACTGTTTAAGGCCCTGGACAGCTTTATGGCTCCCCACCAAGACTGTGTCACCGCTCCCCAGTCAAGGCTGAGTCGGCGGGAGCACTGTAAAAGGATGGTGAGGGAGTACGTAGCCGATCGCACGACCGTCCTCCGTGACGCCTCTGCCACCTACAACTACTGGGTGTCGAAGCTGGACACGTGGCCTGAACTCGCGCTGTATGCTCTGGAGGTGCTTGCTTGTCCTGCGGCTAGCGTCTTGTCAGAGAGGGTGTTTAGTGCGGCTGGGGGAATCATCACAGATAAGCGTACACGCCTGTCAACCAACAGTGCCGACAGGCTTACACTCATCAAGATGAACAAAGCCTGGATTTCCCCAGACTTCTCTTCTCCACCAGCGGACAGCAGCGATACCTAAGCAATACGTAGGCTGCACCTGCGGATGGAAGCATCGTTCTCTATCACCATCCAAAACGGGGACATTTCTGCTTCATCAATCTGTGTATAATATTCCTCCTCCTCCTGCTCCTCCTCCTGAAACCTCACGTAATTACGCCGAACGAGCAATTTTTCTTAGGGCCACAAGGCTCACTCATATAATTTTTCGAAACAATTTTTATACGTTTCAATGCTCTTACAAGCGATGAAACTTTAACTTGAACCAATTTTTTGTTAAACTGGGCTGCCTCCAGGCCTAGTTACCACTTAAGCCACATTAACCAAAGCGATTAATGGGTTTCACCTGCCATCTTGGTTGGGCATGGCCAATTTTTTCTGAGGTACATTAGTACTGTTGGTACACCAATTTTTTTGGGCCCTCACCTACAGTGTAATCATTGTAATTTCTATGTTCTTCGCCTGCACTCATGGTACAGAAAGGTGTGTGGGGTTGGCCTACACTTTTGCTACATAAATGTAACTAGGGCCTTGTCTATACTGCAGCTACTGAAATGTGAAAGAGACTGTTATCTCCCTAAACTGCTGCAATGGGAATGTTACTGGGGCCTGTCTTGAGTGCTACTACTACTGAAATGGAACTAAGACTGCGCTCCCCCTATACTGCTGCTGGTGATATGTTAGTGGGGCCTGTCCCTAATGCTACCGCTGAAATGTTAATAATTCTGGGCTGTGCCTATACCGCAGCTAATGGTATGTCACTGGGGTGTGGAAACAGAGGCTTCACAAAGACATGATGGCGGCAAGGCCATTTCCCACCAATGCTGTTACTGTTAAGGTGCATATGACCACGGACACGTGGAGAGGACACATAGTGCCTCCAAAACATCCCCCTCCTCCTCCAACAATGAAAACATTCTTGGCAAATAACTTTGCATTGGTCCGTCTGGTGGCAGTCCAAGAATTTCACCTTTAACGACACAACAAGAGAGCACCACCACCATCCCCCCGCCATGGCCCACTTAATCATGGCCACATTCCGAAAACCAACTACATAAAACCGCGCTACTAGGTTCGCAGTCACCACCACATTACCACCAACGAGGTTACTGTTAAGGTACATATTACCAGTCTGACTGGGCCATGCAGTGTGGGCCGAAGCCCACCTGTATTGTATCTGACGTTAGCTCTGCTGAGTAGGGCACTGCAATGGGATATATTTATGTACCACCGGTGGGTTCCAGGGAGCCACCCATGCTGTAGGTGCACACGGAGTTTAACCTACATCTGTCCATTTCTAAAGAACCCCAGTCTGACTGGGGCATGCAGTGTGGGCCGAAGCCCACCTGTATTAAGCACGACATTACCTCAGCTGTGATGGGCAATGCAATGGGATTTTTTTATGTACCACCGGTGGGTTCCAGGGAGCCACCCATGCTGTAGGTGCACACGGAGTTTAACCTACATCTGTCCACTTGTAAAGAACCCCAGTCAGACTGGGGCATGCAGTGTGGGCCGAAGCCCACCTGTATTAAGCACGACATTACCTCAGCTGTGATGGGCAATGCAATGGGATTTATTTATGTACCGCCGGTGGGTTCCAGGGAGCCACCCATGCTGTAGGTGCACACGGAGTTTAACCTACATCTGTCCACTTGTAAAGAACCCCAGTCAGACTGGGGCATGCAGTGTGGGCCGAAGCCCACCTGCATTAAACATGACATTACCTCAGCTGTGATGGGCAATGCAATGGGATATTTTTATGTACCGCCGGTGGCTTCCTGGCACCCACCCATGCTGTGGGTGCACATGGAATTCCCATTGCGGAGTTGTACCTGGCTGTGACTATTTATAAAAAACCGCGGTCTGACTGGGCCATGC
Source organism: Eleutherodactylus coqui (assembly GCF_035609145.1). NCBI lineage: Eukaryota > Metazoa > Chordata > Amphibia > Anura > Eleutherodactylidae > Eleutherodactylus > Eleutherodactylus coqui. The sequence continues at coordinate 49,655,175 of NC_089844.1, read as the reverse complement.
AGACACCTTGACAGAATGAATAGTGTGTGGCACATAGGTTCCCCATTGCTATGCCCACGTGTGCAGCTCCAGATGGAGGTGGCACAGGATTGGATTTCTCATTGCTTCTGTATAGCATTGTGGACTATCGGCCCGCCCTTTTTATGGGGGGGTCGCTGCCTAGCCATGCCAACCCTCTGCAGTGTGTGCCTGCTTTTCCTGTGGCAGACGCACTTATAAATAGACATGAGGGTGGCGTGGCATGAGGGCAGCTGAAGGCTGGGCAGGGACAATTTGGTGTACGCTGTGGACACTGTCGTGCGGGGGGGGGGGGTTTGGGCAGCATGTAACCCAGGAGAAGTGGCAGCGGAGTGTCATGCAGGCAGTGATTGTGCTTTGTTGGAGGTAGTGTGGTGCTTAGCTATGGTATGCCATGCTAATGAGGGCTTTTCAGAAGTAAAAGTTGTTGGGAGGGGGGGGGGGGCCCACTCTTGCCGGTATTGTGGCTTAATAGTGGGACCTGTGAACTTGAGATGCAGCCCAACATGTAGCCCCTCGCCTGCCCTATCCGTTGCTGTGTCGTTCCCATCACTTTCTTGAATTGCCCAGATTTTCACACATGAAAACCTTAGCGAGCATCGGCGAAATACAAAAATGCTCGGGTCGCCCATTGACTTCAATGGGGTTCGTTACTCGAAACGAACCCTCGAGCATCGCGAAAAATTTGTCTCGAGTAACGAGCACCCGAGCATTTTGGTGCTCGCTCATCTCTAGTGAAAATCGATCTGTCTCAAATCTATCTGTCTCATATCTATCTGTCTCATATCTATTCACCTATTTATTTATATTGTGCGTATCCCATATCTCATATCTATCCCATATCTAATATCTATCCAATATCTCTTTCCCCCTCGTCATCCAGACAGCACACAGCAGTAGGTTGCCTGCTGGACACCTGTTGGGACAGGAAGCAGAAAATGCAAAAGGCAACTCCCATCACCAGCTCACCAGCGTCTTCCTGTCCCAACAGGACAGCCCTAGCGGGGGAAACCTCCAGGTGTATGCCGGAGGAGAAGAGGAACTCTAGCAGCCTGTCTGCCCTGGGGGGTATCTTCTCTGTTGGGCTGGCAATGTCTGCGCTGGTGAGACCACGTAAGAGGACCCCTCACCCGCAGGACCATACCATACAGCAACCTTTATCCTCCCAGTATGCTGCCCATGGGGTTCGCTGGCTGGAGGAACAAGATCCCCGGTACCTGGCCCTGCAGCGCTCCTCCTTTCATGGTCGTCCCTCTCTCGGGGGGCCGCAGGAGCGTCTGGTGTGGCACTGGGCGCAGCAGTGGCAGAAGGCAGCAGCTTCTGGCTTCCCTCTCGGCTGCAGGTGCGGCGGCCGACTCCATCAGGTGAGTACAGAGTGTCCCCCGGGTCCGGGCATTGCCACGTCATGGGGCAGTGACATGAAGTGGGCGTGGCCGAAGTCGGGAAGGCGCCAAATTCAAAATTTAAAGACCAACTTTCCTTCTGCTGCTGTCTGTCTGGATTCTGAATGCAGGATGTCAGCCAGGGAAGATACCAAGGACATTTTACTTGTAAGTAAACCTATTACGGGTTTTCTGATATGTATTTTCTGAATGTTGCTGGAAATTCTGCCTACCTTCATTTTTTATTGGACAGAGATATGCAAAAAAAACGAGATCTGAAGAAACGGGTTCGCAAATATCCCATTTGTATGCCGCTTTGTGTGAATTGTACAGCCAAGGTGGTCAGAGAGGAAGGCTCCTCGGCCATGGGGAATATTTGTGCTGTAATCCGCAAAGAAATAGAGGCATCTCTTTCCAGTCTTCCCCTTCCCCCTCCAGCTAAAAGGGTGAGGCAGATGCTTATGGAAGACTCTGATTAAAAAGAGGGTCTCCTGGAAGCCCTCCCCCCCCCCTCAGAATCTGCACCACCGACGGAAGATGCTAAAAAGTATTTCTTCTCATCGGCAGACATGGGCCAACTGCTGAGCGCAGTTAGGCGCACTATGCAAGTGGAGGATGAGGCTCCGCAACAGTCTTTGTTAGAGGACAGCCTGTTCCGGGGTCTTCGACCACAACCGAAACTGACGTTTCCAGTTAATGACATCCTGAAGCAGCTGATCTTATCAAAGTGGAGGCAGGCGGTAAATAAATTCTCCCTTCCAAAATAATTCAGGCATCGCCTGATATTTTCCGCAGACGACGTTGACTTCTTGGAAGTTGCCCCCAAGGTGGACCTAGCGGTGGCCAAGATATCCAAGAAAGCGGCCCTACCCTTCGAGGACGTCTTGCAGTTGCGGGATCCACTAGACGCTAAAGTGAATTCCTCAATGAAAGCATGGGAAGTCACTGCCCTAGCTATGAAGGCGAATATCACAGCCACATCTGTTGTGAGGTCCATGACTGTCTGGTTGGACCAGCTCCAGTCACTGGTTGCCCAAAGGGGTTCCAGGGAGGACATTGCCAGTTTCTTGCCTCTACTCCAGCTAGCAACAGGATTCCTGGCGGACACCTCCATGGAGTCCGTAAGATTTGGAGCCTGCTCGGCAGTTCACTCCGATACAGCTAGGAGAGCTGTTTGGGTCAAAGCCTGGACTGGGGATAGTACCTCCAAGAATAAGCTCTGCGCCCTGCCGTTCCAGGGCCACAGGATTTTCGGGCCTTTCCTAGACTCATTGGAGAAGACATCGGACAAGAGCCACAGGCTCCCTACGGAGAGGACCTTCAGGCGCCCTTCCTCCTCCTACCCTCCATCATTTCCCACCAGACCGTATAAAGGGAAAGGGAAGACCGAACGCTGGTCCTACCCCAAAGGCGGAAAGAGTGAGACATCTCCCTAAGGGCCACCTACGGCTAAGATCCTACACATCGGGGGTCGACTGAGGCGGTTTGCCTCCAGGTGGGAGGAAGTGACCTCTAGTCCCTGGGCCCTGCACCTTATTAAGGAGGGCTATAGAATTGAATTTTCCTCCTCCCTCCCCGTAGGTTCGTGGTCATCCCCTGCTAGATGAATGTCGGGCACTTTTTCTCTCCGCTAAAATTGCCATTAGGAAAGGCATGCGGGTCCTTGGCCTCATGACATCATGCATTGGGGTGGTCCCATGGGATCAGCTTCACTGCAGAACCTTGCAGGAGTTTATCCTCAGTAATTGGGATAGATCAGCTTCTTCCCTAGATCGGTTAGTTTCCCTTTTCCCCAGGATCAAAGAAACCTTAGAGTGGTGGTTGTCATGGTCCCACCTCGCCAGATCCACAGTCTGGTACCCTGCATCCCCAATCTCTATCTTCACCGATGCTAGTGCGACTGGCTAGGGGAGCCCACTTGGGACCTTATTACGTCCATGGGGGCTGGAAACAGGAGGAGGCGGCTCAGTCTTCTAATTATAAAGAACAATGTGCCGTTTGGAAGGCAGTTCTAGGCTTCAAGGCAGAAATCAGAGGTAGACACGTTAAAATCTTTTCAGACAATGTGACAACTGTGTCCCTCATTCGTTACCAGGGGTCTACCCGGAATCCACAACTCCAAGGCCTGGTGGCGAACCTTCTTGGTTGGACAGAATAACGGACAATCTCCATCACAGCCTTCCACGTAAGGGGTCCAAAGAACCTTACAGTAGATCTCCTCAGCTGCAAACAGATGGACCTGGGGGAGTGGACACTTCACCTGCATGCATTCCGTCTAATTACAGAAGAGTGGGGGACACCACAGGTGGACTTGTTCGCCTCCCAGGAGAACACCAAATGCCGCCGTTTCTTCTCCAGGGGAGCAGACAGGCATTCACTGCGAATAGACGCTATTTCTCACACCTGGGACTAGGATCCCGCTTATGCCTTCCCACCCATACCTCTAATCCTGCTGGTCTTGAGGAAAATCCGGGGGTCTCTAGGCTCTGTTATCTTAGTACCTCCTTTCTGGCCCAAAAGACCCTGGTTATCGCTGCTGGCCGCTCTCTCGACCCAGGACCCTCTCCATCTCCCTCTGTTATGCCCAAAGGTCCGGAGGTTCAGACTGGCGGCCTGGAAACTGAACAGGTAAAATACCTGAACCAGGGTCTGTCAGGTAGAGTAGTATCTACCTTATGTGAGAGTCTTAAGAAATCTACCAGGAAGATTTATGTCAAGATTTAGGATACCTTTTCTAGGTGGCTGGGTCATAGCATCCACGATCTCAGTCAGACAAACATCAGCCAAATCTTATATTTTCTGCAGGATGGTCTGGATATGGGACAAAGTCCTAATACCCTCAAGGTCCAGGTAGCCGCCTTGGGAGCCTTTTTTGATTCCCCCTTAGGTGACCATAGGCTGATAAGGAAATATCTTAAAGAGGCTGTTAGACTTCACCCCTTCGTTAGGGAAACAATGCCTCCCTGGGACCTTAATTTAGTACTGTAGGCACTCTCTGAACATCCCTTTGAGCCCCTGGAGGAGCTCTCTATCAGGATCCTTTCCTACGAGGTAGTCTTCCTGGTCGCCATCACGTCCGCTACACGGATTGGGGATATTCAGTCCCTCTCCATTAGGACCCCCTACATGATTGTATTTTCAGACAAGGTAGCATTCAAACCTGACCCCTTTTTCCAGCCCAAAGTCCTTACGGATTTTGATAGGGAACAGGTTATAGTCCTTCCCTCCTTCTGCCAGGATCCTCGTAACACCAAGGAACAGCGATTCCATAACTTAGACGTCAGGCGGGCAGTCCCAAAGTATTTGGAGGCTATTAATTCCTTCAGGAAATCTAACAATCTTTGTTCAATTTCAGGGTCCGGGAAGAGGAGGGGCTTCTACTAAGGACTCCATAGCGCGATGGGTTAGAAGGGCTATCGAGGACGCATACCAGTCCCAAGGGATTTCCCCCCTGAGCAACCTTAAATTAAAGCCCACTCCACTAGGGCAGTCGCTTGTTCCTGGGCAGAGAGAGCCCAGGCAACAACAGACCAAATTTGCAAGGCCGGCACCTCGTCCAGTACTCACACGTTCACTAAGCACTACCGCCTGGACTCTGAAGCCGACCGGGATATGGCCTTTGGGCGTAAAGTACTACAGGCGGTAGTCCCCCCCCCCAATAAAAAAGCCCCCATGTTGTTGGCATTCTCCAGGTGTATGCTGTCAGAATGACGAGGGGAAGACAGGAATTAGGTTTACCTGTTAATTCCCTTTCTTGATGTCATCCTGACAGCATAGCGGCTTTTCCCTCCCCTTTTGAGTCTTGTGTTCATGTGAAGTAACGTACTGTAATTTATGATTTTCATATTAAAGAAACATTTGTTGAGCAAAGCCAGGTCACTGTAGTTACTTGGTACACACTGGTGAGCTGGTGGTTGGAGTTGCCTTTTGTATTTTCCGCTTCCTGTCCCAACAGGTGTCCAGCAGGCAACCTTCAGATGTATGCTGTCAGGATGACATCCAGAAAGGGAATCAACAGGTAAGCCTAATTCCTATCATCCCATATCTCTATATCCCATATATCATATATATTATAATATTATGGGGTTACCGCCATGTAAACACCACTGCTCTGGGTTTCTCATATCTCATATTCTCCACTGGTGTATGAACCCCCCCTCTGAGATTCAAATGATTTCTGATCGTATCAAAGGTTGTTATAAACTTATATTCATAAATTTTTCTGTGACTTTGGGACCTAAAATTGCCTTTAAGTATAATAGCTTTAATTTTTAAAATAAGTTTGTTTGTTTCTTTCCATTTTACAATTTGGCTGTCAGTATCTTGAGGCATCTGGTGTTTTTACCTTTTGTATTAATATATCAGTAAGTATATGGCCATTTTCTGTGATCTTTTTGTCTGTTTTTATATTTTCCTATTTTGTGATTTTGATTGATGTTAATGTAGGGACTCAAAACAAGGACCCTTGCCTCAGGCTTATGAGCTTCTGTATTTTGGACAAAATATTAACGGATGCCTCGTACGTATTCAGGAAGTATTCAATGCCTCAGTATTTATCAATAACATGCAGTGTAGTTTTGAATGCTGGGATAGCCTAGGGTGCAAGTGCCAATGTGATTCTATTACATGTGCTTCACACACACAGCTCTGCTATACATGCGTCACACACACAGCTCTGCTCTGTATTTGCCAATGTGATTCACCTATGAGGTGCAGGGTAGCTCGCTGGATTGAAATATGGTGTAATTAATAGGTTGTGATCCTGCATGGTGCACTACACGGACCATTTGGCCGGACACCCTGTATATGCCTTATTTTTGTGCAAGAAGAATACTAAGCAACTATCCCCCACAATATAAGTAAGGTGTTGGGAGTGGTTGTTCATCAGAACCTAGCATCTGTGCAATTGCTCCTCCATTTTGCAGTTTGGCTGTCTGGATATTGAGGAATCTGGTGTTTTTACCTGACCGCTTGTCTTAGTATATCAGAAAGTACAAAATGTAAAGGATTTTTCCAGGGATAAAAATTCTGATAACCTGTCCTCAGGATAGGTCATCAACAATTAATTGGCTGGGGTCTGTTGTTCGGGGCCCTAACCGATCAGCTGAGCAGGTGCATGTTGTCAACACTGCAAATACACAGAGGTTGAAGCGAAAGCTGCGGAAATCTCCGCGCTGACCTCTATGTAGTGGCTGCCACTTGTAACTGCAGGCACGGGTGTCATTAAAATCAACATGAGCTGTGCCTACAGTTACAAGCGCTAGTCACTACACAGAGGTCTGTGCAGAGACTTTCGCTGCTTCCGCTCCCACTCCTGTGTATTTGCGGTGCTGACAGCATGCGCCCGCTTAGCTGATTGGTCAAAATCCCGAGCGCCGGACCCCAGCTGATCAACTATGGGCGTGAATAGGTCATCAATAGTATTCTCCCTGGAAAACCCCTTTAATGAGAGCTTAAAAAGTCTTAGGGCTCCCACACACTTGCGATTGCGTTTTTTGTTAACGTGATTGTCAGTGGGACTTTCTAATGTTAAAAACGCAACGCAATGCACCAAAAACGCAATTGCGTGCATTGAGTTGCGTTTTTTACAGTAGAAAGTCCCATTGACAATCGCGTTAACAAAAAACGCAATCGTAAGTTTGTGGGAGCCCTTATAAAGATTCATTTTTTTAATGTTGCAAAATTTCCTTGTTTTTTTATTTTTTTTTTTACAGATTTCAAGAAATACTTGGAGAGAAGGCTGATTCTGTCCAGCTGAACGTGCAAATGAAACACTACTGTGTCCTTGCTTGCAAAGATTAGGTGGAAGCTTACTTTTCATACATCTTATACTTATATGATAGCCAGTGTGATAACTAGCAAAGCTGCAGTTTACTTTTTTAAATCTAAAATGATAAACATGTGCTGAAAAACAAAAATCATCCTAAATTGCTGTCTCCCTTCCTCTTAGCTTGCTCACTGCCTGCTCTTAGTTTACTAGTAGTTATTAAGAAATTATAGTAGCAGTGTTTCTGGTGGTGCAGTGTGCCACTTACTAATACAGTGAAAGGGAATGAAGTTGTAAGCACACGGCTGGTGTATTAGGACCTGCTGGTTTAGGACCAATGATACATACAGCTCTGCTACGCGTGCGCGTCTCACACACGCAGCTCTGCTACGCGTACGCGTCTCACACGCGCGGCTCTGCTACGCGTGCGCATCTCACGCGCGCGGCTCCGCTACACGTGCGCGTCTCCGCTACCCGTGCGCGTCTCACGCGCGCGTCTCCGCTACGCGTGCGCGTCTCACGCGCGCGGCTATGCTACGCGTGCGCGTCTCAGGCGCGCGGCTCCGCTACGCGTGCACGTCTCAGGCGCGCGGCTCCGCTACGCGTGCGCGTCTCAGGCGCGCGGCTCCGCTACGCGTGCGCGTCTCAGGCGCGCGGCTCTGCTAAGCGTCTCAGGCGCGCGGCTCTGCTACACGTGCGCGCCACGCACGCGCAGTTCTGCTACGCGTGCGCGCCACGCACGCACACACACACCGCTCTGCTACATTCATTCTTCATCCCATATAACATGGATCAGAAGCGGCACAGCAAAGTCTTGCACACACTGATTACCCTCTGGTCACGTGACTTGGACTTCTCTCACACAGGTGACTGATCACATGATAGTGGCATCATCACAGGTCTTGTAAGCACACAGCTGCTGCCTGGCTCGCATATTTTTATATTCCATAACACTTCTGCTCAATTCGCAACCTGATTGGTTGTTTGGGATAGCTGATTCACAGTGATTGGTTGTTTGGGTTGGGTTGAGCAGAAGTGTTGTGGAATATAAAAATAGGCACCTGGCTTTGCAGGTTTTTAATAAGGTGAAGGACCTGTGATGCCATCACCATCATGTGATCAAGGGTGGAGCTCGGAGCCCAGGTGACTAATCACATGACAGTGACATCATCACAGTTCTTATTAGCACACAACTGCTTTTAAGGCTCTGCATGTTTAATGTTTTAGGACCTGCGATGATGTTACTGTCATGTGATCAGGGGTGGAGCATGTAACTCACAGACCGTGGTCGTTAGTGCTTTGATTGACAGGAGTCATGCAGAACTTGGAACAGGGGTGGAGTAGGGAGATTAGTTATTATGCTCATTAAAATGTATAGAGAGCAAAGCGGATGAGAGGGGAAGAAGGGACTCACATAGATGCTGCCTACAAGCTAATGGTAGGTCACTTTTTGCTATGATTTAGCTACAGAAATCACAACTCAGTTGTCTGTGTACAGTCTATACAACACAGCACAGCAGCCAGGAATGTTCCACTAGTTCTGAGAGGACTGAGAAACCTAGGATGGTAGAGTTGGCAGGGAGCTTTGGGGTCATCTGGTCCAAGCCCCTGCACATATGCACACCTTGCAGAGGGTCAAATGTAGAAAAATACAGGATCCAAGTCATATAATGGCTAGAAATGGTATTATTCCACTAGTACACACACTTCTATTCTTCTGATGTTTACAATGTATTTATAAACCTAAGAAAAAAACTTAATTCATCAACACAATGCACAAACTTAGGTTTCTGTGCATGTTTAGAAACTTATAAACCAGCCTGGGCCCTTACGATAAATACTGGCAGTGTGTACGCAGGTAGTGTATTCAGGCAACCCATTGAGTGCTGAGTTCTACTACTGTGGACCTATTCAACCAACTTGAAGAGTTTGCAGGGGCTCATCTAATATATCAGCACAATGAAGTGTTAACACTAGAGATAAGCGAGCACCAAAAGGCTCGGGTGCTCGTTGCTCGAGTCGAACTTTTCGTAATGCTCCAGAGTGCGTTTCGAGTAACAAACCCCATTGAAGTCAATGGGGGACTTAAGCATTTTTGTATGGGACCGATGCTCCACATAGCTGATGACTTGTCAAACACCAGAAAACATCAGAAAGTCATGGAATCACCACATAAACGGATAGGGAAGTGCAGCATGCATGGCTGCATCTGAGGCTCCCAGGTCCCACTTTTAAGCCAAAATGGGGGTAAGAGTCTGGCGGTCACCCCCCCAACAATTTACTTCGGACAAACGCTCATTAGCAAGGCACACGCGCTGGCACATCTTAGCTAAGCACCATACTACCTGCAACCAAGGACAATCACTGCCTGCGGGTGACACCGCTTCCTCTTCTCCTGGGTTACATGCTGGCATTGCTATCCAACCCCCCCCCCCCCCCCTCGCATGACCCTCCATCCACAGCGTACACAAAAGTTTCCCTGCGTAGCGTTCATCTGCCCTCATGCCACATGCTTGCTTCATAGCCCCACCACCATCATGTCTATTTATAGGTGCATACTAGGTGAGGAGGAGCTGGAGGCACACACTGCAGACTGTTGGCAGGGCCAGGCAGCGACCCTCTTTTGATGATAAATTGACGTACGATCTTCATTCCAATCCCGTGCCACCTCCGTCACAAAATTGTCAGGAGACGCAAACGTGACATAAAGGGGACTCAGGTGCCAGCACTTCTACACATCTCCACAATGCAGCAATACTCTGTGTGGGAAGCACGTGAGCGGGCCCAGGGTCAGGCTCTGTCCCAGCCTCCACCTTATGTGACCCAAGGTGTCGCGAGTTATATAGCAATGGGAAATCCATGTGTCCCCACACAAGTCATTCTGTGTAGGTGTCAGATAGCTTAACACCGCAATTGGAAGTCTTTGAGTTTCACCCCGCCAAGGACCTCGGACCACATTTCTACCCTAGTCAGTCAATGTATCTGTGACAGACCGGTAAAACACAATGGGAAGTCTTTGTGCACCCACAGCATAGGCGAGCCCAAGGAACTTTAATATGGTATTACACAAGAAGAAATCACAGCACCCAAACATGGTAGTTTCACCCGGCCAAGGACCTCTGCTCGGATCACACCCTCAGCGATTGTGGGCATAAAGCGGACTCAGAATGCTTGTGCAGCTGTGAACGTTCCATTAACGCAGTAACGCCTCTTTTGTTTGGCCCAAACCAGTGTCTCAGATAACTGTGGTAACATGAGAGAAAATACATGTTGTCCAGCGCTGATCCCCAGACCCCAAGCAGGAGGAGGAGGTGGCATAATAAGGCCGAGAAACCATGACCGAGGTAGGACCCGCAATACTCTGTGTGGGAAGTTCGTGAGTGGGCCCTGGGTCAGGCTCGGTCCCAAACTCCACCTTGTGTGACCCAAGGTGCCGTGAGTTAAATAGCAATGGTAAATCCATGGGTCCCCACACACTTCTTTCTGTGTAGGTGTCAGATAGCTCAACGCTGTAATGGGAAGTCTTTGAGTTCCTTGGGCTTGCCTATGCTGTCAGTGCAAAAAAATGGTATTACACAGGAAGAAATCAAAGTGTCCAAACATGGCAGAGTTTCACCCCGCCAAGGACCCTGGCTTTGGCCCACATTTCTGCCCAAGTCAGTCAGTGTATTTGTGCCAGATAGGTAAAACAGACCCCAGTAACCTTTCTGTAGCAAGAGTATAGACGGACCCCAGTAACATTTCTGTAGCAAAAGTATAGATGAACCCCTCGAACCATTCAGTTGAAACTGCATAGACGGACCCCAGTAACATTTCTGTAGCAAAGGAATAGGCAGACCCCAGTAACATTTCTGTAGCAAGAGTGTAGGCGAACCCCTGAAACATCGGTGTACCAAGAGTATAGGCGGAACCCCAGTAACATTTCTGTAGCAAAAGTATAGGCGAACTCCTCAAACCATTCAGTAGAAACTGCATAGGCGGACCCCAGTAACATTTCTGTAGCAAGAGTATAGGCGGACCCCTGTAACATTTCTGTAGCCAAAGTATAGTCAGACTGCAGCAATTTGATCAAGGGGGATACATTTCAGCATCCGCATACTGGTCAGACGTTTAAAATCCATACACACCTAACCTGTAGGTCTAGTTATGTAATTTATCTAATAACATGCCCGTGCGGAATGGCCTATGTGGGTGAAACTACTCAAGAGATACGATTTGTGAATAAATCAGCATAAAAGTACTATACGCATCAAAGCCAGAGAACTACCCATTCCGAAACATTTCCTTGAATTTGGACACTCAACTAGTCAGTTAAAGTTTAAAATTATTGAGTATGTTCCACCCCTTGAGCGAGAGGGCAACAGAGAACTGTTGCTATTAAAAAAGGAATTGAGGTGGATTCACACCCTGGATACGTTACATCCCAGGGGCCTTAACTTGGACTATTATGTAACTCCCCACTTATGAGTTCTCAATATCAACCTAAAATATGTGTTTCCTGGATAATCCCATCCTTGTTTTCTATAGGCAGAGGGATCAGTGTTATGGATACGATATATGCAATATGTTTTTTGTATATGTAATTTATTTCATGTGTGTTATATGTTTGTACTTTTAATGTGCTATGATAATTGATATATATAAATTAATTTTGTTGTTGTTTTTCTCTTTTCTTATAGATTTCGTATGTTGGATTATGGATACTTCTGGGCTCCTTGATGATTCACATACCGGCTTTTTTCCTTTTTTCTTCTTTAATTTTTTGTTGCCCTTTTCATGATTTGGATGTATTCACTTTTGAAATTGGTTGTTTCTCAAGTTTAAATTTGGTAATGAAATTGCAATAAAAATATATCTTGATTAATGACACATGGCTTTCTGACTGTTTTTATTGGGAGCATTTTGCCAATTTTTGTGACCTTTAATAAAATTGAATCTATCTATGAGCCTTATTCATGTTGTATAGTTAATATATCTTGGTGGTTAAGTTACTTATAAATTGGTACATTAGACATAGTAATAAGATATTTGGATCTTTCCACTTCTTGTATTGTATACGGGTTGTGGTAGTTTTGGCCATGATTGGGTATTTATTCACTTACAGGATGAAATGAAATGGGGTCTATTGACCCATATGACTATGTGAGCTAATATATGCCAGAATAATAAATGAGTCCAAAGGGATGCCATATTAAAACCAATTTAATTTTGTGTAGTAACCATATATGATGGGTTGCTTATCCCAGTTTCCAATAAATTGAAATCCACTCTTATCATTACTGATGCTGGAGATCCTCTCTTGAGATACTGGGATCTGGTTATACCATTGCATTGTTATGCCTCTATGGGGTGTTGATCTCTGGTAGCTAATTGTACCAATTGAGATTGATCGTCCATCCACCAGCATTAGGACTGGGAGCGCCGTGTATGATATCTCGGATTTAGTCACGCCCATGTTCTCGGTGGTAGACGCCCACGGTGTGATGATGTTGTCTGCACTATGCCCCACGGCGTTATGACGCTCTTTGTGCTACGATGCTGCCCACGTGATGACGTCTGCACTATGCCCCACGGCGTGATGACTCTTTCTGTGCTATGACGCTGCCAACGTGATGACGTCACTGACGTGGTGATGTCTATACGCGCGAGTACACTACACTCATAGTGGTAACCGCCAGGACCTCATGAGGCAGCGTTGAACTAAATTTAATTAATAACAACAGTTGTGGTGATTTAACCCTTTTGTATGAGCCGATATGTGTTCACCAGGGGCATTAGAAGATCCATTCCTATGAAGTATGTTTTAGCACACTGTGAGTTAATGTCAAATTGTTTGCAAATTTGTACATAATTTGTGTTCACTTGTTTGGGTATTTAATTATATGTGTTATTGTATCTTGGCTGACTGGACTTGAGAAAGGCTTCGGTTGAAGCTGAAATGTCGCCGGTCATTTGGATGGAGGAGTAAAGAAAGAAATTTTGATTCTTTGTAATCACCAGATGCTGTCTGGTCATATTTTTGTATTGTAGTCAGACCCCAGTAACATGTCGGTAGCAAGAGTATAGGCGGACCCCTGAAACATTGGTGTATCAAGAATATAGGCGAACCTCTGAAAATATTTGGTTACCAAGAGTGTAGGCGAAGGCTAGAAAAATTAGTTACATAACAGTATAGGCGAGGGCCAGAAAAATTGATGTACCAAGAGTACAAGTGCACCCCTGAAAAATTGCTTAACCGTGGGGGGCGTGGCCTAACTGAGCAGCAAGATGGCCGCTTGATCTTGGAGCTCCGAGAACCTTCTCTCTTTAAAGCAACTTAAAGCTACTTCGGAGGCATTTTACCCACCCTACTATGATTCTCGGACCCCTCTTCACTAGCTGAGCCACCGTTACAGATTTGTCCAACAGCTGGCTGGTCATTTGGAAGACTTTTGCCCTCCACGCGCTGCTGAACGTCCCGCTGCGCCTGGGGCCCTCTCCGAACCGCCCGCCTGCCGGAGGAAAGTGCAGTCTCCCTTAATCTTGCAAACATATTAAAGAGGTTTGCAACTGCTTGAAAGACCTGCCGTGGGCACCAACGAGAAGAGATAGCGGAGGTGAGACCGACACTCTTACCCACTGCTTACTGCGATCCGCCGGTGCACCTGGTGTCTCTGACGGCCCCTTTCTTCTGCTGTGCCAGAGGTAGGTGAGGAGCCTGCCTCATCTCGGGATCCTGCGCCGCCGGCCGCTGTCACTCTGAAGATCCCAGCCGGGAGCCCTGCAGTACCGGAGGTAGGTGAAGTCCCTGCCCTATTAGCAAGTCCCGTGCTGCCGGCGTCTGTCATCTCAAGGGCTCCAGATGGGCTCACTGCTGTACCGGAGCTGGGCGAAGTGCCGCAGCTACTGTATACCCCGAGCCCGCTCTGAAGATTCCCCACAAGCGCCCTGCTCTTCCAGAGACTGTGGGGGGACCTGCCTCATCGGGAAATCTCCCTCCGGTGTCCAACTCCACTGCGGAGAGCCAGCCTGACCTCCACTACTTAGCAGAGAGCGGAGGTGCGAGCACAGCGTCTGTTAACCTCTTGGTGCCCACAAGAGATAAACACAGGACGTTGAACTGACAACTCACCCTTGAACAAGGTAGAGAGAAGACCCCTCTTGCTCTCAACTACTTTCCTCATCTCTTAACTGCAGAATTGGACGACAAGTTAACTTTGTGTTAACTCCTCACGTTCAGGCATTTCACATTTCAGCAAGGGATTGCGTCCATCAGAATATAGGAAAGCTCGGAGAGGTGTCTCTCCTGACCCCCGCCTGACTGCCATGACTCGTTGCAAGTCTGCAAAGCCCTCTCCCCAGCGCGTAGCTGACTTCTTCATGGCCCGCAGCAGTAGAAGAGGCCCGGCTCCCACGCTCACAGCGTCATTGGACGACCCCTCCACCGAAGCTTGTGACTCCCCGCGGAGACAAAGATCTGCATCGGACAGCCCAGGTGCCACCCGGGGAGAAGCCCGTTCCCCTTCAGAGATGAGAGAGGTGAGTGACGCTGCAGCACCCACCACACACAACAGCTCTCACTCTCCTAAAGTAGCGCCCTACCTCGTGTCTGCCTCAGGGAATGACATCTCTCCCTCAGCCAGCCCAGACAAAAGAAGACCTAGACTAGAAACAGCCGTCCAAACACTACTCCCCCCATCAGGCAGTGCAGAATTAATCGATATGCTTCCCTCCTCAAACCAGCCCGCGTCAGAAGCATTTATAAAAGAAATGATGGTGGCATTAAGAAACTCTATGCGTGAAGACCTTAACTCTGTCTCATCACGTATTAGCGCCTCGATATCGGAGGTGGAGGAAAGAACCACTCACATTGAACACAAGATGAAGGAATTAACCAATTCACACAACACACTCATAGACGCACACTACTCACTAGAGGAAGACGTGTCCCAGATTAAAATAAAAATGCCGTATCTGGAGGATCGGAATAGACGGAACAACGTCAAATTCAGGGTATCTCTGAAAAAATTAGCCTGGCTGAGTTAAAGGACTTCCTAACACAATTAATGAAAAAAATGCTACCCTCCACCCCCTCTCAGGAACTCATTATTGACAGAGCTCACGGTCTACAAAAACCAAAATTCCTCCCCAACAACATCCCGCGTGATGTTATAGCGAGGATCCATTTCTACCACGTCAAAGAGGCCCTCATGTATGCCTCCCGCAAAGGGCTAGATCTTCTCTCTCAGTTCACAAATATCCAACTATTTGCGGACTTATCGGCCGCCACCATCCAAGCCAGAAAGGCATTTATTCGTATAACCACCTCACTAAGAAGAAAAAAAATCCCATATAAATGGGGATACCCCACAAAATTAATTCTTCACAAAGAGGGATCAAATTTCATCATCAGCAATCCCGAAGATGGGGAAAAGATACTAACGTCCTGGGGCATTCACATTTCAGACAGACCTCAGGGCAAAGCTGATAAAAATCTACCGGGAAAGCCTTGTGAGGGGTCCCACCCTCCCCCTCTCCTTGATGAAATGTCTCCGCTCATAACACAGATTGGAGGTTCCTAATCGCCTGGCGAACTTTTCTCCCCCAGAAAATATGCAGGTTCCTGACCCTGCTAGAAGAACTCTGTTTTTGCTATGCTATTTCATGCTTCATCGGCTACGAAACTCCGAGCTTAGAAAAAGCTCTCTACCAGGACACTTGAACTGGTATTATTGGCCGACTGTTTATGTTATATTTGTTCCCATTCCCCCCCCCCCCCCCTCACACCTCTCCCTCTAAAAGTGGTTCCACAATAGAAGTTTGCAGCTTCTGCAACGCTTATCCAACCAATTCATGGCAGTAAAAATATGCTCCCTCAATGTTAAAGGCCTAAACTCTCCTTTTAAGAGATTATCTGTCTGGAAAGATGCCCTCCAAAATAATGTGGATGTATTATGCCTCCAAGAGACGCATTTCGCGAGCTCAGCTCATCCCCAATTCTCCCACAAGAATTTTCCAAACATTTTCTTATCCTGTGCGGAGAAGAAAAAAGCTGGTGTGTTGATTGCAGTCAAGGATACTATTATTGTTTCCCTCACGGAACAAGTTATCGACACCCACAGAAGGTTTATAATTAGAGATGAGCGAACACCAAAATGTTCGGGTGTTCGTTATTCGTAACGAACTTCCCGTGATGCTCGAGGGTTCGTTTCGAACAACGAACCCCATTGAAGTCAATGGGCGACCAGAACATTTTTGTATTTCGCCGATGCTCGCTAAGGTTTTCATGTGTGAAAATCTGGGCAATTCAGGAAAGTGATGGGAATGACACAGTGACGGATAGGGCAGGCGAGGGGCTACATGTTGGGCTGCATCCTAAGTTCACAGGTCCCACTATTAAGCCACAATAGCGGCAAGAGTGGGCCCCCCCCCCCTCCCAACAACTTTTACTTCTGAAAAGCGCTCATTAGCATGGCATACCTTTGCTAAGCACCACACTACCTCCAACAAAGCACAATCACTGCCTGCATGACACTCCACTGCCACTTCTCCTGAGTTACATGCTGCCCAACCGCACCCCCTCCCCCCCACAGCGCACACCAAAGTGTCCCTGCGCAGCCTTCAGCTGCCCTCATGCCACACCACGCTCATGTCTATTTAGAATTGCGTCTGCCATGACGAGGGACCGCAGGCATACACTGCAGAGGTTGGCACGGCTAGGCAGCGACCCTCTTTAAAAGTGGCGGAGCGATAGCCCACAATGCTGTACAGAAGCAATGAGAAATAGAATCCTGTGCCACCGCCATCAGGAGCTGCACACGTGGGCATAGCAATGGGGAACCTATGTGCCACACACTATTCATTCTGTCAAGGTGTCTGCATGCCCCAGTCAGACCGGGCTTTTTAATTCATAGACACAGGCAGGTACAACTCCCTATTGTGAAGTCCCTGTCGACCCACAGCATGGGTGGCTCCCTGGAACCCACCGGCGGTACACAGAAATATCCCATTGCATTGCCCAACACAGCTGAGGTAGTAATGTCGTGCTTAATGCAGGTGGGCTTCGGCCCACACTGCATGCCCCAGTCAGACTGGGGTTCTTTACAAGTGGACACATGTAGGTTTAACTCCCTGTGGACCCACTGCCTGGGTGGGTGCCAGGAAGCCACCGGCGGTACATAGAAATATCCCATTGCATTGCCCAACACAGCTGAGGTAGTAATGTCGTGCGTAATACAGGTGGGCTTCGGCCCACACTGCATGCCCCAGTCAGACGGGTTCTTTAGAAGTGTACAGATGTATTAAAAACTCAGTGTGCACCTACAGCATGGGTGGCTCCCTGGAACCCACCGGCGGTACACAAAAATATCCCATTGCATTGCCCAACACAGCTGAGGTAGTAATGTCGTGCGTAATACAGGTGGGCTTCGGCCCACACTGCATGCCCCAGTCAGACGGGTTCTTTAGAAGTGTACAGATGTATTAAAAACTCAGTGTGCACCTACAGCATGGGTGGCTCCCTGGAACCCACCGGCGGTACACAAAAATATCCCATTGCATTGCCCAACACAGCTGAGGTAGTAATGTCGTGCGTAATACAGGTGGGCTTCGGCCCACACTGCATGCCCCAGTTAGACGGGTTCTTTAGAAGTGTACAGATGTATTAAAAACTCAGTGTGCACCTACAGCATGGGTGGCTCCCTGGAACCCACCGGCGGTACACAAAAATATCCCATTGCATTGCCCAACACAGCTGAGGTAGTAATGTCGTGCGTAATACAGGTGGGCTTCGGCCCACACTGCATGCCCCAGTCAGACGGGTTCTTTAGAAGTGTACAGATGTATTAAAAACTCAGTGTGCACCTACAGCATGGGTGGCTCCCTGGAACCCACCGGCGGTACACAAAAATATCCCATTGCATTGCCCAACACAGCTGAGGTAGTAATGTCGTGCGTAATACAGGTGGGCTTCGGCCCACACTGCATGCCCCAGTCAGACGGGTTCTTTAGAAGTGTACAGATGTATTAAAAACTCAGTGTGCACCTACAGCATGGGTGGCTCCCTGGAACCCACCGGCGGTACACAAAAATATCCCATTGCATTGCCCAACACAGCTGAGGTAGTAATGTCGTGCGTAATACAGGTGGGCTTCGGCCCACACTGCATGCCCCAGTCAGACGGGTTCTTTAGAAGTGTACAGATGTATTAAAAACTCAGTGTGCACCTACAGCATGGGTGGCTCCCTGGAACCCACCGGCGGTACACAAAAATATCCCATTGCATTGCCCAACACAGCTGAGGTAGTAATGTCGTGCGTAATACAGGTGGGCTTCGGCCCACACTGCATGCCCCAGTCAGACTGGGATTCTTTACAAGTGGACACATGTAGGTTTAACTCCCTGTGGACCCACTGCCTGGGTGGGTGCCAGGAAGCCACCGGCGGTACATAGAAATATCCCATTGCATTGCCCAACACAGCTGAGGTAACGTCAGCTGTAATGCAGGTGGGCTAAAAATTAATTTGATTACACTGTAGGCGAGGGCCCACAAAAATTGCTGTATCAACAGTACTAATGTACATCCCAAAAATTGGCCATGGCCAGCCAAGAGGGCAGGTGAAACCCATTAATCGCTTTGGTTAATGTGGCTTAAGTGGTAACTAGGCCTGGAGGCAGCCCTGTGTAACGAAAAATTGGTTCAAGTTAAAGTTCCAATGCTTTTAAGCGCATTGAAACTTATAAAAATTGTTCTGAAAAATTATTTGAGTGAGCCTTGTGGCCCTAAGAAAAATTGCCCGTTCAGCGTGATTACGTGAGGTTTCAGGAGGTGGAGCAGGAGGAGGAGGAGGAGGAATATTAGACACAGATTGATGAAGCAGAAATGTCCCCGTTTTGGATGGTGAGAGAGAACGTAGCTTCCATCCGCGGGTGCAGCCTACGTATTGCTTACGTATCGCTGCTGTCCGCTGGTGGAGAACAGAAGTCTGGGGAAATCCAGCCTTTGTTCATCTTGATGAGTGTTAGCCTGTCGGCACTGTCGGTTGACAAGCGGCTACGCTTATCTGTGATGATTCCCCCAGCCGCACTAAACACCCTCTCCGACAACACGCTAGCCGCAGGACAAGCAAGCACCTCAAGGGCATACAGGGCTAGTTCAGGCCACGTGTCCAGCTTCGACACCCAGTAGTTGTAGGGGGCAGAGGCGTCACCAAGGATGGTCGTGCGATCCGCTACGTACTCCCTCACCATCCTTTTGCAGTGCTCCCGCCGACTCAGCCGTGACTGGGGAGCGGTGACACAGTCTTGGTGGGGAGCCATAAAGCTGGCCAGGCCCTTAAAGACTGTTGCACTGCCTGGGATGTACATGCTGCTCGATCTACGCACATCCCCTGCAACATGGCCCTCGGAACTGCGCCTTCTGCCACTAGCGCTGTCGGCTGGGAATTTTACCATCAGCTTGTCCGCAAGGGTCCTGTGGTATAGCAACACTCTCGAACCCCTTTCCTCTTCGGGAATCAGAGTGGGCAGGTTCTCCTTATACCGTGGATCGAGCAGTGTGTACACCCAGTAATCCGTAGTGGCCAGAATGCGTGCAACGCGAGGGTCACGAGAAAGGCATCCTAACATGAAGTCAGCCATGTGTGCCAGGGTACCTGTACGCAACACATGGCTGTCTTCACTAGGAAGATCACTATCAGGATCCTCCTCCTCCTCCTCCTCCTCCTCAGGCCATGCACGCTGAAAGGATGACAGGCAATCAGCCGGTGTACCGTCAGCAGCGGGCCAAGCTGTCTCTTCCCCCTCCTCCTCATCCTCCTCATGCTCCTCCTCCTCCTCCTGTACGCGCTGAGAAATAGACAGGAGGGTGCCCTGACTATCCAGCGGCATACTGTCTTCCCCCGCCCCCGTTTCCGAGCGCAAAGCAGCTGCCTTTATGGTTTGCAGGGAATTTCTCAAGATGCATAGCAGAGGAATGGTGACGCTAATGATTGTAGCATCGCCGCTCACCACCTGGGTAGACTCCTCAAAATTACCAAGGACATGGCAGATGTCTGCCAACCAGGCCCACTCTTCTGAAAGGAATTGAGGAGGCTGACTCCCACTGCGCCGCCCATGTTGGAGTTGGTATTCGACTATAGCTCTACGCTGTTCATAGAGCCTGGCCAACATGTGGAGCGTAGAGTTCCACCGTGTGGGCACGTCGCACAGCAGTCGGTGCACTGGCAGCTTAAAGTGATGTTGCAGGGTGCGCAGGGTGGCAGCGTCCGTGTGGGACTTGCGGAAATGTGCGCAGAGCCGGCGCGCCTTTACGAGCAGGTCTGACAAGCGTGGGTAGCTTTTCAGAAACCGCTGAACCACCAAATTAAAGACGTGGGCCAGGCATGGCACGTGCGTGAGGCTCCCGAGCTGCAGAGCCGCCACCAGGTTACGGCCGTTGTCACACACGACCATGCCCGGTTGGAGGCTCAGCGGCGCAAGCCAGCGGTCGGTCTGCTGTGTCAGACCCTGCAGCAGTTCGTGGGCCGTGTGCCTCTTATCGCCTAAGCTGAGTAGTTTCAGCACGGCCTGCTGACGCTTGCCCACCGCTGTGCTGCCACACCGCGCGACACCGACTGCTGGCGACATGCTGCTGCTAACACATCTTGATTGTGAGACAGAGGAGGAGGAGGAGGAGGAGGGTGCTTTAGTGGAGGAAGCATACACCTCCGCAGATACCAGCACCGAGCTGGGGCCCGCAATTCTGGGGGTGGGTAGGACGTGAGCGGTCCCAGGCTCTGACTCTGTCCCAGCCTCCACTAAATTCACCCAATGTGCCGTCAGGGAGATGTAGTGGCCCTGCCCGCCTGTGCTTGTCCACGTGTCCGTAATTAAGTGGACCGTGGCAGTAACCGCGTTGGTGAGGGCGCGCACAATGTTGCGGGAGACGTGGTCGTGCAGGGCTGGGACGGCACATCGGGAAAAGTAGTGGCGACTGGGAACTGAGTAGCGCGGGGCCGCCGCCTCCATGATACTTTTGAAGGACTCCGTTTCCACAACCCTATACGGCAGCATCTCAAGGCTGATGAATTTTGCGATGCGGACGGTTAACGTTTGAGCGTGCGGGTGCGTGGCGGCGTACTTGTGCTTGCGCTCGAACACTTGCGCAAGCGACGGCTGAACGGTGCGCTGAACTACACTGCTGGATGGGGCCGAGGACAGCGGAGATGAGGGTGTGGGTGCAGGCCATGAGGCGGTAGTGCCTGTGTCCTGAGAGGGGGGTTGCATCTCAGTGGCAGGTTGGGGCACAGGGGGAGAGGCAGGGGTGCAAACCGGAGGCGGTGAACGGCCTTTGTCCCACCTTGCGGGGTGCTTGGCCATCATATGTCTGCGCATGGTGGTGGTGGTGAGGCTGTTGGTGTTGGCTCCCCGGCTGAGCTTTGCGCGACAAAGGTTGCACACCACTGTTCGTCGGTCGTCAGGCGTCTCTGTGAAAAACTGCCAGACCTTAGAGCACCTCGGCCTCCGCAGGGTGGCATGGCGCGAGGGGGCGCTTTGGGAAACACTTGGTGGATTATTCGGTCTGGCCCTGCCTCTACCCCTGGCCACTGCACTGCCTCTTGCAACCTGCCCTGCTGATGCCCTTGACTCCCCCTCTGAAGACCTGTCCTCCTGAGTAAGCGTTGCACACCAGGTGGGGTCAGTCACCTCATCGTCCTGCTGCTCTTCCTCCGAATCCTCTGTGCGCTGCTCCCTGGGACTTACTGCCCTTACTACTACCTCACTGCAAGACAACTGTGTCTGATCGTCATCGTCCTCCTCACCCACAGAAAGTTGTTGAGACAGTTGGCGGAAGTCCCCAGCCTCTTCCCCCGGACCCCGGGAACTTTCGAATGGTTGGGCATCAGTGACGATAAACTCCTCTGGTGGGAGAGGAACCGCTGCTGCCCAATCTAAGCAGGGGCCCGAGAACAGTTCCTGGGAGTGTTCCCGCTCCTGAGCAGGTGTCATTGTAGTGGAGTGAGGAGGCTGGGAGGAAGGAGGAGCAGCAGACAGAGGATTCGGATTGGCAGCAGTGGACGGCGCAGAACTGCGGGTAGACGATAGGTTGCTCGAAGCACTTTCTGCCATCCAGGACAGGACCTGCTCACACTGCTCATTTTCTAATAACCGTCTCCCGCGTGGACCCATTAATTGGGCGATGAATGTGGGGACGCCAGAAACGTGCCTCTCTCCTAATCGCGCAGCAGTCGGCTGCGACACACCTGGATCAGGAGCTTGGCCTGTGCCCACACCCTGACTTGGCCCTCCGCGTCCTCGGCCGCGTCCACGTCCTCTAGGCCTACCCCTACCCCTCAGCATGCTGTATTACCAGTGATTTGATTTCACAGGCAGGAAATAAATTGGCGCAAGACTGCAGGCCAAATATAATTTTTGCCCTTTTTGGAAAACGAAAGGCCCCACTGCCTCTAGTGAATGAATTATCTAAGTTTAATAACTGTGCTGTGTCCCTGCTTATGTGTCACAGAACGTGAGGGTAGCAGAGTTATTATAACTCTTGGAGAGCAGGTATTTTTTTTCCCAATTAAGGAAAGCAAATGGCGAACCCAGCAGTAAAGCGTAGCTGGGTGCGTATGATTTAGCAATGTTTTTCACGCAGCTCACACGTCTCCACAGGCGTAAGGACGGACACAGGCTGGACAAATAGATTTGTTTTCAGTTTTTTCCCACCAACAGGCAGCACTGCGTATATTCAATGAACCTGAGAAGTTTAATAACTGTGCTGTGTCCCTGCTTATGTGTCACAGAACGTGAGGGTAGCAGAGTTATTATAACTCTTGGAGAGCAGGTATTTTTTTTCCCAATTAAGGAAAGCAAATGGCGAACCCAGCAGTAAAGCGTAGCTGGCTGCGTATGATTTAGCAATGTTTTTCACGCAGCTCACACGTCTCCACAGGCGTAAGGACGGACACAGGCTGGACAAATAGATTTGTTTTCAGTTTTTTCCCACCAACAGGCAGCACTGCGTATATTCAATGAACCTGAGAAGTTTAATAACTGTGCTGTGTCCCTGCTTATGTGTCACAGAACGTGAGGGTAGCAGAGTTATTATAACTCTTGGAGAGCAGGTATTTTTTTTCCCAATTAAGGAAAGCAAATGGCGAACCCAGCAGTAAAGCGTAGCTGGCTGCGTATGATTTAGCAATGTTTTTCACGCAGCTCACACGTGTCCACCGCCCGTAAGGACGGACAGAGGCTGGACAAATAGATTTGTTTTCAGTTTTTTCCCACCAACAGGCAGCACTGCGTATATTCTATGAATAATAACTGTGTTGTGGCCCTGCCTATACAATTCTTTCCCTGCAGTATCAATGGAGGGTGGAATGCTCTGCAGAGGCGATTTTGAGAAGCCCAAAAAAAATGCAGCACAGCCAACAGCAGCCTGGACAGTACTGCACACGGATAAATATGGCCCTAGAAAGGACCGTTGAGGTTCTTGAAGGCTACACTCACTCCTAACACTCTCCCTGCCTATGCAGCACTTCTGTCCCTAATGCCAGGTGCAACGGTCTGCAGAGGCGATTTTGAGAAAAGAAAAAATCCCACTGCTAACAGCAGCCAACACACAGCTATCAGTGGCCCTAATAAGGACCTTTGGGGGGTCTTGAAGCCTACACTAACTACCAATTCTTTCCCTACAGCAGCTCCGGTATAAACAGCACTGTCCCTCATCTAACTCACACCGCATCTGAGGCGAGCCGCGGGAGGGGCCGACTTTTATATTAGGCGAACACCTGATCTCGCCAGCCACTCACAGCAGGGGGGTGGTATAGGGCTTAAACGTTGCAGGGGGAAGTTGTAATGCCTTCCCTGTCTTTCAATTGGCCAGAAAAGCGCGCTAACGTCTCAGGGAAGGAAGTGAAAGTAACCAGAACACCGCAGGGTGTTCGTCACGAATAACGAACATCCCGAACACCCTAATATTCGCACGAATATCAAGCTCGGACGAACGCGTTCGCTCATCTCTATTTATAATATTAGTAGGTCTTTTCAATAATATCCAAATAACTCTGGTGAACATTTATGCACCAAACTCCTCTCAAATTTCTTTCTTAAATAAAACTCTCAAGAAGATTAGAAAATCGCATGTAGGTAAACTCATAATATGCGGCGATTTCAACATGGTCCCCGACAAACAACTAGACTCCACTAGCTCTTCAAACAGAACTTCCCCTATCCTGGCCCCTTGGCTCCATAAAGAAGCACTTTATGACACATTCAGATGCCTTAACGCATCCTCAAAGGAATTTACATACTATTCCCCTCGGCACAGGTCCTTCTCTAGGATCAATCTGTTCTTAGTTGATAGGTGGACCCTCCCTGGAATTTTACGCAATGAAATAGGAGATACTACATGGTCGGATCACTCACCTATATATCTCTTACTTAGCATAATTAATACTACACCAGCACCGAGAAATTGGAGAATCAACCCCTCTCTCATGAGAATCCCCCAATACAATCAGGAGATCAAACAACACCTAGCCAAATACTTCTCAATTAGTGCAAACCCGGACACAAACATATTCTCTACATGGTGCGCACACAAAGCGTTTATGCGGGGCATACTAATTAAAATTAGTTCACACCATTAAAAAAAAACGACTTCATATAACCAACATCCTCTTACAAATCATTAATTGAAGAGTTTGATAAAACGTCTAAACGGTCAAAAATGAACTATTACTCAGAATTCAATAAACCCTCCAAATTGATGGCCAAAATAGCAAAAAAAAAAACGTCAAGCGACTTCAAAAATACCGTATCTTATTAAACAAGACGGCTCAGAAACAAAAATAACCCATCCCCAGGACATAGCTGATGAGTTTAGCCATTTTTATGCCAAACTCTACAATCTCCTTAACGACCCACTAACACCACAACCGGACAATGTCCAAATTAACACTTTCCTGGAAAAAAATTAATCTCCCACATATCACAGAAGAACAACTCAGAAAGTTAAATACCCCTACAACACCTGTGGAAGTTCTCACCTCAGTCAAATCTTTAAAGTCCCACAAGGCTTCAGGTCCAGACGGTTTCTCAAATGAATATTATAAAGACTTCGCTCTGGACCTGGCCCCTTATCTCTCTGAAACATTCAATAAAGCCATGGATAGTGGCACTTTCCCAGAAGAAATGCTTAAGGCCACCATAGTTACCATCCCTAAGCAAGGTAAACCCTTAAAGGGGTTGTCCCGCGCTGAAACGTTTTTTTTTTTTTTTTCAACAGCCCCCCCGTTCGGCGCGAGACAAACCCGATGCAGGGACCTAAAAAAAATCCGCACAGCGCTTACCTGAATCCCCGCGCTCCGGTGACTTCTTACTTACCGGTTGAAGATGGCCGCCGGGATCTTCTCCCTCGGTGGACCGCAGCTCTTCTGTGTCCTGATTGGCTGGAATCGGCACGTGACGGGGCGGAGCTACACTGAGCCGGCATCCAGCACGAGCGCCCCCATTGAGAAAAGAAGAAGACCCGGACTGCGCAAGCGCGTCTAATTTGGCCATTAGATGCTGAAAATTAGGCGGCTCCATGGAAACGAGGACGCTAGCAACGGAACAGGTAAGTGAATAACTTCTTATAACTTCTGTATGGCTCATATTTAATGCACAATGTACATTACAAAGTGCATTAATATGGCCATACAGAAGTGTATAGACCCACTTGCTTTCGCGGGACAACCCCTTTAAGTTCTACAGCAAACTACAGACCCATCTCTTTGCTTAACTGCGACGTAAAATTATATTCAAAAATTTTAGCCCAGTGACTGCTAAATGTCCTCCCACAAATTATTCATAGCGACCAAGTGGGCTTTACAAAGGGCAGGCAGGCACCAGATGGGACCAGGAGGGTGCTTAATTTACTTTCAGTGGCGGAGGCGAACCATATGCCGTCCCTGATTCTGGCTTTGGACGCAGAAAAAGCCTTTGATAGGCTCCACTGGGGGTTCGCCTTCGCCACTTAGGAGAAGTTCGGCTTTAGGGGAGATATCCTCAGAGCCATCCAGGCTTTATATAGCTCACCTTCCGCAGAGGTCTTAGTAGATGGCACCCTCTCACAAAATTTCAAAATAACAAGTGGTACCCCCCAGGGGTGCCCTTTGTCGCCACTACTGTTCACACTAATTATGGAGCCATTTGCTGAATCTATCAGACTAAATTATAAAATCAAAGGGATCTCTGCAGGATATAGACAACATAAAATCAGTTTATTCACTGATGATGTCTTATTATTACTCACTGACCCCTTATCTTCATTGAGAGAGGTACTTATTATTATTCACTGACCCCTTATCTTCATTGAGAGAGGTACTTATTATTACTCACTGACCCCTTATCTTCATTGAGAGAGGTATGTGAAATAATCCAACAGTTTAGTAAAGCATCATACTACAGGCTAAATATAGATAAGTCACAGATTCTGAGAATCAATATAGACAAACCTCTAAAAGACAACATGCAAAAGGAATGCAAAAGGAATTTCCCTTCCAGTGGCAGGAGAAAACTATCCCATACTTAGGAATCAAATTGTGCTTTCCAATCAACAACATAATCTCCGCCAATTTCTCCCCTTTATTAGAAGAACTCCAAACGGAACTGAAAAATCTAGAGACTAAAGAACCGTCGTGGCTAGGTCGAGTTGTCCTATATAAAATGCTAATGTTGCCTAAAATTCTGTATTGTTTCCGCACTCTCACCCTTCCGATTTCTAGGATGGAAATTTCTAAATTTCAAAAGCAGCTCTCTAACTTTGTGTGGGGAGAAAAGAGACCTAGGGTAGCTGCGTCTATCCTATACCTCAATAGAAAACAAGGGGGCCTAGGGGTACCCAACCTGTGGTCTTACCTACATGTGATCAACAATAATCAAATCAGACAATGGGTGAGAGGAGCTACAGGCCCAGGCTGGCTTCAAATTGAATCTCATCTTCTTGACAATAAGCCTTTTAAACATCTGCTCCTGGCCTCCCTCCTTGGTTCTTTAATACCCTCACTTCCAAAAATCCACTATCTGGCCTCAATGTCCCCACCAATGCGTGCATCCCTCCACTCATGGAACTGGCTGGCACAAAAAACCAGAGACCAAAAAGGGAAAGACAACGTTAAAATCCCTCTTACCACCCTTGAATTTTTTAGCCTCAACCTGCGCCTGAAATCTTGGGTGGAAAGAGGCATAATAAACGTAGTAGACCTAATTCAGGGAGACGATATTATCCCCTTCCATACCCTAACGAAACACTATTCTATACCAGCGGAAGAATTCTTCAAATATCTCCAGATCCGTTCCCTTCTTCAAAGCTCCCAACTCTGGAAGATGAACATACCAAATGAAAATAAAAAGATTCCTAACGGCTCCGCTCTGCTGTCTCGATCCCTTGTGAGAGCATGCTATGATGCTCTCTCAGGTGATATGAGAGAAACAAAAAAAAGTTCATCTCCTCAACTGGGAGAAAGACACAGGAAGGAGAAATTCACCAAATCAATGGATCTCAGCATTTGAGTGGGCTAATAAGTCAACCCTTCTCGGGGTCCACATAAAAGTCTTGACTAGAGATGAGCGAACGTATTCGTCCGAGCTTGATATTCGTGCGAATATTAGGGTGTTCGGGATGTTCGTTATTCGTAACCAACACCATGCGGTGTTCCGGTTACTTTCACTTCCTTCCCTGAGACGTTAGCGCGCTTTTCTGGCCAATTGAAAGACAGGGAAGGCATTACAACTTCCCCCTGTGACGTTCAAGCCCTATACCACCCCCCTGCTGTGAGTGGCTGGGAAGATCAGATGTCACCCGAATATAAAAGTCGGCCCCTCCCGCGGCTCGCCTCAGATGCCTTGTGAGTTAGATGAGGGACAGTGCTGCTGGTACCGGAGCTGCTGTAGGGAGAGAAATAGCAGTTAGTGTAGGCTTCAAGAACCCCAAAGGTCCTTATTAGGGCCAGTAATACCTGTGTGTTGGCTGCTGTTAGCAGTGCCTTTTTTTTTTTCTTCTCAAAATCGCCTCTGCAGAGCGTTGCACCCGGCATTAGGGACAGAAGTGTTGGATAGGCAGGGAGAGTGTTAGGAGTGAGTGTAGCCTTCAAGAACCTCAACGGTCCTTTCTAGGGCCATATTTAACCATGTGCAGTACTGTCCAGGCTGCTGTTAGCTGTGCTGCATTTTTTTTTCTTTCTCAAAATCGCCTCTGCAGAGCATTGCACCCTCCATTGATACTACAGGGAAAGAATTGTGTAGGCAGGGCCATAACACAGTTATTATTCATTGAATATACGCAGTGGGTCCTTTTGGTGTAAAAAAAGGGAAAAGAAATCTATTTGTCCTGCCTCTGTCCGTCCTAAGGGCTGTGGACACGTGTGAGCTGCGTGTACAACGTTAAAAAATCAGACGCACCCAGCTACGGTTTACTGCTGGCTTCGCCATTTGCTTTCCTTAATTGGGAAAAAAATACCTGCTCTGCCAGAGTTAATAACTCTGCTACCCTCAAGTTCTGTGACACATTAGCAGGGACACAGCACAGTTATTAAACTTAGATTATTCATTCAATAGAGGCAGTGGGTCGTTTTGGTGTAAAAAAAGGGAAACGAAATCTATTTGTCCTGCCTCTGTCCGTCCTAAGGGCTGTGGACACGTGTGAGCTGCGTGTACAACGTTAAAAAATCAGACGCACCCAGCTACGGTTTACTGCTGGCTTCGCCATTTGCTTTCCTTAATTGGGAAAAAAATACCTGCTCTGCCAGAGTTAATAACTCTGCTACCCTCAAGTTCTGTGACACATTAGCAGGGACACAGCACAGTTATTAAACTTAGATTATTCATTCAATAGAGGCAGTGGGGCCTTTCGTTTTCAAAAAAGGGAAAAAATTATATTTGGCATGCAGTCTTGCGCCAATTTATTTCCTGCCTGTGAAATCAAATCACTGGTAATACAGCATGCTGAGGGGTAGGGGTAGGCCTAGAGGACGTGGACGCGGCTGAGGACGCGGAGGGCCAAGTCAGGGTGTGGGCACAGGCCGAGCTCCTGATCCAGGTGTGTCGCAGCCGACTGCTGCGCGATTAGGAGAGAGGCACGTTTCTGGCGTCCCCACATTCATCGCCCAATTAATGGGTCCACCCGGGAGACGGTTATTAGAAAATGAGCAGTGTGAGCAGGTCCTGTCCTGGATGGCAGAAAGTGCTTCGAGCAACCTATCGTCCACCCACAGTTCTGCGCCGTCCACTGCTGCAAATCAGAATCCTCTGTCTGCTGCTCCTCCTTCCTCCCAGCCTCCTCACTCCACTACAATGACACCTGCTCAGGAGCGGGAACACTCCCAGGAACTGTTCTCGGGCCCCTACTTAGATTGGGCAGGAGTGGTTCCTCTCCCACCAGAGGAGTTAATCGTCACTGATGCCCAACCATTCGAAAGTTCCCGGGGTCCGGGGGAAGAGGCTGGGGACTTCCGCCAACTGTCTCAAGAACTTTCTGTGTGTGAGGAGGACGATGACGATGAGACACAGTTGTCTTGCAGTGAGGTAGTAGTAAGGGCAGTAAGTCCGAGGGAGCAGCGCACAGAGGATTCGGAGGAAGAGCAGCAGGACGATGAGGTGACTGACCCCACCTGGTGTGCAACGCCTACACAGGACAGGTCTTCAGAGGGGGAGGCACGGGCAGTAGCAGGGCAGGTTGCAAGAGGCAGTGCGGTGGCCAGGGGTAGAGGCAGGGCCAGACCGAATAATGCACCAACTGTTTCCCAAAGCGCACCCTCGCGCCATGCCACCCTGCAGAGGCCGAGGTGCTCTAAGGTCTGGCAGTTTTTCACAGAGACGCCTGACGACCGACGAACAGTGGTGTGCAACCTTTGTCGCGCAAAGCTCAGCCGGGGAGCCAACACCAACAGCCTCACCACCACCAGCATGCGCAGACATATGATGGCCAAGCACCCCACAAGGTGGGACGAAGGCCGTTCACCGCCTCCAGTTTGCACCGCTGCCTCTCCCCCTGTGCCCCAACCTGCCACTGAGATGCAACCCCCCTCTCAGGACACGGGCACTACCGCCTCATGGCCTGCACCCACACCCTCACCTCCGCTGTCCTCGGCCCCATCCACCAGTGTAGTTCAGCACACCGTCCAGCCGTCGCTTGCGCAACTGTTGGAGCGCAAGCGCAAGTACGCCGCCACGCACCCGCACGCTCAAACGTTAACCGTCCGCATAGCAAAATTCATCAGCCTTGAGATGCTGCCGTATAGGGTTGTGGAAACGGAGTCCTTCAAAAGTATCATGGAGGCGGCGGCCCCGCGCTACTCAGTTCCCAGTCGCCACTACTTTTCCCGATGTGCCGTCCCAGCCCTGCACGACCACGTCTCCCGCAACATTGTACGCGCCCTCACCAACGCGGTTACTGCCACGGTCCACTTAACAACGGACACGTGGACAAGCACAGGCGGGCAGGGCCACTACATCTCCCTGACGGCACATTGGGTGAATTTAGTGGAGGCTGGGACAGAGTCAGAGCCTGGGACCGCTCACGTCCTACCCACCCTCAGAATTGCGGGCCCCAGCTCGGTGGTGGTATCTGCGGAGGTGTATGCTTCCTCCACTAAAGCACCCTCCTCCTCCTACTCCGCAACCTCTGTCTCGCAATCAAGATGTGTTAGCAGCAGCATGTCGCCAGCAGTCGGTGTCGCGCGGTGTGGCAGCACAGCGGTGGGCAAGCGTCAGCAGGCCGTGCTGAAACTACTCAGCTTAGGAGATAAGAGGCACACGGCCCACGAACTGCTGCAGGGTCTGACACAGCAGACCAACCGCTGGCTTGCGCCGCTGAGCCTCCAACCGGGCATGGTCGTGTGTGACAACGGCCGTAACCTGGTGGCGGCTCTGCAGCTCGGGAGCCTCACGCACGTGCCATGCCTGGCCCACGTCTTTAATTTGGTGGTTCAGCGCTTTCTGAAAAGCTACCCACGCTTGTCATACCTGCTTGTAAAGGCGCGCCGGCTCTGCGCACATTTACGCAAGTCCCACACGGACGCTGCCACCCTGCGCACCCTGCAACATCGCTTTAAGCTGCCAGTGCACCGACTGCTGTGCGACGTGCCCACACGGTGGAACTCTACGCTCCACATGTTGGCCAGGCTCTATGAACAGCGTAGAGCTATAGTCGAATTCCAACTCCAACATGGGCGGCGCAGTGGGAGTCAGCCTCCTCAATTCTTTTCAGAAGAGTGGGCCTGGTTGGCAGACATCTGCCATGTCCTTGGTAATTTTGAGGAGTCTACCCAGGTGGTGAGCGGCGATGCTGCAATCATTAGCGTCACCATTCCTCTGCTATGCATCTTGAGAAATTCCCTGCAAAGCATAAAGGCAGCTGCTTTGCGCTCGGAAACGGGGGCGGTGGAAGACAGTATGTCGCTGGATAGTCAGAGCACCCTCCTGTCTATTTCTCAGCGCGTACAGGAGGAGGAGGAGGAGCATGAGGAGGATGAGGAGGAGGGGGAAGAGACAGCTTGGCCCGCTGCTGACGGTACACCGGCTGATTGCCTGTCATCCTTTCAGCGTGTATGGCCTGAGGAGGAGGAGGAGGAGGATCCTGAAAGTGATCTTCCTAGTGAAGACAGCCATGTGTTGCGTACAGGTACCCTGGCACACATGGCTGACTTCATGTTAGGATGCCTTTCTCGTGACCCTCGCGTTGCACGCATTCTGGCCACAACGGATTACTGGGTGTACACACTGCTCGACCCACGCTATAAGGAGAACCTGCCCACTCTCATTCCCGAAGAGGAAAGGGGTTCGAGAGTGTTGCTATACCACAGGACCCTTGCGGACAAGCTGATGGTAAAATTGCCAGCCGACAGCGCTAGTGGCAGAAGGCGCAGTACCGAGGGCAAGGTAGCAGGGGAGGTGCGGAGATCGAGCAGCATGTACATCCCAGGCAGTGCAACAGTCTTTAAGGGCCTGGACAGCTTTATGGCTCCCCACCAAGACTGTGTCACCACTCCCCAGTCAAGGCTGAGTCGGCGGGAGCACTGTAAAAGGATGGTGAGGGAGTACGTAGCCGATCGCACGACCGTCCTCCGTGACGCCTCTGCCACCTACAACTACTGGGTGTCGAAGCTGGACACGTGGCCTGAACTAGCGCTGTATGCCCTGGAGGTGCTTGCTTGTCCTGCGGCTAGCGTCTTGTCGGAGAGGGTGTTTAGTGCGGCTGGGGGAATCATCACAGATAAGCGTAGCCGCTTGTCAACCGACAGTGCCGACAGGCTAACACTCATCAAGATGAACAAAGCCTGGATTTCGCCAGACTTCTCTTCTCCACCAGCGGACAGCAAGGATACGTAAGCAATACGTAGGCTGCACCCGCTGATGGAAGCTACGTTCTCTCTCACCATCCAAAACGGGGACATTTCTGCTTCATCAATCTGTGTCTAATATTCCTCCTCCTCCTCCTGCTCCTCCTCCTGAAACCTCACGTAATCACGCTGAACGGGCAATTTTTCTTAGGGCCACAAGGCTCACTCAAATAATTTTTCTGAACAATTTTTAAAAGTTTCAATGCGCTTAAAAGCGTTGGAACGTTAACTTGAACCAATTTTTCGTTACACTGGGCTGCCTCCAGGCCTAGTTACCACTTAAGCCACATTAACCAAAGCGATTAATGGGTTTCACCTGCCCTCTTGGCTGGCCATGGCCAATTTTTTGGATGTACATTAGTACTGTTGATACAGCAATTTCTGTGGGCCCTCGCCTACAGTGTAATCAAATGAATTTTTAGCCCACCTGCATTACAGCTGACGTTACCTCAGCTGTGTTGGGCAATGCAATGGGATATTTCTATGTACCGCCGGTGGCTTCCTGGCACCCACCCATGCTGTAGGTGCACACAGAGTTTTTACTACATATGTACACTTGAAAAGAACCCCAGTCAGACTGGGGCATGCAGTGTGGGCCGAAGTGCACCTGCATTAAGCACGACATTACTACCTCAGCTGTGTTGGGCAATGCAATGGGATATTTTTGTGTACCACCGGTGGGTTCCAGGGAGCCACCCATGCTGTAGGTGCACACGGAGTTTTTACTACATCTGTACACTTGAAAAGAACCCCAGTCTGACTGGGGCATGCAGTGTGGGCCGAAGCCCACCTGCATTAAGCACGACATTACTACCTCAGCTGTGTTGGGCAATGCAATGGGATATTTCTATGTACCGCCGGTGGCTTCCTGGCACCCACCCATGCTGTAGATGCACACAGAGTTTTTACTACATCTGTACACTTGAAAAGAACCCCAGTCAGACTGGGGCATGCAGTGTGGGCCGAAGCCCACCTGCATTAAGCACGACATTACTACCTCAGCTGTGTTGGGCAATGCAATGGGATATTTCTGTGTACCGCCGGTGGCTTCCTGGCACCCACCCATGCTGTGGGTCCACAGGGACTTCACAATAGGGAGTTGTACCTGCCTGTGTCTATGAATTAAAAACCGCGGTCTGACTGGGGCATGCAGACACCTTGACAGAATGAATAGTGTGTGGCACATAGGTTCCCCATTGCTATGCCCACGTGTGCAGCTCCT
The DNA here is from genome assembly GCF_035609145.1 of Eleutherodactylus coqui. NCBI lineage: Eukaryota > Metazoa > Chordata > Amphibia > Anura > Eleutherodactylidae > Eleutherodactylus > Eleutherodactylus coqui. Next base: position 49,621,443 of record NC_089844.1, on the reverse strand, counting down.
GATGGCGGTGGCACAGGATTCTATTTCTCATTGCTTCTGTACAGCATTGTGGGCTATCGCCCCGCCACTTTTAAAGAGGGTCGCTGCCTAGCCGTGCCAACCTCCGCAGTGTGTGCCTGCGGTCCCTCGTCATGGCAGACGCAATTCTAAATAGACATGAGCGTGGTGTGGCATGAGGGCAGCTGAAGGCTGCGCAGGGACACTTTGGTGTGCGCTGTGGGGGGAGGGGGGCGGTTGGGCAGCATGTAACCCAGGAGAAGTGTCAGTGGAGTGTCATGCAGGCAGTGATTGTGCTTTGTTGGAGGTAGTGTGGTGCTTAGCAAAGGTATGCCATGCTAATGAGGGCTTTTCAGAAGTAAAAGTTGTTGGGAGGGGGGGGGCCCACTCTTGCCGGTATTGTGGCTTAATAGTGGGACCTGTGAACTTGAGATGCAGCCCAACATGTAGCCCCTCGCCTGCCCTATCCGTTGCTGTGTCGTTCCCATCACTTTCTTGAATTGCCCAGATTTTCACACATGAAAACCTTAGCAAGCATCGGCGAAATACAAAAATGCTCCGGTCGCCCATTGACTTCAATGGGGTTCGTTATTCGAAACGAACCCTCGAACATCGCGGGAAGTTCGTTTCGAATAACGAACACCCGAGCATTTTGGTGTTCGCTCATCTCTAGTTTTGACCAGATGGTATTATACCCCGGTGACCCTGGCCAGAGCTTTTCCCAATACAAGAGATACCTGCTGGAGGCAGTGTGGCCTCCCGGGCAGTATATACCACATCTTCTGGAGCTGCCCAAAAATTATGCGGCTTTGGGACGAAGTCTTTTCCCTCATAGGGAAAATTACAAAAATATTCACTATTAAATCCCCGAGACTAGCAATTCTTCTACTAGATAGCAAGAAGTTTCCTACCCAATCAAGAAAGATTGCGTGTCACATCCTTCTTGCTGCCAAACTACTAATATCAAGAAAGTGGAAGACTGAGGGGTCTCCTACCATAAATCATCTAATCCAGACCATAGCAGACCACAGTATATATGAAAAACTATACGCCCAAAAGAATGGAGGTTTTTTGGCCTATATAAATAAGTGGAACCCATGGCTTCATCTGTTCCCCAACTAAACACTTTTCCATCTCCCCCGCCCCCCAACCTCGTAAAAAGTTCATTTAAGTGTTTCTTTTTTTAACATTTTTTTCCCTTGTCCTTTTGTGCTATACTTGTTTAAAAATAAGGACATGTCAATGTTATGACTATACATAGAAGATAAATATGGTTATTTGATGCATGTAATGTTCCATTCCCACAACTGTTTTCAAGAATTTCGACCCAACAAATGGATACAAGTACAGAAGATATGTACTTGTGATGCAACCCCTGTTATGTATGTACAACTGTTACTTTATCTCTATTTTTCTGCTGTAAAGCTACTAATGATAAAACCAATAAAAATCTAATGGTTAAAAAATAAAAAAAAATTGCTCAACCGCGAGGGCAGGTGAAACCCATAAACATTTTTTAAAGATACAGCTTGCGGGGGGCGGAGCTAGCCGAGCAGGAAGGAGGACGCAGCCTGCCGAACTCCTCACAGAAGCTTCTTGAGACCATGCGCCTTCCCTGCACCCCGGATCAACCGGCCACCTTCACCGCTGCACTTCCCTTCTCGAGAGGAACAGGGAGACACCACTTGGGACCAGAACGGAGGAGACCGCGGACAGGGCCTACTCCGGTGGTCGCATCCCCGGCCTAAATTTTCAAGTGCCGGCGGCCGGCGCTGACGTCATCAGCCTCGTACGAGCCACCAGAAGAAGGCACAAGGTCAGCCAAGCCAGCGGAATGCTGGGGGAGCTCAAACCTGAGCGGCGCCACTATCCTCACCCAGTACTAGAGGGCGGGAGAGCGGGGGAATAGTACGGGGACTGCGCCCCCCCCCCCCACCCACAGAGGCCGGTGTATAATAAGCCCAGCTTGCAGGGCACAAGAGGACTCGGGACTGGTGCTGTATGGCGCCCGGGCCCCCCCCCCCTTCTTCCTCTCCCCGACATTAGGGGTACAAGGAGCAGGAAACACAGCGCCGGAATTACAGTTCCCCTCCCCCAAACTCAAACCACCATCACCCTTGCCTTAGGCATTTTCAGTGAGAGGAGAGGGGGACTTGCACATAAACATCAAGCCACCATCAGCCTTGCCTTAGGCATTTCCAGTGAGAAGGGAGGGGGATTTACACAAACAGAATCTAAGACACCCCTCTCTGTCTTCGCCTGGAAAGCCCCCTCGTCTCCAGTTTAAGGCTAACATCAGACTTACAGTCTTAAAAGAGAACCCAGAGGCTCTTCTGGCAAAGTACCCAAATCAACCTTACTGACACACAGCGTGCAGGGACCACTGTAGAACCTGCAGAATTACTAGCGCACGGCTTGCCACCGTATTTCACGCATAATCACCATGCAAAGACGTACAACGAGCATATTCCCCGCTTCCAAACACGATCGCGCACGAACTTTACCTCAAACATAGCGGTCGGAGAACGCTATCGCCTGGTGGGAACATCTTTTAAAACATTGGATATACCCGCACACTGCCATAAAGCTCGACTTCAGAAATCCGGGGTGCAGATGGTGGAAAAATGGACATTTAACGCATTACAATGGGTTAGCAGACCCCCAGGACCCGTGAGACACATGTGACCATTACCAGGCAGACAGAAGAAAAACCTCACAAACGCATAACTCTGAGCTAACAATTCTCAGTGAAGACGCTCAACTTTCTCTTTATACAATGGTGAAGATTGGGAAGGATAAGAGCAGAGAACACACGGAACCGTCCAAGACTAACAAAAATCAAGTGGCGATGGACAAATATCTAAAAAAAAAACACAGCTCCCCGGCGGCACAAAGACAAAAACCCGTACGTGAAACTATAGCAGACATTCACACGGAGGACTCAAACGCAGAAAGTATCTCGGCCGCCTTGGAACATAACGAGGAGCAAGACAGAGACCCAATCTCTCGCTCGTTCCTAAAGAAAATCCTGACCCAAGCCATCTCCCCAGAAGGAGTTGGCTGATATAAAATCGAAAGTCAAACAAATTGGACATAGAGTGGAGGACCTCGAGACTACTCAAGAAGAATTGATACAACACAACTTGGCCCTTCAGTCCATCCTAACGGAGCAACAAGACCAGATAAACCAAACCATGCTCCTAATTGAAGACCAGGAGAACAGAAGCCGTAGGAAAAACATACGTTTCAAAGGCCTGCCAGAAACCATAGCACCAGAGGCTTTAAAATTTGCCGCCGCACAAATATTTAACTCCCTGCTCGGGAAGGAGAGGGCAGACAAGGTCGTGATTGAACGAATACATAGAGCCCTACGACCTAAGCCCCCGCCACGGGAACCCCCGAGATATGTCATTTGTGGCCTACTGAGTTACCTTGATACCTCAGCGATTCTTCAAAAAGCCAGAGAGTCAAGTGAGATCCTCTACGAAGAGAATAAAATCCTTCTATTTCAAGACATCGCCCCCAGTACGCTGGCCAAAAGACGTACATTGAAACCCTTGACCGAAGCTATCCGAGCCAAAAAACTCCCGGTGAGATGGCTATACCCATTTGGACTCTCCACGCTCAAATACGGACAAGAAATCGTTATAAGGACACCAAATGACCTTGAGAAGGCGTGGGAAAAACTTGATACCTCCGATCGACATACCTTCCTGGTTACCCTACCAGCCCAAGACCTCACTGCCGCCACTGAAGAAAAACGAAAATTGGTCAGTCAACAAATCTCCTAGGACACCGAGACACAAAAAGAGGCCACAAACTGAAACCTGAGATGGAGTCTCCCTCTTTCTCTTTCTCTAACTGTCTACCATCCAAGACATTCTCAGGAGACTTGGGGAGCCCTTCCCCCCTTACTCTCTACTATCCGCTCCCCACCCCTTGTCTCTCTTCGCCCCCCTTGACTTCCCCCCTTTTTATCTTCATCTAGATCAAGAATGCCAACTGATCAAACCATGAAGGGACCGGTGGAGGACCGAGAGGAAGAGGTGCCCCCCCTCCAACTACTTCGCTGACTTAAGAGAGGGATCTGGCCGGGTGGCGGGCGTCGGAGGCGGGAACCGTAAGACCAACACAACATATTTAAAAAATCAGAGAGTTGGGGGCCATGCTACCCCCCAACCTTTTTTCTGGGGATGCATTCTGGCCCTTATTCTGCCCTGTACGCCCGCTGCGGGACCACAGATCCACCTTGTACCTTAGTTATGCTGCCATACATAATTTAAGATCCACTGCTGAATCAACCACTTTTGTGTGGGGATTCACGCTCATAGAGCGGTTGACTTGTTTTGCTCAACATTTCTTGTCTATTCTGTCTACTCCACTTTTGTTTATGAATACGTTGCAAATGTCAATGTCTGTTTGATACACCTGACGTTTGAAGCTTGCGTGGTTACTGGGGATCGCACCCAAATTAAAAGGTGTGCGTCCAACCTCCCCCCAAGTTCACGGGAAGCGGGAGACGCCAAGGGGATTTTGCCCCAACCCAGGGTCTGATTGAGGAACAGACCCAGGGTCCCTTAAAGTACGGCCCTCCCCATTCCACGTGCTTAATCTGTTTCCTCCTTTTTCCACTTTACGTGGACTTCATTGTTTCCCCCTGTTTAAATGGCAAATCAGTAAACAACTTACTAAACGGCAGTATGGCAGACCTAAATTCTAGAATGAATTACCAGGAAACGGACCATGGCAGAGATTAAAATCACCTCATTTAATGTCAGAGGCTGGAATAATCCCCCAAAAAGAGCCCAGACATTCAACCTCATGAAAAAACACTCCCCGGAAGTATTGTTTCTTCGAGAAACCCACTTTCGCCATAATCATATACCTAAACTCCCTACATACAACTATAACCAATGGCACCATAGCACACACTCTTCGGCCTCAAGAGGGGTCTCTATCGCGATAAACAAAAAAGTTCCCTTCATCCCTACTCAAACAGAAATAGACCCAGGAGGTAGATGCTTATTCTTGAAAGGTATGATAGCACACAGACTGGTTTTATTCGCCAACCTGTATGCACCAAATAAAAACCAAATTCAATGGTTATCGCGGGTCATACTCAAATTCGGAGAATTTGCGGAGGGATTGCAAATAGTCGGAGGCGACTTCAACCTAGCCTTAGAACACTCAATCGATACCACATCAAACTCCACTCCGACTCCCGGCAGACAAATCCATAGACTGAAAAGCCTCATGTCGGACCTTAACTTAAGAGACGCTTGGAGACTGAAAAACCCAAGTCTTAAAGAATATACTTATTTTTCACATATTCATACAACATATCACAGAATTGACTATTTGCTAATCTCGGGCAAATACTTACACTCAGTCAGCACGACAGACATCGGACCAATTACTATATCAGACCATGCCCCAATTTCTCTCTCCCTGATAGTGGACAGCCTGCCGAAGAGGGAATGGAACTGGCGCCTAAATTGCACTCTGATAAAGGGGAGGGAAAACCTTTCATATCTCACAGAGAAATTGGAAGAATTTTTCCAATTCAATGATTCCCAAGAAGTCTCCACCCCAATTGTCTGGGAAACCCATAAAGCCTACATTAGAGGGGAATTGATATCACTAGGCTCTAAAACCAAACGCCTGAGAGATAAGGAAATTAACTCACTCCTTGCTCAGATCTCAGAAAAAGAAACGAGACACATAAACAACCCCAATAGCGCTACACTAGAAGAACTGAGAGATAAACTTAAAAATGTTTTAAATATAAAATCGGCAAAGACCTTGCTCTCATCTAAATACAAAATTTACATACATGGCGATAGAGGATCAAAAATAATGACGAGACTTATCCAAAAACAAAAAGAGAAATCCTTTATCTCCCAAGTTAGGTCCCCCACATGGAAGATGATGACGGCCAAAGAAGACATTACTACAGAATTCGAAAAATACTATACCACATTATACAACCTAAGTGGAGCTATGGAGGAGCCACAGGACAATACGCTTAACTTTTTAAAAAATCTAAAACTCCCGGGCCTTTCCGAAGAAGAAGCAACCTCACTTATGCGCCAGGTCACGGAAGAAGAAGTGGCCGAGACCCTGGCCTCCATTCCCAACGGGAAGTGCCCGGGCCCTGATGGGCTCCCCATCCTCTACTATAAAAAATTCGCCAACATACTTTTCCCACAACTAACCAAACTCTGTAATTCCCTACTATTTGGCACAGCGCTACCCAAACAGTCATTAGAAGCCCACATCTCACTAATCCCTAAAGAGGGTAAAGCCCCAGACTTATGCAGTAATTACCGACCCATCTCCCTCCTTAACGCGGATACCAAACTGATAAACCCAGACCAGGTGGGGTTCATGCCGGAGAGAGAGGGAAAATACAACACGACTTGAGCAATTCATGCCATCCACCACGCTAAATGTAATAAATTCCCGCTAGTTCTGATCTCTACCGATGCCGAAAAGGCCTTTGATCGGATCAACTGGAAATACATGGAGAATACCCTGACCAAATTTGGCTCCCCCCCCCCCCCCCCCCCCGTTTGTCGAGGCTATTTTTTCCTTATATACGGAGCCAACGGCTAAAGTACAAGTAAATGGCACACTCTCCAGGCCCTTTGTTATCAGAAACGGGACCAGGCAAGGCTGCCCGCTATCTCCCACACTTTTTATCTTAGTGATGGAGACCCTTCTCCAGAAAATCAGGCAAAACCAAGAGATAGAAGGCCTCAAGATAGGGGACACTACCCATACCACAGCGGCCTTCGCAGATGACCTTCTGGTGTTGGTCACCAATCCAAACAAGGCACTGCCTGCGCTTATGGAGACGTTCGACCTCTTTGGCAGGCTGTCCATATTTAAAATCAACTATGAAAAATCAGAGGCCCTGAACATCTCCGCTCCGCCTCATATAATTAACAGACTAAAAGAGCGATACACCTTTAAATGGCCTACAACAAATATTAAATACCTAGGTATCATACTCACCGCCAATCCCTCCCAGCTTTATTAGGCGAACTATACTCCACTGCTCAAAAAAGTATACTCCACTGAAAAATCAACTCACGCAATTCAACATACCACTAATATCGTGGCTAGGAAGGAAAAACCTTATTTCCACTTACATACTCCCACCAATCATCTATATACTACATACGGTCCCAATAGCAGCCCCGACTTCCTTTTTCTTGCAATTACATAAACTGCTCAGAGACTACATATGGGGAGGCCATAAACCACGGCTGGCATTTTCCCTCCTGACTCAAAAACGCCCCCATTGAGGCGCTGGCCCTCCAAATCTACAGCTATACCATAAAGCGATCCACATTGCACGATGGATCTCCCTAATAGATAATAGGGTATCTACCCCCACATTAGATATGGAAAAGACAACCAAGTGTTACTATGGATAAATGCCCCCCTCGGCAAACAAACACACTTCAGTCCCATCACAAAATGCACAATAAAAATACTAAGATCTACCCGCCCAGGGGCTACAGAGGGAAAATTCCTCCCTCCAATGGCCCCAGCTTCGTTGATACCAGCTATTCTAGCAAACAAACCACTCAAATGCGAGGGGATATGGGACAAACTTGAGGACCTCACAATATACGATGTCCTCATAGGCCCCAATCTAACAAACCAGACGCAAATAGACACATACCTTCCATCCCACCCCTTAAACTTCCTGAATAGAGCCAGTCTCTACCACACCCTGAGACAATTTTAATTAACTAACTCAAACAATCTAAGAGACCCACTCTGGTACGAGTCATACATCACCTTGACCTCGCGACCTAGGAGATTGGTCAGTCAACTCTACAAGGGCCTCCTCTTAACGACTGCCCCCGAAAGGCCCTGGTTCCTCAGGGAATGGGAGAGAGAACTAGGCCTCAACCTTAGCAGGGAGGAGATACTTAGGGTTCTGAAAAACTCGCACGGATTTCCTAGGTGTGTCCGTATCCAAGAGAACTCATATAAGACTAACTAGATGGTATAGGACCCCCGCCACAACCTCTAAAACGTCCCCTACATTATCAGACAGATGCTGGAGGTGTGAGGAAGAGAGAGGAACTGCCCTGCATATCTGGTGGCAATGCGCCAAAATTAAACCCTTTTGGCAATTAATCACCGACCTTATCAATAAAATCTGCCACACAGTGTACTCTTTTAGACCTGAGGAGATCCTAATTTGGCAATTTAAACCATCTACTAAGAATTTACCAACAACCCTGCTGACGGCGGCTAAGCTGTTGATCCCTCTCTTCTGGCAGAAAAAAGATATCCCACAAATCTCCCAGTGGATAGAGAGAGTCTCACAAATCTTCCAATTTGAAGAAATACTGGCCTGGAAAAATAACTCAAGAGATCCATTCACAACACTCTGGACACCATGGATCCAGTTCCAGGGAAATAAAAATAACCCCGATACTTAAAATATAACTACCACAGCAATACACAGAGATCTGCCACGCCCTGCCTACCTACTCAAAAGAGTGTATCTTGCCTCATGTTTTCTTCCCCTTCCCCTCTCCCTCTCCCCATACCCCCTACCCTCATCCCTAACCCTTGTTTTCCCCAAGTTTGAGCGAATTATGTGCCTTCTTCCTTCATCTTCCTTCATGTTTACAACATCAGTTACGGCCTGGTATTATTTTTTTTTGTAAACTCCTTTTTATTTGCATTTTCTTAGATTACATGCATGAATATGTGTTTCCATTGTATTTACATTTAGAATTGTATCTCGGACAGTAGTTTTATTATAATAATAAAAAAAAACATTTTTTACATTGTCAAAGGCTTTTTGTGCGATTTCCGCTTTATAATATTACAGGCACTCCAATTTTATTCTTAACTCATGCATAATCTTTCCATTTTCCTTTATTATCTCCTCTCTCTTATGTCGTAACCTTTATCAAACCATGGAACATTTAAACATCATAATAATAAATTTTTCGGACATTGGAACCCGTTGATGGTATCAATTTTTTTATTATTGACAATTTCCATGAGTTGGATCACTTATATTCGGTCTCTCTCATGACACCTCCAATATTCCTAATCTGTTCATATCTTTCTGGCTGTAGTACCATGTAGTACTGGTGAATTGTGTCATACACTCTTTAATCTCGTTGGGGTCAAGGAATTTTTCGATAAATTCCCTCCATTTTTTGAAAAATTTTGGGGCTTGAGACTCCGCCCTCCGCTCTATTTCAATTCTTTCCATTCTAAGAAGATGTTTTAATTGTTGTATAACTTCACCTAATCCCGGGGGCTCAGCTTGTAGCCAGTTATTGAGAAGGCATCTTTTACTAGTTAAGAGTATTGTGCGGGTTATTGTGGTCTTTTTTATCTGGTCTAGTAATATGTGTAGTATAAATGATTGTGGTGTTAGTTGAAGGTTGTGGCCTCCCATATCTTGTATCAGTTTTTGGGTCTCCACCCAAAATGCGTTGACTTTAGAGCAGTGCCAAATGCCATGCAGGAAGTTTGAATTGGTTAATGCACATCTTGGACATGCTTGCAATCTTGCTGGACCATTAGAGTTTTGGGGTTTATCAAACCCGTAAATTGCCCTGTGCATTATTTTGAAATAAGTTTCCCTCCACCTTTCATTCGGCACTGCTCTTCTCACTGAGTTCCATCCCTTAATTATTCCCTCGGGAATTTCGGGGTCTTGTAATTCCCGGGTCCATGTTTTAAATATGTTTGGGCATTTGTCTTTCACCCATACTTCCCTAAACCTGGTGTATAGCGATGATATTGAGTTTTTGTAAATGTAGTTATTGATTAAGACGTCTATGGGGTTAGTAACTACCTCTTTTGAGAGGTCTGTTACCCTGCTTCATAGAAAGTTTTTCACCTGTGCGTAGGGAAGGAAGTGGGATGTGGGTAGGTCATACTCCTCACTTAGTTCTTTAAAATGTTTATATCTGGGTTGCTCTGGGTGTATGAGTTGGTGAGTCTTTAGGATACCTTTTTGTTGCCAGATTTTAAACATTTTATTTTCTCGTCCTTCTTTAAATTCGGGGTGTTTCCATAGATCCATGTGCTTGGAGATTTTGAATGGTAGGTCATATAATCTACGAATTACTTTCCAAGCTGCAATTGTATCTTTAGCCATGACCGAGTGTTTACTTTCTCTAGGGAGATTGGAGAAATTAGTGTGTAGGAGTGCGTTTAGACTCCATGGGCCGAATAGTTCTGATTCTAGGTCGTTGTTGGAGAAGTTGTTGGTACCCCTTAACCAGTCCAAACAATGTCTCATGATGCTGCCTATATTGTATAATCTAACGTCCGGAAAGTTAATGCCGCCCTCACTTTTGGGTAGCATCAGTTTTTTAAGGGCAATGCGTGGTTTTTTTCTCGACCACAAGAAGACCATAAAGGCTTTATGGAGCTTTGCCAGGTCTTGCCTTTGTAGTAGTAGTGGTATGGTTTGCAGCGGGTATATTAGTCTTGGGAAGCTAATCATTTTGATTAGGTGGGATCTGCCTAATAGAGATAGTGGTAGGTTGCCCCATTTATCTAGCTCTTTAGTTATTTTGGATATCAGAGGGGGGTAGTTCAGTGTGTATATTGATTCTGGTCTTTTGCCTATGTGAATTCCCAAATACTTAATACTATTCTTGACTATATTTACTGGATAGTTTTTAAAAGTTGTGCCTGTCAGTTTGCCCTGTGGTGAAATGTCTATCAGGTTGCATTTCGTAGCGTTGACCTTAAAGCCCGATTCTCCCTCGAATCTATCCAGTAGGTTAAAGATTCGCGGTAAGTCTGTGAGTGGACGACCCAACCCTAGCAGGATATCGTCAGCGAATAGCATAATTTTGATTGTTCTACTCCCGATTTTTTATTTTTTTTTAACAAATAGTTTTTATTGGGTTATTACATGGGTAAACAGTACATGAGAATACATGTGCACAATGTGTAACATATTGTATATTCATGAGAAAAATAGCAGGGTACACATGCTTTGTCCAGCAATTAAAACTTTGTCCGTGTGAATCTGACTATTTCCCACAATTTTCATTTATAGTCCGATGCGTGGGTTAAGAATTAAGTTTAAAGATAATTAGCAGAAAGATGAAACTAAGGAAAAAATCCTTGAAAACTGAAATGCAGTCATTTGATCACTACAACATCTATATCTGAGTTTGTTCTTCTCCCGATTTTGATCCCTTCAATCTCTGTAGCGCTTTCTAGGGTTCTTGCCAGGGGTTCTATTGCTAAATTGAATAGTAGAGGAGATAGAGGATATCCTTGTCTGGTACCTTTCTGTAAGGGGAATTTTGGGGATAAGAAGAACGGAGTATTTATTTGTGCTTGTGGTGTGGAGTAGAGATTCCATAGGTAGGTGTAGAAGGGGCCCCCGAACTCCATTTTGTCCATCACTATTTTTAACCATGCCCATAGAACGTTATCGAAAGCCTTCTCTGCATCTATCGCAAGGAAGGCTGGTGTGGGGTAGGATAGTGGGTGTATCTTGATGTCGTCTAGTATTGTCAATATTTTCCGTATATTCATGATGGCTGAGCGTCCTTTTGTGAAACCGGCTTGTATTGGGGAAATTACTTGGGGCAGAATATCAGCCAAGCGGTTAGAAATAATTTTGGCCATCAGTTTCAGGTCTGTATTGATTAACGATATCGGTCTGTATGATTTTACATCCGTTGGGTCTTTCCCCGGTTTGGGTAGTAGTTTTATGTGAGCTGTATTCATTTCTGAGGGGATGTGGCTGTCTTTCATATATCCGTTAAATAAGGTTTCTAGTATCGGGGCTGTCTGGTCTTTTAGTATTTTGAAGAATTCGCCCGTGTAGCCATCAGGGCCAGGAGCTTTGTTGTTTCCCAGACTCAATATGCATTCTTTAATCTCTGTCAGGGATATGGGTGAGTTTAGAACCGTTTTTTTTGATTTTCTGATATTGTAGGCCATTGTATGTTTAGAAACCTGTCTATTTTTTAACACTTTGTCCGACTGTGTGTGGGAATAGAGTTTTGAATAAAAGTCAAAGAATAGTTGGTTAATTTTTTGTGGGTGGTTCTGTATTTTCCCAGAGTTGTCCTTTATGCCCATTATATTGTTCCTATGAAGCGGACCCCTTACCAGGTTGGCCATTAGTTTCCCTGCTTTGTTCCCGTATTTGAATAGTTTTGCTTCTTTCTGTGCGTATAGTAGTTGTTCTCTTTTGTGGAGCCATGTCTCATAGGACTTTTTTGCCAACTTCCATTTTTGTTTGTTGTGCTAATTTGGGTTTCCCTGAAATTGGGTGTACGATTCCCGTAGTTGTTTACTATAGTTGCTTATTTTATCCTTGATGTTTCTTTTAAGGGAAATTACATAAGCTATTATTTTGCCTCTTATTACCGCTTTTGCCGCATCCCATAGCAGCTGGGGGTTGTCCGCATGAGATTCATTGTCCGACATGTATTCTAACCACCATCCTCTTAATAAGGTGCAAAAGGTTTCGTCTTCTACAAGAAATGTTGGGAATCTCCATATAAATTCAGTACCCCTTGGTGACTTCTCGCTCAGGGACCATATCACCGGGGCATGGTCAGAGACTATCATTTCACCTATGTTAATTTGGAGTGTTCTTGAAACCAGTTGTGGTGTTACGAGTACGTAGTCAATCCTAGATCATGAGGTGTGTGCATGTGAAAAATGCGTGTATTCGTGCCCTTCTGGGTTGAGTTCCCTCCAAGTATCTTTGATGCTAGCGTTATGGATGAAATTGTATAGAATGGTGTCTTGGTATCTAACATTGTCTCCTCTGATGTTCTGGTTGTGGTTGTGGCGGTCTTCTGTCGTTTTGATTACTGCATTAAAATCCCCCCACCACCACTTTATGGGTCTCTGTGTCCGTAAGAAGTCTATCAGATAGTTTTGATAGGAATTGTTTGTTGTTTGAATTGGGTCCATACACATTGTAGATACTAAATTTTTCAGATCCTATTTTTATATGTAAGTTTGCGATTCTCCCTTCTGTGTCATGCCATTGGTCCTGAACTTCAAGGTTTAAACCGTTTCTTATTAGGATTAGTACCCCTGCTTTTGTGTGTACTGATGGTGATCCATATACCTCTCCTACCCAGAGCTTTCGCATGCGGAAGAAATCTTCTTTAGCTAAGTGAGTTTCTTGGAGTAGTGTTATGTCTGCTTTGAGTCTTTTGAGGTGTCTGAGGATAGCCGTTCATTTGTGAGGCGATCTTAGACCTTTAACATTCCACGATATAATTTGCATTTTTTGTTGTACTGTATTTATGTTTTTTACTATCGCGTGGAACGGTCTCACCTAAACCCATCAACGGGTTTCCAATTAATAACTTTAACCTTTTAACTAAAACTTAAATTGAGCTTTTCCCTGTCCCTGGTGTCTTTCCTACCGCGTTCAGTGGTCGTCACTGGGTTAGTCGCTAGTTGGGCACCAGGGAGGAAATATTATGCTTTCTCCCTTGGGGTATAACGCCGTGCGTTGGTCCCTAGGAAGAGTGCATAAGTTGACCTCCTTCTATTCCACTTCGTGAGCAGCTTGCGTATGCAAAGTTTATCTCTCTGCCTTTAGCCTTCTTTGCTCCTTTGTAAATCACGATGTGGAATATTGTGGAAACCATTCCATTACAATATTTTACATACATAAGTGTACTCATTCCGCTCCAGCAAAATATACTATCTAATTCTATTCATACTATCGCGATTTTAGCTGCCGTGTCTGGAAACTAGTGAAAGTCTTTCTTTGTGTCAAATGTCCTGTGTCCAGGTTTTTCTATCCCTGAACTCTTGTGTGATTTCGTACTCACGGTTGAAGTTCTCACTGGGGTGGGTCTATCTTTGCTGTATTCTTGCGGCGTTGTTCTCTGGTTTCTGCTGATGTTGATGGGTGGTTTTGGCTGTCCGCTTGCTCGCAGTCGCTTTCGTCCGCCGTTGGGTTTGGGTGGTTCCTTTGCTTGTACTTGTCCGGTGGTTTTCTTGCGGTCCTAGAGGTTAGTGCCTGTTCCGCTCTCCCCGGATCATGAAAAATAAGAGTTTCTCCATTAGCATAAAATACTTTCAGTATTGCCGGATATAGAAGTGCAAATTTTAGTTTTTTTTGTAAAGTTCTGAGCAGATTGGGGAGAACGCTTTTCTCTTACGCTGTACTTCAGCTGAATAGTCTGCAAAGATAAGATTTTGTAGCCATCAACCTCCAGTGTGTTGTTGCGGCTTTTGAAATTTCGTAGGATTGCAGATTTGTCAGTATAGTCCAGGTATTTTACTATTATTGGTCTTGAGCGCGTTTTGGATTCTGCATTTGCGCTAGTATTAGTGTTTACAGGACGTCTGTCTGGGCCTAGTCGGTGTACTCTTTCGACCCTGCAGGTTTGAGCGATCCCCAGAGTGGTGGGAATCGTAGTTTCACATAGCTGGCGCAGATCTTTTTGTAGGTAGGATTCAGGGATCCCTATAATGCGTAAATTATTCCGTCTGGATCTGTTTTCTAGGTCTTCCAGGCGGTCCCAGAGTAGTTTATTGTCTCGTATCAGTTTTTCTACGTTGTCAGTGTTAGCACTCTGTTCTGAGGATATTGCTTCCATATCGTATTCTATTTGGTCTAATCGGTTGCCGTGTTGGGACACTTCGTCTCTAAGCTCACGTAAGGTGCCTGCCACGGTGTTTGCCAGTGAGGTTTTGATGTCTGGTGCAATAAGTCTTGCCACCTCAATCGCTAAGGTTTTATAGTCCAAGGCTGGCATGTCTTGAGATAGTACAGTTTCTTGGTTTGTCGGTGAGGGAGGCATAGAGGAGGGGTTTTTATACGGTGTCGCTTCCTTCTCCTGTAGTGTTTTAGCCGTAGCTTTCGCCGGTGTTTCGGGTTGCTTTGCTCTGGTTCACCCCATCTTAACCACAAACTCCTCCATGTAGCAGTTTACGCGATGAAGTGCTGTTATATTTGGTCATGCGCCAGTATCTAAAGCGAGTGGATTTTGTGGCGGGTTATGATTGCTGGATGGTTGGCCCTATGTTTTGAGACGCGCTTTATTTTAGATATGTGGTAGATTGGCTGTTTCTGGCATACGTCTTAGATCTCACTGTTTTATGTTTTTTCGTTTTGTGTTGTTTACTCTGCGGTTTCTGGGACGGTCCAGAAGTATGGTTTGTACTTATTTGGTCCTTCAGCTGGGATCTGCCAAAGTTCTGCGTCTCTATTGTAGCAGCTATAAAGCTCACTATGACCTGAGGCTCAGGATGGCTGTTGAAATCTTTTGAGGGGGGAGGGGCGAGTGTGATCCTCTCCCTCCTACCCCTGTATTCAAGTGCCTGTTGATTTATGTATCTGTCGGGGCTTCTCACCCCCCCGTGGTAAAGCTCCCAAGGGTCCCCGTCTGGTCTTGTCTCTCCCCTACCCTTTCTCTGCAGGAGAGGTGCGGGGGCGGGGGGTGGGTCGGCACCTCCGGGAGCCGACTCTGCGTGAACTGGTGGTATTGCCGGGGGTTGCCCTTCACCGTCCCCCGGAGTCCTGTCACGTCTGCTGTATTGGGGGACTTCCCGGTGTGTAGCCCGGGCTCGGGGCTTTAGTGCTTTGGCTTGTTTGCCGGGGAGCAGGTAGTGTTGGGCTTGTTTGCCGGGGAGCGGGCTAATCGCCGCCGGGGGGAGGGGGGACACGTGTCTCTCACCGTCTCCTGCTCTCACCGGCTTTCAGCTGGTCTGTCCGTGCTGTACTGGTTGTGTCGCCGGGCTCTGTGCTGGAGGGCTTTGCGCGGCTCGGCTTCTCCTCCCTGCTCTCACTATGTAGTCTTCGGGAGCTTCGGGTCCCGGGATGCCGCCAGTCTGTTGCCTCGCGCGGTCGGCAGGTATCGGGGATAGTAGGGTTTGCGCTGCCGTCCGCCTTCACTCTCTGTGGGTCCACGGCCCTTCCCTGGTGTCGGGGTGCTTTCCTCCAGGTTGCAGGGACGACGGCAGCTTTTGCAGGGTTGTTTGCTGGAGCGGGGTTGACGGAGCTCTCTAGCTCTGCTGTTCACTCCATGGCGCCGGAACCGGAAGTCGAGACCTGGTATTATTAACATAAACCTTACTGATAGGTCCTGCGAGACCTGACTGTACTTGTAACGCAATGGCTCAGTTTTCCAGCTTATTAATAAAAAGAAATTGTTTAAAAAAAAAGATACAGCTCGCTGTTGCTTAATTTGTAACAGAGCCTTAAGGCAGCCCTGTGTAAAAAAAATTGGTGTTTGTTTAAGTATCAATACTTTTGAAATGTTGAAAAATTGTAAAACACTTTTAAACAAAGCCTTTTGGGCTGCAGAAAAGTTGGCAGTTCAGCATAATAACATGCTGTTTTAGGAGGAGGAGGAGAAGTAGGAGGAGTAATAATATCCGAGCTTGATTGACAAAGCTAATTCCCCCTTTTTTTGTGGTGACAGAGGATGCATTTTCCTCCTGTTGCAGCAAAAAGAATCATTAGGCTCCACTGATTTCTGCCGGTGGATAAGGGAAGTCTGGGAAAATCCAGCTTTTGTTCATCTTTATGAGTGTAAGCATGTCGGCACTGGCAGTTGACAGGCGGGTATGCTTATCCATGATGATTCCCCCCAGCTGCACTAAACACCCTCTCTGACAAGACGCTAATGGCAGGGCAGGCCAGAACCTCCTGGGCGTACAGTGCAAGCTTGTGCCACGTGTCCAGCTTTGACACCCAATAGTTGTATGGAGCAGAGGCATCACGGAGAACGCCGGTATGATCAGCTATGTACTTCCTCACCATTTTTTTACAGTGCTCCCTCCGACTCAGCCTTGACTGGGGAGTGGTGACACAGTCTTGCTGGGGAGCCATTAAGCTGGCAAAGGCCTTGGAGAGTGTTCCCCTGCCTGCGCTGGACATGCTGCCTGATCCCCGCTCCTTCCCTGCTATTTGGCCCTCTGAACAGCATCTTCTGCCACTAGCGCTGTCAGATGGGAACTTTAGCATCACTTTTTCCACTAGGGCCCTGTGGTATTGCATCACTCTCGAACCCCTTTCCTCTTCGGAAATGAGAGTGGAAAGGTTCTCCTTATACCATGGGTCAAGAAGGGTGTACACCCAGTAATCCGTGTTGGCCAAAATGCGTCTAACGCAAGGGTCACGGGAAAGGCAGCCTAACATAAATTCAGCCATGTGTGCCAGGGTACCAGTACGCAACACAACGCTGTCTTCACTAGGAAGATGACTTTCAGGAAACTCCTCCTTCTCCTCCTCCTCCTCTTCAGCCCATAAATGCTGAACAGATGAGAGGCAAGCAGCATGGATACCCTCTGCAGTGTGGCCAGTTGTCTCTTCCCCCTCCTCCCCCTGCCCCTCCCCCTCCTGCCCCTCCCCCTCCTTCTCCTCCAAAACGCACTGCGATATAGACATGAGGGTGGTCTGGCTATCAAGCGACATACTGTCATCCCCCGTCTCCTGTTCCAACCGCAAAGCGTCGGCCTTTATGCTTAACAGCAAACTTCTCAGCAGGCAAAGCAGCGGGGTGGTAACGCTAATGATTGCCGCATCGCCGCTCACCATCTGGGTAAACACCTCAAAGTTTCCAAGGACTTGGCAGATATCTGCCATCCATGCCCACTCCTCAGTAAAGAATTGCGGAGGCTGACTACCACTCAGCCGCTCATGTTGCAGCTGGTATTCCACTATTGCTCTATGCTGCTCATACAGCCTGGCCAACATGTGCAGCGTAGAATACCAGTGTGTGGGCACGTCGCACAGTAGTCGGTGCTCTGGTAGCTAAAACCTACATTGCAGGGTCAGGAAATATTACAGTACTGTTTAGCGGTGAGACCTCTGTCTAATGCACTGCAGACAGAGAACGGTATAACTGAAGTAGTTTGCAGTAGGCTAGGAAATGTTAGAGTGCAGTTTCACGGTGAGAGCTGGTTGTATGGCACTGCAGCCTGAGAACGCTATTACTGAAAGGCTGGGAACTGGCCTAGATGCGCAATACAAAATTTGAGGCTGACTACCACTCTGCCGCCCATGTTGCAGCTGGTATTCCACTATTGCTCTACGCTGCTCGTACAGCCTGGCCTGCATGTGCAGCGTAGAATTTCAGCGTGAGGGCAAGTCGCACAGCAGTCGGTGCTCTGGCAGCTGAAACCGATGTTGCAGGGTCCTCAGGGTGGCAGCGTCCGTGGTGGACTTGCGGAAATGTGCGCAGACGCGGCGTACTTTGCCGAGCAGGTCAGACAAGTGGGGGTAGTTGTTCAGAATCCGCTGAACCACCATATTGAAGTCGTGGGCCAGGCATGGCACGTGTGTGAGGCTGCAGAGCTGCCACCGCGTTATGGCTGTTGTCACACATGACAATGCCCAGTTGGAGGCTCAGCGGCGAAAGCCAGAGGTTGGTCTGCTCTGTCAGACCCTGCAACAGTTCGGGAGCCGTGTACCTCTTGTCACCTAAGCTGATTAGTTTTAGCATGGCTTGGTGATGCTTGCCCACCGCTGTGCTGCGCGCCGCGTGTTACCGACTGCTGGCGACGTGCTCACACTTTTTAATTGAAAGGTAGAGGTGGCAGAGGAGGAGGAGGGAGAGGGTTTGGAGGAGGTGGCATAAAACGCTGCTGATATTCTGGGTGTGGGTAGGACGTGAGCCGTCCCAGGCTCTGACTCGGTCCCGGCCTCCAGCAAGTTCACCCAATGTGCCATCAGGGAGATATAGTGGCCCTGCCCGCCAGTACTTGTCCACGTGTCCGTGGTTAAGTGGACCTTCCCAGTAACTGCGTTGGTGAGGGCACGATTTATATTGCGTGAGACGTGCTCGTGTAGGGCTGGGACGGCCCACTGGGAAAAATAGTGGCGACTGGAGACCGAGTAGCGTGGGACCGCCGCAGCCATCATGTTTTTGAAAGCCTCCGTTTCCACAAGCATCGCCAGGCTGATTAATTTGGCAATGTGAACGTTTAAAGCTTGTGAGTGCGGGTGGATGGCGGTGTACTTGCGCTTTCGCTTCAGCGCTTGTGTTAGCGACAGCTGAACGCTGTGCTGATAGACATTGCTCGATGAAGGGGAGGTGAGGGTGTGGGGGCAGGCCGGGAGGCGCTCGTGCATGTGTCCTGGGAGGGGGATTGGATCTGTGTGGCAGGTTGGGGTACAGGGGAAGAGGCAGTGGTGTGACCTGGAGGCGGTCAATGGCCTTCGTCCCACCTTGTGGGGTGCTTGGCCATCATATGCCTGTGCATGCTGGTGGTGGTGAGACTGGTACTGGTGGCTCCCTGGCTGATCTTGGTGTGACAGAGGTTGCACACCACTGTTCGTCGGTCGTCCGCGCTTTTGAAAAAAAAAAAAAAAGATGTGGATGTTTTTTTAGTGAATCAATTTTTATTCAAGTTTTCTAACAGACAAATCGTCTAGGATATCAAAAACAATTATCTTTTCACTCAATGCAAGAAACACACATTCATTTGAATCAAATTACAAGCTTAGGTTGAGGTATAGCTGTTTGCTTACATTCATACTAAGTACGCATTTTGCATCTCAATCATCCCGGTGCTTCGCGCTACTTAGCGCTAATCCTGAGACCAAGGCATTGAGATAAAACCTCAAACATAAAATTCTTAATAAACAATTAAAGGGGTTCTCTCGTGGCAGCAAGTGGGGTTATACACTTCTGTATGGCCATATTAATGCACTTTGTAATGTACATCGTGCATTAAATATGAGCCATACAGAAGTTATTCACTTACCTGCTCCGTTGCTAGCGTCCCCGTCGTCATGGATCCGTCTAATTCTGATGTCTTCTTGCTTTTTTGCGGTCTTCTTCCTGGTGAATGGGGCCGCTCGTGCCGGAGAGCTGGTCCTCGTAGCTCCGCCCCGTCACGTGTGCCGATTCCAGCCAATCAGGAGGCTGGAATCGGCAATGGACCGCACAGAGCCCACGGTGCACCATGGGAGAAGACCCACGGTGCATCGTGGGTGAAGATCACGGCGGCCATCTTGGTGAAGGAAGAAGAAGGAAGACGTCGCAGAGTGGGGATTCGGGTAAGTAATAAAAATTTTTCTTTTAACACATCCTTTGGGGTTGTCCTGCGCCGAACGGGGGGCCTATGGAAAAAAAAAAAACGTTTCGGCGCGAGACAACCCTTTTAAGTGGATTAAGTGGAGACTAGGGGGGGGGGTAAATGGGGGGGGGGAGGAGGGGGGGACGGGAGGGAAGGGGGGGTTCAGGTGGTGGTAGTAGGAGAGGTACCTCTATGAGAAAAGGTGTCCAAGAGCCTCAAGCTGCGCCAGGGGTTCCAGATTTTGGTAAATCTGTTATGTGTGCCATTCTTCCAACTCGATAGTCTCTTTAATCTAGAAGAGCTATCTACTCTTTCTTTCCATTGTTTTAGTGAGGGGGGTGCTTCGCATTGCCAGTGCAGTGGTATTAATGCTTTAGCTGAGTCTATCAGGAATGCCATTAGTTTGTCCTTTCTGGGGTGGAATGTTGTGGAAGGCCTCCAGAGGAACAGTATCTCTGGTGACAGTGTGAAGTTGGGTTTAATTTTCCTCAGGATCTCCTCAACTCCCTTCCAGTAGGATTTTAGGGGGGGGCAGTTCCACCATAGGTGGAGGTATGACCCCTCCTCTCTACCGCACCGCCAACATTTATCGTGGGAGGCTAATTTATAAGCATAGAGCCACTGCGGGGTCTTATACCACCTTACAAACAGTTTATAGTGCGCCTCCTGAGCCATAATGCAGGGGGAGATACCAAATGAAGTTGCTAATATTGAATTGATGTCTTCTTGAGATAAAGAAACGCCAAGCTCTTTCTCCCAGGAGCTAACGCAAGCTGGTTTAGTTATACTCTGAGGTGTTATGTAGCGTTTACGTAGAGGAGCAATTTTCCTTAATTTCGGGTCTTTGTTATTCAGGGTAGTCTCAAAGGGAAGCATAGGTCTAGCCCCTTTATATCTCTTAATGAATTCTCCTATTATGCTGGTCACCATTGCTTGGTGTAGAAAAGATAGCTTATGCGAGGGCAGGAGGGTTTGGAGTATCTCTGAAGGGAAAAGATGCGCTATGGAAAGCAATTCTCCAATCCTGAGGGTTCTGAATTTTTTCCAGACCGACTCAGTGACTGGATCAGCCCTGAGGTCCAGTAATTTGTGTATTGTATTCAGGGGAAAGGTTGGTGAGGGTGATGGAGCCAATCTCTCTCTTACCCCGTCCCATACTTCACACGGGCCTCTCAGCAAGGGATTAAAGTTTTTTGCGCTATAGCGTTTTTTTTTCGGGTAGCCATAAATCCCCCTCCGAAGCCTCCCTGTTATATTGCAGGGCCATTGCTGCTAGTAACTTGTCTCCTATCGGGTTTACTAGATTCATCCAGTAACCTAGTTGTGAAGCCCTGTAATAATCGCTTATGTTGGGCAGGTCGATGCCTCCCTCAGGCCCCCTCCTTATCATTAGGCTATAGGCCAGTCTCGGCCTCCGTTGTCTCCATACAAAGCCGGAGAAAATGGTGCACAGGGTTTTAAAAAAGCTTGTAGGGAGGTGAAAAGGAAGCATCCTTATTCTATATAGCACTATTGGAAGTATATAAGACTTCAGGATGTTCTTTCTACCGAACCACGATATAACTGGTATATCATATGATCTCAGAAGGTTCTTAATTTTGTTTACCAATGGTATGAAGTTAGCTTTGAACAGGTCTTCCGCTCTTTTTGTTATAATCACTCCTAAATAGTCCAGTGACACCTCTGACCACGTAAAGGGGGAGGATGTCGAGAGGGTGTTAGAAAGGGGATAGAGATATTCAACACTGTGGATTTATGGAAGTTGATTTTAAAATTTGAAATTTCTCCGAAAAGGTTCAGCAGCCCCTCTAGCCCGGGGAGACCCTCAATAGGGTTGGTGATCAAAAAGACAATATCATCGGCGAATGCCGCTGTAGACAGTACCTTGTCCCCAATAGAAAGGCCTTTAATGTTCGGGTTTTGTCTTATTTCCACCAGCAGAGGCTTCCCGGTGATCCAGCTTAGGCATATTTACTTTCTGGAGAAACCTGTCAATTTGTTCTTGCAAACTCTGATTCCCTCCTCCCGTGTGGAATGTTTGTATGTTGTATAATTTTTTATAGAACATCTGAAATTCTTTGGCAATTTCCTCAGAGGATGTAGCCATTGTGCCAGATGTGGTTTTAATAGCTCTAATTGTGTTCTTGGCCCGGGCTTTTTTAATTAGTGATGTCATAAATTTGCTGCCCCTATTTCCTTGCGCATACACCACCTGCTTCATAAAGAGGCTCTTTTTGTTGAACCTCGATTCAAGGCAGAGTTTCAAATCTTTTCTTAAGTCTTCTAGTCTCTCCAAGTTATCAAGAGTCTGCGAAAGTTTGACGGATTGTTCAAGCTTAGCTATTAATGCGAGTTTTGTATCTATATCTTTTTGTAATTTTTTCTTGACCCTGGAGCCTAGTGTGATTAATAGGCCTCTCACATAGGCCTTATGGGCCTCCCAGACTGTGAGGGTGCCGACCTCTCCGTTCGCGTTCAGAAGAAAGTATTCCTCAATAGCTTTAGAAAGCTTTATAGCCTCATCTTCTGAGTCCAACAGTGATGGATTTAGTCTCCATCTCCATTCTTTGCAGGGTGGGTGGATGGGTCTGAGCAGGATGTGTATGGGGGCGTGGTCAGAGATGGTCAGCGGATCTATTATCGTTTTATTTAGGAACTCCAATAGTCCCTTGGATATCAGCAGGTAGTCCAATCTCTGGAAGGAGGAATGGACCGAAGGAAAAAAAGTGTAGTCCCTCACTGAGGGGTTAAGGGGATGCCATACATCGATCATTCCCAATTCCTGGAGACCTCGGTTAAGTTTTCTTAATTTGACCTGCGAGATCTGGGATCGACCCACGGATGAGTCTAATACAGGGTTAAGGGTGACATTAAAATCGCCCCCCAATATCACGTGGCCTATTGCAAAATGTTTGAGTGTGTCGAACTGTTTGAGTAACCACGTGACCTGGTCAGTGTTTGGAGCGTATAAATTTGCTATAGTGATTTTAACATTATCCAAGAGACCTTTAAGAAATAACACCCTCCCCTCTCCGTCCGAGTATTGGGACTCACATACAAAATTCACAGACATGTGAAGGAGTATGGAGACTCCTTTAGATGCCGAGGAGGGGTGGGAGTTATGGTAGCATTGGGGGTACTGTCTGCCTGGCAATGCGAAGCACTTGTCCCCTCTAAAATGCGTCTCCTGCAGGAGAACAATTTTCGAGTTGTACCTTTTTAGCAGCAATGCGATGTTGTGGCGTTTCAGCGGCGAATTGAGGCCCTTGACATTGAATGATGTGAAGCGTAGATCATTCATAGTTTGCCGTATGTAGAAAGGTAAAGCGATATCTGAGAAAAGAAGATATTAATTGGCGATTATACTTTTGCAATATACAACTGGGGCCCTCACCTGAGGGGTGGGGGGGGGGGGGAGTGAGGGAAAGAGGGGAAGGGGAAGGATGAGTAGGTTAAAAAAAAAAGGAAAAAAAAAGAAAACAGAAGTCAAGTATAAACAGTAATGAACTTTGGCTCTCTGCGCCCTGTTAAGGAGAGGTCAAGTGTGAACCTGGTCCTCCTCCCCGGGGGGGGGGGGGAAGTTTCAATCGGTGTTGCACCAGCGACCCCTAACACCAGGGTCACTAGGGAAACTATCAACAGCCTGACCTGGCAGGCGCCCTCCAGGACTATTCGTGTCCTGCAGGGGGAAAGACATTTGTTCCCGAACTGGGAAAACCTCAGAGTCGCCACCCAAGGGAGAGAGGGGGGGTCTGGAAGTCTGTGGTATAAACCCTTCTTCATCGGTGGGCAAACTGCTTCCTCTCTCCCTGCCCAGGATAAGGAACTCGGGGCAATATTGGGGGCGAATCCCCTCCCGTTCTGTAAGCCAGGGTCTCTTGATGAATGTTGTGCATCACCCTGAGAAATACTATTCGCAAAATATTGTCTAAGGGGGGGGGGGGGTGAGAGAGGGAACAACTACTTAAAGGTACGAATTTAGTAGGGACTAAAGTCTCTTTCAGGTATCCATTTCTGCGGCATCTTCTTTTGATTTTTTCCTTCTATTCTTCGGCGATTTAGGATTGCTCATAGACTGCCAATTCTCCTGCACAGCTAGGCTGGGGAATCTTGGTAAATCGGGCAAAGGTAACCATCCTTTTTTTTTTTTAATTCAATTTTTATCGACATTTTGAATATTAAACAAGCATTCAACAGACAATGAAACAACGTCTCGGGTGGCTTAAGAAGTTGGATGTAGAAGCGTACTGAAAAACCATTGGCGATATACATAACCCATTGGTAGTTTCGAGACATTCAAAAACAACAGAGTGGCCAAGCCACTAGGGGGGAACAACCCCTTCCATTGGGACAACAGCCCCATCGGGATCCTTCCCTCCAACCAACATAATCAAGCCTACATAGTGTGGACGAGAGGAACAATAGGAAACTAACAAAGCAGGGGGAGGGGGGTCAAGTGGGGTGGGAGGGGGGGGCTAGTCTCGCGCCCAGTCCACTTCTGTATATAAAAGAGGGCCAGAGCAACCGAGAGCAATCCGGCTAAGGGTGAAGCCCCTGAATCAGGAGGTTAGTGAGGACTTGTGGACTTGTGAAGAGAGAGGTCACTATATCATACACAGGTAGGGCGATAGAGCCACCCAGCCAGGGAGGAGCAGGTGAGTGCTGATTTCCCCATCCGTCAAGCCTGGCGGACCTCCAACCCACCCTCATAGATCAACCCTAATAGAGCGCCATGAGCTCCAAGTCTTCCGGAACTCCTCATGGGAACCCCTGGAGTAGCTGGACAATTCCACCAGATTTGAGAGGAGGTCAACCCTCTCCCTCCACATTTCCAGGGAAGGGGGGTCTTTACGGTGCCAGAGACGGGGGATAAGAGATTTCGCCACATCTAGCAGGAGTGCTATTAATTTGTGCTTCTGCGGATGGAAGGCAGCCGACGGCCTCCACAGGATGACCACTTCAGGGGAAAGGACCAGCCCCGGGGCAAGCCTGCTCAGCACGCCCCCAACGTCTCTCCAGAAGGGTGCCAACACCGGGCACTCCCACCACAAGTGCAGGTACGAACCCGTTGCAGAATCACATCTCCAGCAGGAATCTTTAGGTGATAGCTTGTGATCAGAAAGCCACTGGGGAGTCCTATACCATCTAGATAACAATTTGTAATGTGACTCCTGGGCGGTAACACAGGGCGAGGCACCGAAAGAATTCTTGAGTATGACTCTAATATCCCTCTCCGAGAGAGAGATCTTGAGCTCCTTCTCCCAGGAGGTGATGAACACTGGTTTAGTGTTACCCGGAGGGGATATAAATTGTTTTCGGATGACCGCCAGTTTCCTCCTAGAAGCGTTATTGTCAGTCAGAGTTTTCTCAAAGTTAGTTAGCGGTCTGGACGACCTGTGTTGAGTTAGGAATTTTTTAATGACTTCTGTCATATGTGCTGTCACTAAGAATGGAAGGTTATGACTAGGTGCTAGATCCTTTAGGATACCCTCGGGGGGGATATGGGCCCTCGTCTGTATGTCCGCTATTTTTTTGTCCGATAAGATCTGCCAGCTGTCGGCCGAGCAGGGGTCCAAGTGTAGGTCAACTGTCTTATGTAGAGCGTTCAGGGGGGTGAGCGGAGAGGGGGGGGGAGCCAACCTGTCCCCCATCTTGTGCCAGGTCTCCAAGACTCCTCTGAAGAGGGGGCTAACCTTCCTACGCTTCCGCAAAATCTGCGCCGGGAACCATAAGTCTTGGAAGAGAGTGGGGCCATATGAGGACAGTGCTAGCTCTTGTATTAAGTGGTCCTTAGAGGGAAGCGCCAGCTCCATCCAGTGACCTAATTGGGTAGACAGATATAGATCCCTTGGATTAGGTAAATCCACTCCTCCATCAGCCCTCCTCCTTTCTAGCAAACTGTGGGCCAATCTCGGTCTCCTACCCCTCCAAACATAATTTAGGATGATCGAGTGCAAGGACTTGAAAAAGGAATTGGGGATGTGAATCGGGAGGAGACGCATTTTATATAAGAGAATTGGAATGACATAAGACTGCAAAATATTCTTTCTCCCCAACCATGACAGGAAAGAGAAGTCGTACGAGCGCAGAAGACCACTCAACCTAGTCAGGAGAGGGGAAAAATTGGCCGAGAACAAATCCTCCACTCTTCTCGTGAGCTGTATGCCCAAAAAATCCATATCCGTCGTGGCCCACGAGAAGGGGGAGTTAGCCTTTAGTGCTCGGCAACGGTTAGCCGGGATCGAGATGTTCAGGACTTTCGACTTTGAATAATTTATTTTAAAATTCGAGAGGGCCCCGAAATCCTCCAAGAGGGCAGTGAGACGCGGTAGACCCTCTTCGGGGTTCGTGACCAGGAAAACCACATCATCTGCGTAGGCTGCTAGTGAGAGGGTAGCCCGACCTACCTTTAGTCCCTCAATATTGGGATCAATTTGGATCTTCTGCAAGAACGGCTCTAGGGCAAGGATGAATAACGAGGGAGATAGGGGGCAGCCCTGTCGGGTGCCATTACTAATATTGAATGGGGGCGAGAGGATGTCATTTATTTTAATTCTGGCGTAAGGGGCAGCATACAGGGAGAAGATGGCAGTGATGAAAGTGAGAGGTATTTTAAAATGGGCCAGGACCGTGCGCATGTATAACCAATTCACACGGTCAAAGGCTTTTTCGGCATCTGAGCCTACTAGAGCCAGAGGTATGTTTAGCTTTTTGGCGTGCCTTATTGCGTGGAGAAGTCTGACGCAGTTGTCCCTTCCTTCTCTGCCCCTGACGAAACCAGCCTGCTCCTTGTTAATAAGGGATGGGATATATTTTTCAAGCCTTTTTGCGAGAAGTTTTGCCCACAGTTTAACATCGAAATTGATAAGGGATATAGGCCTATAACTTCCGCAGGTCTCTGGGTCTTTATTATCCTTATGAATCAGCGTAATATGTGCCTCTTGCGCTTGTTTGGGTAGGGATTCCCCACCGACAAGGGAGTTAAATAATTCGGTTAGTTGGGGGACCAAACAAGATTTAAAGGCTTTATAGTACGTGGCCGGTAGCCCATCGGGACCTGGGCTTTTGCCCGATGGAGAAGAAGACAGGAGGTCCTCTACCTCCTGAGAGGAGACTGGTCTCGCCAGGGCCGCACCTGCGTCTTCGTCTAGACTAGGCAGATTTAACCCACTCAGATAAGCTTGTATTTGTGTGTGGGCGTCTAGTTGCTCGTCCGGGGAGAGGGGTTGGCGTATATTATGTAATTGGGAATAGAAAGCTTGGAACTCTACCGCTATGTCTGCAGAAGATCTGACCTGAGAGCCTGAACTAGTCTTTATTGAGCTAATAAAATTTCTCTTACGGGCTTTTTTGATGAGGGCAGAAGTCCATTTACTGCCCCTATTGCCCTGAATATAGACAGTTTTTTGCAGATGTAGATGTTTCTTACTATACCTAGAGTCAAAGTCTCTTTTCAGATCCTTTCTGAGGGTAGTCAATTTGTCTAGTGTGGCCTTGCAATGTGAGCCCTTAACCGCCTGTTCTAGCTTGGTTATTTGCTGAAGCTTATCGTCAATACTTTTTTGTAATCTTTTTTTAACTCTGGAGCCCAAAGCGATCAGAAGGCCCCTTGCATAGGCCTTGTGTGCTTCCCAGATCATTGGTGTTGAGACCTCCTGGGATTTATTTAGACGAAAGAATTCGTCCAATAGGGAGCTTAGATGTTGTTTGTCCTCTTCTAGATCAAGGAGTGAGGGATTTAACTTCCATTTCCACTCCCGAGGGGGGGGGGGGGGCGGGGACAGATCCAAGTCGATGTGTAGTGGGGCATGGTCCGAGATAAGAATAGGGTCAATTTTGGCTCCAGTGACGGATTTTAATAGGGACGAGGAAATAAAAACATAGTCAAGGCGTTGGAAGGACAGGTGTAAATGAGAATAGAAGGTGAAATCCTTCGTTGACGGGTTGGTGTGTCTCCAGGCATCAACCAATCCCAACTCCGAAAGACCACGGAACAGTCTTCTGAGCTTAGCTTGGGAGATGTGGGACTTCCCGGTCGAGGAATCCAGGACGGGGCTAAGGGTCAAATTTAAATCGCCTCCCAGGAGAATTGGACCCTCGGCGAATTGCTTTAATGTCTCGAGCTGACTTAACAGCCACGGTACCTGCCCCGTGTTAGGAGTGTATAAGTTCGCTATCGTAATTTTCTGATTAAGAAGTTTACCTCTCAAGAAGAGGACCCTTCCCTCTACATCTGAGTGTTGAGCTTCACAAGTGAAGGCCACAGAGTGATGGAAAAGTATAGCAACTCCCCTAGCGGCAGACGTTGGGTGCGTGCTGTGGTATGCCTGCGTAAAATGTTTTCCAGGGAGGGACAAACGTCTATTCCCCCTGAAGTGGGTCTCCTGTAGAAATGCAATTTTAGTGCCATACCTTCTCAGCAGCAGCGCAATGTGATGCCTCTTGGATGGGGAGTTCAGCCCTTTAACATTGAACGTGGTCCATCTCATAGAGTCGCTAATGCTGAAGCAGGGACAGACGCCACCTAGCTCTGCAAAACGTGAGGAGAGACAAACAAAACAGACTGCGTTAGACGGATGAAAATAAAAGGTAACCTCCTCTGCTGTGTCCGGGCTACCTTGACTAGGTGCGCTAGACCTAGGAGAGGGGAGGGGGAACGGGAGGGAAAAAGGAAGGAGACCCTCGGGGTGAGCAAGGGGGAGGGGGTAGACTTAACAGAGACGAAAGGAGGGAAAGACCAACTATGAGCACGTAGAAAAGGGAAAGCGGAGCCACTCTCTCTTAAGGGAAAATACGTGTCTCCCCACGGCGACTAAGTCGTCTACTCGTGGGGATGCAAGGGGTATGAAAGGAGAGGTACGGAGGGGGGGGGTGAGGCGGGTTGGTCGGTCCTTAAAGAGATAAGGATCGATCAACTGAGGACAGCCTGGACTGCCAGGGGTCCAACGGGGTCCTCTTAGAGAGGACATATAGAGAAGAGGTCTATAAAATTGAGTCCCAGCCGGGGCTGGGTCAGGGAGGAGCAAGATCAAAGCAGGAAAATTAACATTAACGCATATCACAACTTAGCACCCAAACAGCAACTTGGAGGGCAACTGTGCTGCACCATTCCGGTGTGGCATAGGGCGACGAAAAGTCCAAAACCCAAATAGACTATTTGTGTCATAGCTCTAACAATCTTGAGGGTGAGTAACTAGGCCGTGTGGAAAACGGCCTGAAGAAAGGTGAACAAAGCCTGCGTCGTGCAGAACCCTCAAGTGTCTTCAATGTTGGGGGTCTCCTTTGTCTTCTTTCTTTTCCCTCTAGGCGACTTTGTATTGGAAGCTTGTTGCCACGCATCGGGCGGAGGGAGTTTTGGCAGATTTGGGAAGCCAGGAAGTGGGAGCCAACACGGTAAATCCAGAGGGGGTATCCCCAGTAGGGGCCAGGCTTTGTGTAGATCCTCTGGGGTTCTGATTGTCAGCCTGCGGCCCCCTACGGAAATCCCCAGCCCAAAAGGGAACAGCCAGGAATAGCGCAAGTCCTTGGCCCTAAAGGCCTCCAGAAGCGGTCGCAACAGTCTCCTTTTGTATAGTGTAGAGGGCGCCAGGTCTTGAAAAAACTGCAGGGCATGCCCTCGGAACTTCCACCCTTTGTGCATTCTCGCGGCATTAAGGACGGCAAGAGTGTCTTGGTATGAAAACATCTTACAAATAATGTCCCTGGGTGGTTCGTTTGAGGAGGGAGGGGGTCTGAGAGCCCTGTGGATACGCTCTATGCCCATGTGCAGAGCCTTCTCAGGTCCCAACAGAAGATCAAATATTTCAGCCCCTACCTTAAAGAGGGAGTCCGCATCAAAAGACTCAGGGAGCCCCTTTATACGAACGTTACAGCGCCTATTTCTGTTCTCCAGGTCCTCTTGGGATATTAGGGCGCGATTCAGTTGCTCGTGCTGTTCCTTTAACACTTGAGCTAAGACCATGGTGTGGGATGTAATGGAGGAGGAGGACACCTCCAGGTCTTCCACCCTGCGCCCCAGGTGCTTAACGTCCTCTTTGATCTCGGATAAATCCGAGATCAGGGGCTGCAGGGCATCAGCAAAAAGCTGCTTCATAAAGCCCCTTGTAATGATTTCGCTATCCTCCTCTTCATCAGACGAGGTCTCCCCTCCCCTCTCCTTACTTTTTGCCGGAGCTGCAGCATCATGGGTCGGCGCCATCTTGGCTGGCGGGCGCGGGGACCGGGAGTCCCGTTCTTTCAAGAAGCGCTGCATTCCGACCTGTTTTTTCAGCGTCCGAGGGGTGCTCAGCTGCTCCCCGCTCCTCTCCTTGGCTGATTTCGGCATGTCCGCTGTTAATAGCTGAAGAAAGAACCCTGCAGGGACACCTCGCAGACGGAGCGCTGGTCTTAGGCAGCCATTACGCTCGGAGGTCAGGCTCCGCCCCCAAAGGTAACCATCCTTGAAGCTGTACGGGTTCTACCTCTAGTAGTTGCCATAGCTGTTGCAGATCTTCTGGGGTTCGTACATTGAGCCTGCGACCTTTGTAAGTAACTCACAGCGCAAACGGGAACAACCAGGCGTATTTTATGCCGTTCTCTCTTAATATTTCCAGGAGCGGACGCAGTGCCCGGCGCTTCGCCAGGGTTGAGGGCGCTAAGTCCTGGTATAGCTGTATAGGGGTGTCGGCATAGCGAAGATCTTTTTGCTGTCTCGCTGCTCTCAGTATTGCTACAGCATCTGGAAACATGAGCAATTTGCAGACCATGTCCCTTGGGGGGTCTGATGCAGGGGGTAAAGGATGCAGGGCTCTGTGTATCCACTCAATGTTAATTGCTGCGGCTCTTTCTGCTCCTAATAATGAGGTGAAAATCTCTGTTGCAACTTTGTGGAGACAGTCAGAAGCCCAGGATTCAGGGAGCCCTTTGATGCGCACGTTGCTGCGCCTGTTCCTGTTCTCTATGTCTTCTTGCATTATCAGGGTTTTGTTAAGCTGCTCATGCTGTTCTTTTATGATTTTCTCCATCTCACACGAATGTGTGATAATGGCGGCAGAGGTGGATTCTAAGTCCTCTACACGTCGCCCCATTTGCTTCAGCTCCTCCTTGATCTCTCTAAGATCTGACTTGAGTGGAAGTAGGGCTTGGGAGAATAAGTCTCTCATAAAAGCTCTAGAGACATTCTCCCCCTCTTCTTCCTCTGATGACCCCCCCTCCTCCTCTGCCTTACCGTGAGCTGCTGCAGATGCTGCAGATTCCCGGGCCGGCGCCATCTTTAGCTGGGAGTGGGGAGAGCGTGCGCTCCGTTCTTCAAGGTATTTCTGCATGTCTGTTTGTCTTTTGCGATTGGGGTGTTCCTGAGGGTTCCCCTCCTCTCTCCTTTGTAATCTTCCCTATCTGCGCTGCTTGTAGCTGCTGTATTTAGCCCTGGAAGGCACCGCTGAGACGGAGCTCTGTACTCATACCACCATCTCGTTCAGCGGCCAGGCTCCGCCCCCCAAAAACATCCACATCTTTGAACACCTAGCCCTCTGCACGGAGGTTTTCCACAAGGGGGTGCTTTGGGAAACAGTTGGGAGATTCTTCGCTCCGGCTCTGCCTCTACCCCTCGCCACTCCCCTGCTTCTTCCAACCTGTCCTGCTGCTGCACTTGCCTACCCCTCTGAAGCCCTGTCCTCAGTCGGCTTAGCAAACCAGATGGGGTCAGTCACCTCATCGTCCAGCTGCTCTTCCCCCGAATACTCTGTGGGCTCCTCCCTCAGACTTACTGCCCTTACTACTACCTCAAAGACAGACAACTTTGTCTCATCATCCTCATCCACAAAAAGCCCTTGAGACAGTTGTCAGAAGTCCCGAGCTTAATCACCCGGACTCCAGGAACTTTCCAAAGGTTGGGCATCGGTCACAACAAACTCCTCAGGTGGGAGAGGAACCGATTTTTTCCACTCATGACAGGGACCCGAGAACAGTTCCTGGGAGTCTGCCTACTCATCAGAATATGTCCTTTTCATGGAGTGAGGAGGCTGGAAGGAAGGAGGAGCAGCCAGCGGATTCAGAGTTGCAGTCCCTAGGCTGGGAGTAGTGGACTCCGTAGAAGACTGGGTGGTCGATACATTGCCAGAGGCGTTTTATGCCATCCACGACAGGACCTGCTTGCAATGCTCTGTTTGTAATAAAGGTCTTCCACGCGGAACTGTAAATTGAAATCTGAAATTGGGGAGCCCAGAAACTTGCCTCTCTCCTAATCCCGCAGCAACTGGCTATAGTAACATAGTATGTAAGGCTGAATGAAGACAATGTCCATCTAGTCCAGCCTGTCTATCCTACTGTGTTGATCCAGAGGAAGGCAAAAAAAAACCAAGGCCAGAAGCCAATTAGCCCTTTTGGGGAAAAAATTCCTTCCCGACTCCCTAATGGCAATCAGATTGTTCCCTGGATCAACCCCTAATAGTTCCTACCTTCCTATATACCCGGATTGACACTTAACCTAAGATTTATATCCTGTAATATCCTTCTTCTCCAGAAAGACATCAAGTACCCTTTTAAACTCCTCTATGGATTTTGCCATCACCACTTCCTCCGGTAGAGAGTTCCACAGTCTAACTGCTCTTACAGTAAAGAATCCCCTTCTATGTTGGTGATGAAACCTACTTTCCTCTAATCGTAGCGGATGTCCTCTTGTTACCGTCATGGTCCTGGGTGTAAACAGATCACAGGAGAGATCCTTGTATTGTCCCCTCATGTACTTATACATGGTTATTTGATTGCCTCTTAACCTTCTTTTTTCTAGAGTAAATAATCCCAATTTGGATAGCCTCTCTGGGTATTCCAGTCCTGTCATTCCATTTATTAGTTTAGTTGCCCTTCTTTGAACCCCCTCAATCACTGTGACATCTTTCCTGAGCACCGGTGACCAGAATTGTACGCAGTATTCCATGTGAGGCCTGACAAGTGCCTTATATAATGGAAGGATAATGTTCTCGTCCTTCGCCCCTATACCTCTTTTAATGCACCACAAGACTTTATTTGCCTTTGCAGCAGCTGACTGGCATTGGTTACTCCCGTTTAGTCTATTATCCACTAATAACCCCAGATCCTTTTCCATATCACTTTTCCCCAGCGGTACCCCATTAAGTGAATATTTGTGACATCCGTTTCTCCTGCCCATCTGCATAGTCTTACATTTTTCAACATTGAACTTCATTTGCCATTTTCCTGCCCAAGCCCCCAGCTTATCCAGGTCCGTTTGTAGCCGCACATTGTCCTCCGTTCCATTAATTATATTGTATAATTTTGTGTCATCTGCAAATATTGATATTTTGCTGTGCAGCCCCTCTATTAGGTCATTGATAAATATTTTGAACAGAGTGGGACCTAATACTGAACCCTGTGGCATCCCGCTAGCGACTGTGGTCCAATCAGAGTATGAACCATTTATTACCACCCTCTGCTTTCTATCATTGAGCCAATTCTTTACCCACTTACACACGTTTTCGCCCAGTCCGAGCTGCCTCATTTTGTATATTAGCCTATTATGTGGCACGGTGTCAAAGGCTTTAGAGAAGTCCAGATATACAAGATCAATAGATTCTCCCTGGTCCAGCTTAGAGCTTACTTCATCGTAGAAACTGATCAGATTTGTCTGACATGAGCGACCCTTCATGAATCCATGCTGGTGAGGAGTTATTCCCTTATTCTCCTTAAGGTACTCATCGATGGCGTCTCTCAGAATCCCCTCGAAAATTTTTCCCGTTACTGAAGTGAGACTTACTGGCCTGTAGTTTCCAGGCTCACTTTTGCTCCCTTTTTTTGTAAATTGGAACCACGTTGGCAATGCACCAATCCAATGGTACTACACTGGTCTTGATAGTGTCCAGAAATATTAGGTATAGCGGCCTAGCTATCTCGTCACTTAGTTCCCTTTGTATCCTTGGGTGTAATCCATCTGGGCCCGGCGATTTATCAATTTTAGTTTTCTTTAGACGCTTCCGCACCTCCTCCTGCGTTAGGTATAAGATATTTTGTGAGGGGTTCGTTTTATTCCCCTGCATCTCGTGTGGCATTTCCTTTTCGTTTGTGAATACACTTGAGAAGAAACTGTTTAGTAGATTTGCTTTCCCGTCGTCATCATCAATGATTTCTCCTGCATTGTTTTTTAAAGGGCCAGCGCTCTCCCTGCAAATCCTTTTGCTGTTGATATAGTTGAAAAATAGCTTCGGGTTGTTTTTGCTCTCTTTGGCGATCAGTCTTTCTGCTTCCTCCTTGGCAGTTTTGATCGTATCTTTGCATATTTTGTTTTTTTCCCTGTATGATTTTAGCGCTTCTTTGCTGCCTTCTTGCTTTAGTAGTTTGAACGCTTTCTTTTTTTCGTTTATTGCCCCTCTTACCGTCTTGTCGAGTCACATTGGTTTCCTTTTAGTTGAGTTTCTTTTATTTTTAAAGGGAATGAACTGCTCACATGAGGTGATTAGGATCCTTTTAAACGTTTCCCATTTGTCCTCTGTACCGTTATTTTTGAGGATGTTGTCCCAATTAATGTTACCGATAGTAGTTCTAAGCTCATCAAATTTTGCTTTACTAAAGTTTAGTTTCTTTGTTGCTCCCTGATAAGGCTTCCTATTGATTGACAGCTGGAAGTTGATTATATTGTGGTCACTGTTCCCCAAGTGCCCCTCAACCTGCACCCCTTTTATACGTTCCGGTTTGTTGGTTAGTACTAGGTCCAGAGTGGCTCTCCTTCTTGTTGGTTCCTGCACAAGTTGGTTCAGGTAATTGTTTTTAATTACTCTCAAGAACTTATCACCCCTGTGAGATTTGCAGGTTTCCTTCTCCCATGTTATATCTGGATAATTAAAGTCCCCCATGATAATTACTTCATTGCGCTTTGACACCTCTTCTATCTGCCTTAGTAGTAAGTTTTCAGTTTCTTCTGTTGCTTTTGGTGGTCTATAGAAGACCCATATCAAGATTTATTTATTTTTTCCTCCCTGTATTTCTACCCACAGAGATTCCACCTGTTCGTCTCCTACCCCTATATCCTCCCGTAGCCTCGGCTTCAAGTTCGATTTGACGTACAAACATACTCCTCCCCCTTTCTGGTTCCTTCGGTCTCTTCTGAAGAGATTGTACCCCTGCAAATTCACCGCCCAATCGCACTTATCATCAAGCCATGTTTCCGTAATTCCGACTATATCATAGTTTTCATCAGTCATTCTCGCTTCAAGCTCACCCACTTTACCAATCAGACTTCTTGCATTCGTGGTCATACAATTTATATCATTTTTTTTGTTTTTTAAATTCGTTTTGTTGCTATTCGTACTTATGGCTGATCTGTCAGCTCTAACTGTACTAACCCCACCCCCTGCTCAACCCCCATTCCCTTTGCTTGGACTCAGATCGCTAGTTACACTGGCTAACCCACTATTTCTCAATTTACACTCCCCCCCAGTCCCTAGTTTAAACACTCCTCAAGCCTTCTAGCCATCTTATCCCCCAGCACAGCTGCACCCTCCCCATTAAGATGCAGCCCGTCCCTACGGTAGAGCCTGTAGCCCACAGCAAAGTCAGCCCAGTTCTCCAGGAACCCAAATCCCTCCTTCTTACACCAACTCCGAAGCCACTTGTTTACCTCCCTAAGATCCTGCTGCCTTTCTAGCGTGGCTTTAGGTACAGGTAGTATTTCCGAGAAAACTACCCTGGAGGTCCTCGCCCTGAGCTTGGACCCTAGGTCCCTGAAATCATTTTTGAGGGCCCTCCATTGACCTCTAACTTGTTCATTGGTGCCAACGTGCACCATGACTGCTGGATCCTCACCAGCCCCTCCCAGTAATCTGTCAATCCGATCCGCGATGTGTCGAACTCAAGCGCCAGGAAGACAACACACCGTTCGACGATCCCGGTCTTTATGGCAGATTGCCCTCTCTGTCCCCCTAATAATTGAGTCCCCCACCACTAGAACCTGTCTAGCCTGCCCTACACTCCCTGTCCCCGTCTCACTGGAGCAGTCATCCCCCTGGCGTTCAGAGGGCATGTCGTGCTGCAGCGGTGCTGGCTCTGTAATGGCATCGCCCTCATCTGCCAACGTTGCAGACATGTTGGGTTGTGCCAGATCAGGACCAGCCTCCCTGGATCTATTCCCTCTACGCCTCCTTCTATCTGACACCCAGCTGACTGCCTGCTCCCCCTGCACTTCCGTACTACCGTCCGCCCCCACCTCTACCCCAGCGAGTATCTGCTCAGTGAGCACCAAACTCCTTTTCATGATGTCAATGGCTCTCAGTGTTGCCAGTTGCTGACTTAGATCCAGAATTTGGGCTTCTAAATGTGCGACGTGCACACATCTTGCGCAACAGTATGCACCCTCGATCGGCTGATCAAGGACCGCATACATTGCACAAGTAGCACACTGGATGACATTGCCAGACATGGAGCTCATCCTAATGGGGATTTACAATTTACTTGTGGAAGTAGTGAAGATAGACTTGTTCACACTCCACTCACACGCTGCTTAAACCGCTCACATGCTGCTGCAACCGCTCAACCACTGACCAGCTGCTGCAGCCGCTGACCCGCTGCTGCAACCGCTGACCCGCTGCTGCAACCGCTGACTTGCTGCTGCAACCGCTGACCCGCTGCAGCAACCGCTGACCCGCTGCTGCAACCGCTGACCCGCTGCTGCAACCGCTGACCCGCTGCTGCAACCCCTCACCCGCTGCTGCAACCCCTCACCCGCTGCTGCAACCCCTCACACGCTGCTGCAACCCCTTACAAGCTGCTGCAACCCCTCACAAGCTGCTGCAATCCCTCACACGCTGCTGCCTCTGTGCAACCACTCACACGCTGCCGCTCTCACGCAACCTCTTACCCGCTGACACTTATGCGCATCCGGTCACAAATTTTTTTATTTTTTTCCCCCTCACAAACACTTAGACCCCCAGACACACACACACACACAGAAGACACAACTAACCACATACACAGAAAACACACACTTAGCTCACAAACACACACAGAAGATACTTATCAGCTCCTCCACTCCTCCGCTCCTCCTGGTGACGTCACCCGCTGTCCCGGCGGCCGCTCACTCTCCACTCCTGTCTCAGCTGCTCCGTTCTGGTCCCCTCCGCTACTGCTGGCGCTGGACTCCTGGTGGCCTCTTGGCGCTGGCTACTGCGCTCCGGTCTCTCCTTGCTGCCTCCGCACCTGCTGCGGCGCCGGTATCGGCTGCTGAGCTGCTCCGCTGTCCCCTTCACCCCCCCCCCCCCCCCGCTCGTGCCTCCGTCTCGTGCCGCTGCTCCTGGCGTCTGACGTCACTTCCGGTCAGTAGGTGGCGCGAATGATCCTCAAGTGTGGCGCCCATGATTCACCATGTCCAGGAGCTCGGCCTGTGCCCACACCCTCAATTGGACGCCCGCGTCCTCTACCCTTACCCGTACTCCTTATCATGGAGGATTAAAAATAGAGCAGGGCCCAAATAAATTACCCCACTGTACAGCACTGACAACTGAGGCTTAATTTATCGAGTATATCAAACAATGTATCAGTGATGTTGTCAAAGGCATCCCCTAATGCCTCTATCATATGAGTGTTCCTCAATGAGTTAAACATCAAAGCATGAATACAGGACAGGAACATAGAAAAGTTACACTGCGCGAGGCTTTTTTGCCAAGAAAAAATGAGTAGCAGTATAAATGAGATAGACAAAGGACAAACAAACAACAAGTAATTTTACCTGATAGGGAGCAAGTTTGGAAATGCTGAAGCTGTACACCTGAGACTGATACTGCAGGCGACCGCCTCTCTAGGGAGAAGTCAAGAGAAATCTCTTGCCCCAGGATGATGCTTCGTCCACGAGAAGAAGGCCACTGCTCCACGTTCAATAGTAAGTGTAAAATTTTTTAAGAAGTACACCTAGATCAGGTAAAATTGTTAAGTATAAGTCACCAGTGACCTAGCAGTTAACCAAAAACTCAAACAAAAGATCTGAATCCAGTTAATGGTAATGGGGTTCTGAGATTCAGATACCCAAAACCGTAATTTTATTAAAAGGAGAGGAAAGGCATAACCATCATATAGATATGGGAAGGATTATACAAATGTCACATATACAAGATATATGGTAGTATACATTTTTTGCTACAAGATGATTTTCTCAGCAATTCTAGCTGTATCCTGATAACATTTCTAAGATAAATTGGCAAAAAATTGTGTCTCCACATTCTGGGAAAGTACAAGGTTACTAGGCTGTTCATTAACCCGCTGTCTTGCGCTGATACCTAGGGGTAATTTACCACTCGCAGAGACTTATAGATAAGAGAGGCTGTATGGAGTGGGAGAAGACTCTAAAGCCAGTGGATAGTGCTGGTACTGCGGCTATCTCAACCACACCAAGGAAAGGGTATTGTGAGACGCTCTGCACAGTGGCAGAGCTGAAATACTTTGCAGTGGCCCAGGAAATATTAGTACTGTTTAGCGGTGAGACCTCTGTCTAATGCACTGCAGACACAGAACGGTATAACTGAAGTAGTTTGCAGTAGGCTAGGAGATGTTAGAGAGCAGTTTCACGGTGAGAGCTGGTTGTACGGCACTACAGGCTGAGAACGCTATTACTGAAAGGCTGGGAACAGGCTTAGATGTGTAATGAAAAAAATTGATGAACTACTGCTTCCAGCCAGCCACAACTGTAAAGCACACGGTCAAATGTAGCCCTAAGAAGGAGCGTTGGGGTTCTTGTACAAAGGATCAGGACTGTATAACTTACCCTATAGTAGTGGCTGCATCCCTAAACTCTGCGTTATGCACTGCAGACACAGAATGGTATAACGGAAGTAGTTTGCAGTAGGCTAGGAAATGTTAGAGTGCAGTTTTACGGTGAGAGCTGGTTAAAGGCACTGCAGGCTGGGAACGCTATTACTGAAAGGCTGGGAACAGGCCTAGATGCATAATACAAAAATTGATGCACTACTGCTCCCAGCTAGCCACAACTATAATGCACACGGTGAGATGTAGCCATAAGAAGGACCGTTGGGGGGGGGTTCTTGTACAGAGGATCAGGAGGACTGTAAAACTTTCCCTATATAAGTAGCTGTGTCCCTACACTCTGCCTTATCCACTAAACACACAGAACAGTATAGCTGAAATGGCCTACACAGCCCATGATGCTTAAAAAAATGGTGCACTACTGCTCTTAGCCAGCCACAACTGTAATACATACGATGAGGAGTAGCCCTAAGAAGGACCGTTTGGGTTCTGGACGACAGGATCCTACTCTAACACTGTTCCTATATGAGCAGCAGCACTCTCCCTAACCCCTGCCAGCATGCATCTGAGGTGAGACGCGGGCATGACAAGTTTAAGTACTCGGCGGTCACCTGATTGGCCCAGCCACTCACTACTTTGAGGGGGGAGGGGGGGGGGAGGGCTAGCACGTCACAGCAGAAAGTGGTAATGCCTTCCCCGCATGTCTATTGGCTAGAAAATGGTGCTAAACATGCGGGGAAGGAAATGCAATTGACTCGAGTACCACGTGGTGTTCGACTCTAGTAACGAGCGTGTCGAATACCCTAATACTCGAACAAGCATCAAGCGCAGACAAGTGTGCTCTCACATCTCTAGAGGTTATGGCCCACTTACACAGACAATTGGAAGGTCTGTTGGTGTACCTTCTGGATTATTGGACATTTCTGGAATGACATATGCAATTTATTTTATAGGTTTATAAGAGTAGTGATCATTCAAGAAGAAAAAGAGCCCAGAAAGTAGTTGGGTCATGCACATCTTGAATAATACAAATGTAGTAATGCCTCCAGATGTCTACATTGTGTGCAGAGAAAGGGTATGCAGGTGGCTTACATTAAATACAACAAGGTTATATATTCACCTGTCATGTTAATGCTTCATATGATGATTTCTCATACATGAGCCCCTTAAGTACATCCCCTTTAAGGGTGACTACCCACTACAGTTCCTTTTCACTGCGAAATTCACAGCGTTTTTTTTCTCTAGGGGTTTATGGGACTTTTTTAGGTTAAAATCGCATTGCGCAAAATCGCGATTTCACGGTAAATAGCAATTTTTGGCGCAATGCGTTTTTAACATTAGAAAGTCCCATAGACACCTGGAAAAAATTCGGCAAATTCGCAAACGCTAGTGGGTAGACACCAGAAGATTGTAGTGGATAATAGAAAAAAAAAAAACCTGATGGATACCCATGTAGTCAGTATGGGTACAGCAAAATAAGTTTTTAGTATATTTTTAATTTATCCCATGCTTACGTGAATGTTTGATAAACAAGTGGAAGCTACAGGCTGATTAAACACAGGCAAATAATCACTGTCCTTGGCCAACACACTCAGATAGAACAAGTGTTATATTTCTGTATTTAGTTCTGCAAATGGGTTAAAGGTAATTGATGGGTGATTTTTTGAGAATTATTTAAGCTATGTTCAGATATTATTGTTATTATTTTATGGCTTGTGATATATGTTGCAAAATCTGTCCCATCACATTACTTTTATTTTGCAGTAATTCCCCTATGACCTTGCGGTTATCAGCATCGCTTCTGCTTTATGTTATCTATGCCTGTGCATATTTTAAGTGCCAGTC
The DNA here is from genome assembly GCF_035609145.1 of Eleutherodactylus coqui. Classification (NCBI taxonomy): domain Eukaryota; kingdom Metazoa; phylum Chordata; class Amphibia; order Anura; family Eleutherodactylidae; genus Eleutherodactylus; species Eleutherodactylus coqui. The sequence continues at coordinate 49,580,829 of NC_089844.1, read as the reverse complement.
TTCACTGCAGCTCTAGCATTCTATTCATGAATTCAAAAGTTCAGAATAAGCAGTGGTAGAGATTTATCTAGAACAAACAGAGCTGTAGTGCATTTACTTCTAGCAAGAAGCATAATAAGTGAGTTTTGTCAGTATGATATAGTTTTTTTTAAACACATTTTGCAGTATACGTTCAAACTTTTGAGCTAGCTATTTAATTAATTGATACCAGTAATATAATGTTACTCCATGGTAGGGACACAATTAAGAACTGATAAACCATATAGCAAAATTTTAGTTTCTTTCATTTCTGTTAATAAGAATTTGGCTTGCAGTTCCAAGCTGGGCCATTGCAATCTGGAAGAATACCAGAGTAAAGCGGCCCAGTGAAAAGCTACAGTTGGCCTTTCCTGAGAGTGAGCCATTAGTGGCCCATAACTGAACAAACCCTTGGTACTCCTTGCTCCCAGTTCTTCTCGACTGTCGGGACTACTGTTCATATACAGAATCCTTGAGAAGTCCTATGTGAAGTCGTGCCTGAAAATGGGAAGAACATTACAGCAGGGAGCAGTAAGCGCCAACAGCATTGAGTGGCTGGCCCATCAGGTGACCGCCGAGTACTTAAAATGTTCCCGCCCGTGGCTTGCCTCAGACATGTGCTGGCAGAGGTTAAAGGAAAGTGCTGCTGCTACTATGGGAAAGTGTTAGGGCGCCCACCCACTGGCGATTTTTTTTTCTTTGCGTTTTGCGTTTTTTCTCAAGAGCAATTAGAATTGAATGTACTCCTGTCCACTGGCGTTTTTTTTTGTGTTGCGTTGCGTTTTTTAACATAGGAACTGTCAGTTGCATATGTGTCCTTATTTTTCTCCTAATGCACCCATGAAAGTCAATGGAAATTAATGGAAAAGCCGCGAAAACGCCACGAAAACGCGGCGAAAAACGCGCGGAAAATGCGGGAAAAACGCCGCGAAAACGCTGCGTTTTTCACGCACGAAAATCGCAAACGCCAGTGGGTGGGCACCCTTAGAGTGGAATCCTGTGTTCAAGAACCCCAACGTTCTTTCTTGGGGCTACTCCTCATTGTGTGCATTACAGTTGTGGCTGGCTGGGAGCAGTAGTGCACCAATTTTTTTTAAGCATTCAAGGCTATGCAGACCATTTCAGCTATAGCATTCTCAGTCTGCAGTGCATTAGGCAGAGTTTAGCGACAGAGCTGCTTATATAGGGAAAGTTTTACAGTCGTGATCCTCTCTACAAGAACCCCAACGGTGCTTTTTAGTGCTACTTCTCACTGTGTGCATTATAGTTGTGGTTGGCTGTGAGCAGTAGTGCATCAATATTTTTATTACGCATCTAGGCCTGTTCCCAGCCTTTCACTTATAGCATTCTCAGCCTGCAGTGCATTACACCAAGGTCTCACAGTGAAACAGCACTCTAATATTTCCTAGGCTACTGCAAACTACTTCAGTTATACAGTTTTAGGGTGCCTACCCACTTGCAATTTTTTCTCATATGATGTTTTGCGTTTTTTCTCAAGAGCAATTAGTATAGAATGTGTTCTTGTCCATCTGGGGTTTTTTTTCCGTTTCGTGGGGTTTTTTCACATAGGAACTGTCAGTTGCATATGTCTCCTTATTTTTCTCTTAATGCACCCATGATTGTCAATGGAGGGCTGCAAAAAACGCGCAAAAAAAGCCACGAAAATCGGCAACGCAAGTGGGTAGGCGCCCTTATGTCTGCAGTGCCTTAGACAGAGGTCTCACCGCGAAACAGTACTGTAATATTTCCTGGGCCAATGCAAACTATTTCAGTTATACCGTTTTATGTCTGTAGTGCATTAGACAAAGGTCTCACTGTGAAACAGCACTCTAATATTTCCTAGCCTACTGCAAACTATTTCAGTTATACCCTTCTATGTCTGCAGTGCATTTGACAGACGTCTCACCGCTAAACAGTACTCTAATATTTCCTGGGCCACTGCAAACTATTTCAGCTCTGCCACTGTGCAGAGCGTCTCACAATACCCTTTCCTTGGATGGGTTGAGATAGCCACAGTTACCAGCACTATCCACTGGCTTTAGAGTCTTCTCCCACTTCATACAGACTCTCTTATCTACAAGTCTCTGCGAGCGGTAAATTACCCCTAGCTATCAGCGCAAGACAGTTAATTTTTTCAAGTAACAGCATAGAGCCTCCGCTATCTACAAGTCTCTGTGTGCGGTGAATTAGCCACAGTTGTCAGAGCTGTACAGTGGGGTAATTTATTTGGGCCCTGCTCTATACTAAATCCGCCATGATGAGGAGTAGGGGTAAGGGTCGAGGACGCGGGCGTCCAAGTGAGGGTGTGGGCACAGGCTGAGTTCCTGGGCGGGGTGAATCATAGCCGGCTGCTGAGAGATTAGGAGAGAGGCAAGTTTCTGGGCTCCCCAGATTCATACCACAATTTACAGGTCCGCGTAGTAGACCTTTATTACAAACAGAGCAGTGTGAGCAGGTCCTGTCGTGGATGGCAGAAAACGCATCAAACTATGTAACGACCACCCAGTCTTCTACGCAGTCCACTATTCCCGGTCTAGGGACTGCAACTCTGAACCCTCTGGCTGCTCCTCCTTCCTCCCAGCCTCTGCACTCCATGTAAATGACATATTCTGAGCAGGCAGACTCCCAGGAACTGTTTTCGGGTCCCTGCCCTGAGAGGGAAAAAACGGTTCCTCTTTCACCTGAGGAGTTTGTCATGACCCTTGCCCAACCTTTGGAAAATTCCCGGAGACCGGGTGATGAGGCTGAGGACTTCCGGCAACTGTCTCAAGAGCTTTTTGTGGATGAGGATGATGAGACACAGTTGTCTGTCAGTGAGGTAGTAGTAAGGGCAGTAAGTCCGAGGGAGGAGCGCAGAGGAGAATCTGGAGGAAGAGGTGCTGGACGATGAGGTGACTGACCCCACCTGCCTTGCTAAGCCTACAGAGGACAGGGCTTCAGAGGGGGAGGCAAGCGCAGCAGATGGACAGGTTGGAAGAGGCAGTGGAGTGGCCAGGGGTAGAGGCAGGCCAGAGCGAATAATCCCCCAACTGTTTCCCAAGGCACCCCCTCACGGCAAGCCTCTGTGCAGAGGGCTAGGTGTTCAAAGGTGTGAATGTTTTTCACTGAGAGCGCAGATGACCGATGAACTGTGATGTGCAACCTGTGCTGCACCAAAATCAGCCAGAGAGCCACGACTACCAGCCTCACCACCACCAGCATGCGCAGGCATATGATGACCAAGCACCCCACAAGGTGGGACAAAGGCCATTCACCACCTCCGAATCACAACACTGCCTCTTCCCCTGTGCCACAACCTGGCACACAGATCCAATCCCCCTCCCAAGATGAAGGCATGAGCGTCTCCAGGCCTGTACCCACACCCTCACCTCCACCATCCACCACTCCATCCAGCAATGTCTCTCAGTGCAGCGTTCAGCTGTCCCTAACATAAGCGTTGGAGAGAAAGCGG